>NC_137046.1:61859911-62084911 GCF_032717465.1 Coenobita brevimanus | reverse complement strand
TTGATGAACGATTGTGTGTATGGAAAAAGATCAACACATTTCTTAACATTACCTGCCTAGTTTTGTCTGAGAAATAAAAATGAGTGTAAGCCAAGTTTACCGCATTGAAAAATGGAGGAAGAAAAGTCATGAATACTATAAATATCCAGGGAACATAAATTTTGTGAAAGGTTGGCCGGAGCTGTGAACTGTAAAATGGCATGATAAAAAATGGTCAGAGCAGAGTCATGCATTTTTACTGGGAATAATTCAGCAAGATGCTAGGAAGGCGCGACTCACCTGAATATTTCACTTCATCCACCTGTCTGTTTTCTTCGCTAAGGTTTTAGGGTTTAATCTGCATTTTTCAAGAGAAGAATGCAGTGTTGATGTATGTGTATGAGAGAGAGAGAGAGAGAGAGAGAGAGAGAGAGAGAGAGAGAGAGAGAGAGACAGTTTGTCAGTGTATCTCTTTGTGTGTGGGAATGAGAAACACATGGTGGGAACGTGTGTGTGTGTGTGTATGTGTGTGTGTGTGTGTGTGTGTGTGTGTGTGTGTGTGTGTGTGTGTGTGTGTGTGTGTATGTATGTGTGCGTGTGTGTGTGTGGGCGAGATCAATCACCACTTCAGTGAAAAATCGGCCAATAAACACTAAACATTATGGGTTGCCACTCATGTAGGTGTGGCTGTGAATAATGCTGATCTGTAAACATAAGAAGTTCACCTATTAACTTCCTCTCAGGATGCGGTCTTATAATTCTCATCTGAAACCATAGCACAAGACATACCTATTAATTCTTTTCAGTTATGCAGGCTAATGCTCATCTGTAATTGTAAACAAGGTGCTTTATGTATCTTCTAATCATCAGCGAGTTTGTAGCGTTGAGAATTATCGTTAGTAAACATTACCTGATGTTTATGTACTAATTCTGAGTTTGAAATATTGTGAATAATACTCATCTCTACAAACAAAACACCATAATTACCCACGGATTCCATCTGAACGTGTAGCCTTGTGAATAAATGTCAAACCTAAGCATAGCAAGAAATTTACCTACCAGTTCCCGTGGCGTGTGCAGTTAGTAACACATGCGTCCCGTGAGATTGATTTAGTACGAAATAAAGCAAATGGTAATCTCTTGAAGGCTATAGGGTAGTAACTCAGGCGTTTTATGCTCCACTCCCTTAATCCAATGTCGTAGTTTTCAGCTTTTTCTTGCCATCTCTGGACCATTGCATTCACCATAGGATAGGTTTTTTCCGAAGTATATTTTATTATTATTTATTTATTTATTTATCTATTTATTTTATGTTCTTACTCTCTTCAGACGATTTTATTTACCGTAGGATAAAACTTTATGCTTGAGTGGCTGGGTACACTCTATTAACCCCGTCATCTCCAGGGAGTTGTCCGAAATAAGTACCACATCTAACAGCTAGGAAGAAAAAGATCATCAGATGGAAGAGGTTAAGTCCCCAACCAAGACGTGCTTTATTATTATTATTATTATTTTTTTTTTTTGCTATTTCGAAACTGCCTTATTCAAATCAGGAAATGCTTCTTAATGAACAGAATATATATATATATATATATATATATATATATATATATATATATATATATATATATATATATATATATATATATATATATATATATATATATATATATATATATATATATATATATATATATATATATTGCTCCTATATTTGAAAATGACTGTCCTAAGCTCGAAATGATAATCTAAAGGTAAGAAGAACCCCACTTCCGCCCCCCTAAAAACTCAACGTAATGAGGAGGAAAGAGTGAATAGATTGCAGACGCTTATATTTTAACTTAGGAAAGGTCTTTGGTACTGAAAGAATTAATGAAGGCTGTGTGTAAGTCCTCATGATCTAAACTGAAAAAAAAAAAAGACCATCGGAAGGTAGTGATGAGAGAGAGAGAGAGAGAGAGAGAGAGAGAGGTCAGTGAAGGGACTGAGAAAGAGAGAATGAAGGGGACACATATATTATTTTTCGGGTTGGATATTTGGGTATACAAGACCGGCATGAAGAACTACCTCGTTACCGCCTTTATCATGGGTTAAAAGATTTTGTGTAGAGGCAGGAGAGAGGATGCTGCCCTTCTGACCCCACCAGAACTAAATGATCCCGGGGTTGTTGTTCTTGGGGAAGGCCATGGAGGGTACGAAAAGTCTGATCGCATCCCCCCCTCTCTGTCTTCCCCCTACCTTACTTCCCCCTCTCTCTTTCACACACACACACACACACACACACACACACACACACACACACACACACACACACACACACACACACACACACACGTAGCACCCAGGTACACATAGGAAAGGGAAAGTACCCCCGTCAGAGCCCCGTAATTAAGCACTATGGTGGGGCTTTTGGATGTGGCTGCTATCTGCTCTTTCATCTTCTATCTCTCTTTTATCTCTCTTCCTTCTATCTCTCTCCCGTAGTACCTTCTTGTTCTCCCCTCCCCCTTTTCCCCTCAAAGTTCCTCGTTTGCACATTCTCTCTCACCCCATTTTTCTCTGTACTAGTTCTGCTTTCCGCTTCCATATTTCCTCTTCTCTCTCTTTCTTTCATGTCTGCCTTCATTTTTTGTCTTCCCTTTCCTCCTTTCTTTTTGACACACCGTATTTATTTGATGGTTGTCAGCATCTGATGTGTTTGTCTGTACTAGTTGTTTTATTCTGTCATTCGTTCACAATGTCTTCTCGATTTGTTTCTTTCTCAGCTTCCCAGCTTTATATTCTTCCATATTATCTTCTTAATATTCCCAGCATCTTTCTAAGAGTCTCCTTCATCTCCTCCACCTGTGTCTTCTTTCCCCAATATTTGTTTCATTCTCATCTTCTAAGCCTTATATTCTTCCCTATTATCTCAATATTCCTAGCATCAATCTTAGTCTCCTCGTCTCCTCCACCTTTCTTCTCTTTCATCAGTATTTGATCTCTTCCCTCTAATACATCTTCCAGTTTCTCAGACTATTCTCCATCTATCGTTTCTTCTTCGCTTTTACCTCTCTTCCATTTTTTTCTTCTTCGTTTTTGCTCATATCGCTTCCCCCGTCTTTCTCTGGCTCATCTTCCTCGGCTTTCTCCGTCACTGCCTGTCTGTCCGTCCGTTTCGCTTTCCCTCGATCAGACTCGACAGCTACATGACCGTACATTGTCTGAGGTTGTACATAGCATGGCTGGTGGTCGTAACCGAAGCCAGAGATTTGCAAAAGATGAAATAAAAGATAACTGCAGGTTTACATTACTTAAGACCACAGGAAAAGTACAGACCGTTACTACAACCCACCGTAGACACGCTCGCCTCACACCACGGATACGTTACCACTCGTTACTACACACCACATATACAATACCACTCACTGCTGCACTCCACGTGGATAGTAATGCTGAGGGTGTTCAGTGTCTCTTCAGCCCCCTCATCACGATGTCGCATTTATGTCCAGTTGTCGTGTTGCATTGTGAATATTCAACTCTTTGGCTACGGTAAGTTTTTATAGGATTTAATATAATCGTTCATTGTAAGCTGGCATATGGTAGGAAGTACTTCATTCTCGGATAAAACTTTAATCGTGTTACTTTTACCATTTTTGACGGTCAAGTTTTCTCATGAGCATAGAAAAATCGCTAACCGTTAGCCAAAGTAAAATGCAAAGCAGACATTTCGCAGCTAAAGGTTTAAGTCGTGAGCGTGAAGCCTTCCCCCTTGCCACTTGGACTGTTGGTGGGGTCAGCTTATTGTGTTAGTTCATTGGCAATCTTGTGTTTTCATCTCAGGTATCGACTCACGAACACTTGCCTACATATGGATGCCTCCGTATTCGTATTGTCTTTTGTATGTGCTGGGATTGTCCGTATAATCGGGCCATATATATATATATATATATATATATATATATATATATATATATATATATATATATATATATATATATATATATATATATATATATATATGCTTCTCTATACGTCGATCATTTACATTTCTCGATCTTTTCATTCATTCGGCCACAGTTTCCATCTGCTTTCCTTTGTGTGTGTGTGTGTGTGTGTGAGCGTGCTTGCCTACGTGCGTGCGTGCGTGCGTAATCGATTAATATCATCACACCAGTATTGAATAAGAGATCCCTAGCATGTATTCTGTAAGGATGTTGGGCAATAACACAGAATTGGTGACATGTGAAAGAGCATGGCGTGTAGGAGGACTGCTGAGCCCTAGGAATTGGACCATCCAGTTTATGGCAAGAGTCTGGCAAAAAAAAAAAAAAAAAAAAAAAAAAAAAAAAAAAAAGCACGTGACACTCAGCACCCCTGTATAGCGTCATGCAGCAGCTCAGCACTTCCCTGATTTCTCCATGACGTTGGCACTTCGCGATAATGGATGGTCACTTCTAGAGCGGACGGGTTGAGGAGGGGTAATGTTTGTGGCACCTAAGTCATAGGGGAACTTATTTCGTTTCTACAGTTGTAAATATCCTTAGCTATGAGGGTTATCAGAAATATCATATTCACTCATTCAGTTGTGAGGTGGTTGGTAGTTGCATGAGTTGAAGTGGGACTATGATTACTGTTTTTAAAAAGTGCAGCTTAGGCTCAAGACTATATATGGACACAACTCCATACAGTAATAGGAGGGTAGGGGCCATTAGAAGGGCGGATGAGGTGTTGGAGGAAGGGGAAAGGGGGAAGGTAGCTCTGGGGAGAGAAAGCGACAGTGAAGGGGATGCAGACTTCATTTTGGGTCGCTTATTTAAGTTTCTGTTGTCACTCTATCCGTAGTCCCCACCCTATCCTTAGGTTAAAAAATAAATAAATAAAAATAGGCCTTGATGATTATAATAATGAGTGATGATTTTTATTTTTATTTTTTTTTTTTGCACCCCAACCCCATGCGGGAAAAAATTAGATTGGAATAATAGCAATAATTTTTCTTTTGTCAAAGCTGAAATGGTATACTGTTTTGCTTACTTCGTTTTTTATGAAAATGATTAGCTTGCAGATTTCAGTTTGGGTGACTGATTATCATTTGCGATGGTTATTTTTGTCACCTTCGTGTTGTAGTAAAGGTTTGGCCGTGTACTCTTTTGCATTCTTCGTTTTTAGGAGATTGCATATTCATGTTTGAATATTCTTATAATGTTTGCTTATGCTTTAAAGAACTCTGGAAATATACGTGTCGATCGCACCTGTAAGACTGAAGCATGTGGAGTGTAACGCCGTGTAAATGCATACCTTGATGTGAATAGATGAGTTATATTTTCTGTCTTATCGTTTCTTCACACTGAGGTCAGAATCGGATATAGGGGCCTATTATAAGTGGCTTTGAAGACTTAGTAACACTTCTTCTCCAGGGAATTAGTTTGCATATTACAACTGAATATCCGCTTGCATATTACTGATTCAAGCCATGTCAACATTCAAAAGGTATAAAGAACAGACAAGATGATGTGAATTTGTGATATGCGAAATAAATCGTTAAGGAATAGGTACTGTGAAGACTCTTACGTCACACAGAATACCTCTCATACTCTGACCCAAATTTGTCCCGTCGTGTAGATCAGGGTAAAAGTTGGAATGAGAACCACCCGTTTCACTATGGCACGTTCTGAGCATCACGTTCTCTCACTGTCACCTGCATTACGTCTGACAATATAAGAATGAAGGCCTAGAACGTGGCGCTGTGAAACGGGTTGTCCTTCCAACTTTTACCCCGACATGCATGATCGGACGGATTGCATCAGAATAGATCCGATCCCGACCCAAGTGTGAGGAGACCTTTGCACTGCCTACGGATGCTGGTACATCAGACGTGTTGCGAAAACAAATTGCTGACAACGATTGGGAGAGCTGCAATTACCTCAGCGTTCCCTTGGTGTGGTATACAGGTCTACACGATGGGCGAAACTAACGAATGTAACTTAGACTCAGTGCATGAGTTTGTTTGCTTTTGCGGATCGTAAGAAACTGCTTCGGGCAGACTTACTATCAATTCCATGTTTTTTTTTTTCTTTAATAGGAAAAACAAAAAGCGTGAGAAAATCCTTGGGAAAAAAATCATAACAATGGGAGAGAGTTTTTTAGTGAATGTTGCCCCTCGAGTCGAAAGTATGGTAAGTAAAAGTAGACTTCGTATTAATGGCTATGTGCTGCGCATGGGTGATTGAGGCAGACATTTCTCAGTCCCCTCCCCTTCCCCCCGACTACGACACGCAGGCTTAAATTTACAGCCCAGGCCCCCTGTTAAAGTTCTAGCTACGAACAGACGAGTAGTATGGAGAGTAGTGCATGGCTCTTAGAATCTTCAGGAGCACTTACTGTCACTGCTGATAATTGCATTTTTTTCATTTTTACAAATGAACAGAGGAAGGAAAATAAATTAGAGGCAAAACAAATCTATACATCAGATTACAGGTGTCGTCCACTCACAAAAAAAAAAAAAAAAAATACTACGAGGTGAAATTCCTAAACTATCAGCTCCATCACTATTAAAGAGAATTATAAGAAATCTACTTCAGGGAACTGTGAGTGACAGTCCGGTTCGTCAAAACAAGTTGGGCTATATAATTTTTTGTGTATGCGGACAACCGATATTTACCTGAAGTTCGATAACAGTGAGAATAATGTAAATAGAAGCCTTGTGTTTGCAGTGAAGAATGGCCTGGGTGATTTGTACATGTGAGACACTGAACACGAGACAGAACTTTTAAAATGCCGATGAAAGATAAGACAAAAAAAGTTGTTAACACTTCATGTTGAGGGATGGTCATTCTTTCTTCCAAGATTACTTAGTCTTGAATTCCATCACACAATGCACAAGACACGTACAGTTAAAAATAATGTTAGTTTTTAGAACTATGTAAAAATATTTATGAATGTTTTATGGCTGATTCTGATAAAGCTTGTATCAGTCCGGGACCCCTACTCTCTTAAAGGGGGTAATAAAGGATTGGATGAGAGAGAGAGAGAGAGAGAGAGAGAGAGAGAGAGAGAGAGAGAGAGAGAGATTAGTACTATAATCAATATACCAAGTAGTAATTGCAAGTGCAGGAGGACAAGGCACGTATTCTCCTAGGTTAACCCTCTCATGGTCGGACAACTCTAGTATTGTTATCCAGCTAACATCAGACGATTTTATTCAGCTGATTGAGTCATGTAGGAGTCTGAGAGAGTTGAGAGATCCCCTAGTACCTAATGTTTAATGATTATATTTGTAATTATTATTGTTTATTATTATTATTATTATTATTATTATTATTATTATTGTTACTGTTGTTGTTGTTGTTGTTGATATATCTCATAATTGTCGTTCGTGACCAGCATCATATTGTTGCACCACAGCATTCAAAGTGGAGAGATGATAATTTTACGCCAAGTTAACGTGGAGAGACTTTGTATGTTACCTCCTTAGCATGTCTGGTGTTTTGACGACTGCCAAAGAATACCATTTCGTTTCATTATCAGTAATTAATTTAGCTAGATCTTGTTTTGGCTTTGACAGTTTCGAGACAGTGTCGGGGACGGAACTTTTGCCACGAAGTCTGCCACGGTTGAGTGCCCTGGTATTTACCCAACCACTGAAATGCCATGTGGGTTTACTGCCAACACCGGCGATTTATGTAGCCTGACAGCTTTATGGGTGCTTAAAGGCCGTATTATTGCGACTGAGAAGGCGAAAATGTGTGCCAACAATGTATGCCATGGAGGGTTATGCAAGCCACCAATATCTGAGAGTCATTTATGGATCATTTGTGAGCTATAGTTACGTCCAGCCTGCACTGCACATTAGGTCGAGTCCACATCAGTAGGATATAGTGTTCGTAACACATGCTGGCGACAGTGCTATTGTCAGAGTGTGAGTCAAGTCTGCGCTTTTGAAACAGCGATAGGGTTCATGATGTATAATTAGTCCTGACAGAAGTTACGAATAATATTTGCTACACAAGTCGAGTAGCCACCAACACAGGGTATTATTATTATTATTTTTATTATTATTATTATTATTATTATTGTTAGACCTATCGTTATATACAATTTAGACTAACAGTAAATATATTGTTGGAGATCTGACTTAGTGTATCTGCTTCATCGTTACGTGTTTCTGAATCATCTTTGCTAACGCTATCATTGGTAACGCGAGTGTTGCCATTATTACGTTTATGAACCTTAGCCAGTTTTATATCTATCATTTTTTCATATCAGAATGCACCCAGCAGTTTCGTGAATAATAAAATGTGATTGATGGCACTGTACTCGTATGTCGTACGTGTCATTATTATCAGTGGATCCACAATAGATAACAAGAGTACTTTAGTAGTGAAAGAATTTGAAGAGTTTCCATTGACCTCTACAATACAATGACGCCTATTTTTTTTTTCCCCTGGCTCCAGACGGTATTATTCAGCTTCCTCACAGTGAAAGTGTTAGGAACTTTCACCTTATAGGCGGCATATAGGGATGATTGCAGCTCAACAGCCTAGTGCCCAAGGACTGTATTTATTGAGGATTTTAGCCAGTTAACCGGATAAATATGTCTGCATCTCAACAATTAACTATTATTATTATTATTATTATTATTATTATTGCGCGGTTGTTCGCATCTGATGAAGACCTATAGCTCTTTTCCTCTTATTTGATGGATAAATGTAGCCAGATTGGAAAGCTAATTTGACCAGTAACCAAGGAGACTCATGCCTGCCTCATAACCAAGTCTCACTAAATTTCACGGAACCATAACTTAGTATTCAGATTGTGAATGTGACCCAACTCCATCAGATGAACACAGACCCACTGTATTCGTTTTGTTTTGGATATTTTTTTACCCTAATATTCAGTAGATTGTGAAGTGTTTAGCAGTGAGTAGATTGTGAAGTGTCTTAAATATACAGTTGGGCAAATGCATACCCAAAGAATCTTAAACCCGACCCAGGCTTAAAATAATTTATAAACACGATCCCAGGTCTATATCTGGGAGGGGACGAGCGCCATTAAAGTGTGGGTGTGTAGTGAACCAGAACGGAGTTACAAATTTGCTGTCAGATTTCACACGGCTTCTTACATACCTTGGCAAATACCTTCCCCCTGTAATTAGGCCCAGAACTAATTGTCCCAGAACTTTATTTGATCAAGGATGTCTCATAATCGTTTCTTGTAATAATTGCTGGTCATATAATCTAATAATTCACTGTGAGGAGCCATAGTTATCGTCATTACGGGAATAATTACAGCTTTGTGTATTGTCTTTAATTAAGTAGGTAGACAAATTGGTACATATGTTAATGAACGAGCTTGAATTAACGTTTGTACAGTTACATTTATTGATTATATACGCTTGCTGTCGACGTATTAAAGTCTAATAATATAAATGATTTAGCTAAGATAAACTTGATATATTTACCCCCTCCCCCTCCACTTCACCGTCACAGTAACTATTTATTTTCATAGTAGTTCTCTCAGGTGAATAACTTTAGATGAGGAGAGACATTGGAACTAGAAGGGTAGTCAAAACCTCTAGTAACCCTCTCAGTATCAAAGATCGCTCCCAAGCTTTACAGAAAAAAAAAATATTAGGAGGAAAAAATATAAGTGAATGAATGAATAATATATGAATAAAATAAATAAATATATATAAAAGTAGACAGATAAGTAGATAAAATAAAGCTGTTTAATGCCTCATCATTATAGTTACTTTTATGTCAACAGCCGTAGCCAAAGATTAAATCGCCTACGTAACTAATTTAGGTACATAATAGTTAGGCTTCTTCCCAAAGGACTCGTCACGATCCCCCAAATTCCTGAGGTGAACTCGAGCTAAAAGAAGTAAAAGATAATAAATAAAGGAGGGGCGAGGTGAGGGATTAGGAGCAGCGGTGCGAGAGAGCTGGCCCGAGCAAGAGATATGGACGGAAATTAGTACATGCCCTGGCCAGTTAAACCCCTTCAAGTCCTGGCATTTTTTTTTTTTTTTCTGATTTTTCTTTCTTCTTTTTTTTTCTCATTTTTTCCCCTTCAAGTCATAGCACCCATTTTTCATTTTACCCCTTTCAAGTCAAAGGAATTTTTCGTCCTAACCCCCACGAGCCAAAGCACTTTCTTTTTTTATTTAAGTTAGAGCACGTATTTTTTAGTTAAACTCCTACTGGCCCAAACACTAATTTTCCATTTTAATATATTCATGTCAAAGTTCTTTTTCCCCCCCAATTTTTTGACCCCTTAGTATCAGATGACGCACTCTAATCATGGAGCCTTCAAGTCAGAGCTCGTATTTTTCATTTTACCCTTTTCAAGGCAGAAAATGCATTATTTTTTTATTCCTTCGGTTCAGGAGCAGATATTGTTCATTTTAATACTTTCTGTACGAGAATTTTTTGTTTGTTTGTTTTTTTGTAATCCCCTCTTAATGAGAAGACATTATTCTCCCGAACCCGTGTTTTTTTATTTTTTTTTTTATTTTTTTTTTTTATTTATTTTTTTTAATATCATTACCTTGAGGACCTCATCTATAATTCTTGCTACCACCAGACAGTTTTATTCAGCACTTCCCAGTCTTGAGGGATTAGAGGCGTTTATTATCCCTTGCAAATCTAGAGGTATTAATTTAGTTCGTTATTATCGTACACAGGGTAAGAAGAATAAATTGGTTCAATACGTCACCTGACAGAAGAGTCAAATGATGTTTACCCTTAGACGATATTAATTTATTCAGCTTAGCATATACACGTCAAGTTGAAAATGTTACATACCGGTACTGCATTCATTAGCCCCTTTACCACCAGGGTGCTCCTTTGTTGAATAATATCATAGTATAATAAGAATGTAATACGGAAATGCGTCATCTGGAGGAAGGGGCGAACCTTGAACAGGAGCCTGGCAGTAACTGGCGATAGAGTTGATAAATCTGGCCACTTTAAAAACCTGTCAGGTTACCCAAAGCTAATTTTTTTATCAACTTGAATGAGTCACGTATAGGGGAGGGACCTTATTCTCAGCATTACTATCTGCGCATAGATACTTAAAGACAATTATGAGCTTTCATCACGTGGTTTGTAAGATTTAAGGTAATATCTGTTTTGGTTGGTAGATAGAAAATTAATAAGTAAATAAGTAAGGGATTAGATGAAGTCGTTTTACCCCTTCGATTCGGTCATGTACTCTTGATCTTATTCTTGTTATTGTCAGATGATTTTGCTCTGTTTGAGATATTTTTCGAAGTTTTTCAGTCTGAAGGGGTTAAATGTCTTGATCAACTCCTTCAGCATTAAAGATTTAGTTTATCGTTGAATATGGGCGGCTGGAAAGAGAGTGTGAGTAACATGAGAAATACATCATCTGAGTGAAATAGGTAATGCCTGAAAATTAATATCGAGCTGCGAAATCACTCGAGGTCGAAAGGCAAGATTAAATTACAAATCTTATCAAGGCAGAAAATAAGGCACGAAGATTGAGGTCGTGTGCTATGATGGTGAAATAATGTCAGGTAATCTGCTAATCAGTCAGGGTGAGAAAGTACGATGAAATTGTAAATGGCAAGTTGTAAGCCAGTTTTGTTCGGCACATGATGACGCTAAAGAAGAGAGAGAGAGAGAGAGAGGGGCGTTCAAATTGAGTCCGCGGAGATGTAGGCAAACCGTTCATTTATAATTGTCAGTTTTATAACATATGTCAAGATAGGAAATGGTTATGCTGCATTCCAATATAGGAAATTTACAACGAGGCGGTTTATTATTATTATTATTATTAGTCATATTCTTCAGCATTAAAAAAAATAGGTCTTGGCTTCCCTTTCGTGCATCCATTTTTGTTAATACGAGTGCAAATTCCTTTTCTCTTTCAGGATGCCATGCAGGACTCTCGGATATCAAGAAACCAAGTAATGGACCACCTGGCGAGGGACTGCTTCCGGCAAGGAGTGTAAAGGTAAGTGCCAGCTTTACTGTGTTGTAAATAAGAGCACTTGATGTTGAGAGAGAGGGGTGTTTATGTGAAACTAAAAGGAAATATTTGCAAGCAGTCTCGATGCTACCTCGCCGTGGTCAGGTAGGTCTTGGGATGTTAGGGCTGCAGATTTAGCGCAGTTTGGTCCCAAGTCTAGAAATATTTAAGCTTATTTAGTGTCTGATTTTAATGGTTCCCAGTACGAAACATGACAAGACTGTAGGGATTTTATCGGTAGTTTAATGATGTACTAGAGATTATAACATTCTATACCGGTGACTTTCTGTAACAAGCGACAATATAGTGCCCTTTGCTTCGATAACTCTAGAGATGGCGGAACTCCTTCTGTTTTTCGGGGCCTGTGTTTACTTTCGGTGATTTGTAAAACCTTGAGAAGCAAGTATATGAAGAAATATCAATGCTAATATAATTACATGTCGTGTACTGTATATGAATGTCGTATTCACCTCCGTCAGCGACTACATATTTTTCGTGTTTACTGAGAAAGTTAAACTCTGTTGTTCCCTTCTTGTCTCTCTCTCTATATATATATGACAGAATCCTAGACTTGAAGTTCTGGAGGGTGTTCATTGTTGTTACTGGTGCGTAGGGGCCAACAGTAATGTAATAGAGTGATTTATTTTATCGATTTTTTTGTTCTGCCGAGTGAATTACCTTGGTCTTCCTCATTCTGTAGTTTGATAAGTTTTATAGTGAATGCTCTGTAAGCCATAAACCACCATGTAGGTCATAGCAACGAGGCACTGGGGTCTGGCTTTGGCTCCATGACAGTGCCTGTATCGTGTCATGGGTTGCTGTGGAATACACTCTCTCTTGCCCCAAAGACCGTGATTCACATGAGTTTTATTATCATCATAAACTGTTAGGAATCTGAACCAGATTTATAATGAAATGCATCAGTCCTGCGACGTGTTTATTTTATTCTTGTTACCCTGTCCAAATAAGTGTTCTTGTTGAATGTGCAAGTGACATGAAAAGAATGTGTACTCCCTTTTCTTCAACTTTCCTGCTGAAATTACTCTTATGAGGAAATTGGTGGTACATAGGTTAGCACATTCAGCACCCAAGTGGAAGAACCCAAGATCGATTCTAGAGCCGGCCAGACTCTTAGAAAAAGCTTTTTTCCCTCCTGTCTGTGTTCACCCAGTAGTGTAATTAGGGACTAGGATATATCATCGATTGTTGCGGGTCGTAGTATAGTGGAAGATTGAGGCTTTGGAAAATTTGATAGTCTAGTTTAATGACTCTCGTGAAGTCTAAAGGCATTAACTCTGAGTCTCCTTGTTCATAGTTTCGAGAGGAAAAATTACGCAAGTTGTTCTGTGCATCTCAACCGTAGCCTGCTTGCCCTCCCTGCCCTTTGCCAGTGACCCCTGGGATGTCAGACGGTGGGCAAGGGGAGGGGGGGGGGTGACGAGAGGAAAGGGGGAGGGGATGAGTGGATTGGAGGAATGGGGAGTGGGGGATGACAAGGCAGGATGGGTAGGAGGGTAGGGCAGGAGCAAGGGAAGGTATAGGGGAAGTTGGAAGAAGGTTAGGGGAAGGGGAAGTGGAAAAGGGGGAAAAGGTAGGAGGAGAGGGAAGGGGATGGGGGAAGAAGGGAGAGGCAGAACAAGGTGGAAGGAGGTATTAAGGAGAGGAGGTGTAGGTGGACGGGGGAAGAAGGTAAGGGACGGGGAAGGAACGTGTACTGTATGGCGCTGGCACAAGCAGGTACAGTGTAAGGGGAGAGGGAGATGAAAAGGGTGTAGATGGTAGGGTTAAAGGGAGGAGGAGGTGGGGAAGGAAGAAGGAAAGGGGAGTGGGATGGAGGAAGGTGAAGGAAGATAGGGGAGGGGAAGAAGGAAAAGGGAAGTGGGATGGGGGAGGGTGGAGGAAGACAGGGGAGGGGTAGGGGGTAAGAGGGAGGGGAGTGACAGGACCCCCCAGGGACCCCTTGCCGCGCACCTCACGCCATCACACTCATCTGTAAGCGAGGGTCGTCCGCATCTCTTCCTTGCACAGGCTGTTTGCGTGCTGTCGTCTTCGTTAGAGAGCCCTCCATTAATGAGCGCCGCTGCTTGCATGCACTTCCGCGCCGATGGTGAACGCAGCATCAGTCCCTGCCCTCTTAAGCCCTTCAGACGATTTTATTCAGCTTAGAAGAGCCCCCTTGTAAGTGTAAGGGTTAATGAAAACCGTATATTATCCCTTCAGCCAGGAAAGCCTCAATACAATCGTCTGGAGATAGCGGGAATGAACCATACGTCACCGGATACAGGGGGTTAACTCGTAGACTACCATGACTCACCCACAACTGAGGAAAGAAGAAGAAGATGAAGCAGAAGAAAAGAATAGCTGGAACAGAGTACTATAATCTATCTGGCCATGAGAGGGTTAATGGCACCGGTAAAAGCACCCAAGACTTGTGTCGCTATCAGTTTGAGTAAAAATCGTTTGGCATGAGCCGGGAGAGAGCACTAGAGTTGTTTTCACCATAAGAGAGTTAAAGGGTTATCCACATTAGTATTACTTGTTGCAATCCCAGGCTCATCTGGACGTGAACCCGGTGGACTGCAGGCTACTCTTTTTTTAATTACCCACCATCCTTGTTTAGGAGGATAAGAGGGAGTTGATGTTTGTAAAGTCGAGCAGTGGAGCAGCCCTGTCATATCAGTGCCACCACGTGAAGGCGTCCCTATCCAGCACCCAAGAGGTATCCGTAAAATAGGGGAATCGGATTCATTGTTTGCGTGGGCTTTATGCAGTGAGGATAATGATAGCCGGAATAATACAGGCGTCCCTACCAGGCCATTTGTATTTTAGTCACACCGCTACATAAACAGTGGCGCGCGGTGCTGCCGGACCAGCCATTGAAAATTGCAATTCTGTTCCCTTGCCACCGCAGTGTAATGGCTAATAGATGACTGCTAACAACTCCCATTATTTTCTTAGTGGATGGCGGCTGTGCGTGTTAGTTAGGCGTCGTTAATATGCGTGGCCTTTACGGAATTTTCATCTCTGTTTAGTAGGCGGGGGGAATGGCCAGGGTAATTATGTTTTGGGGGATTGGGCCACGAGGTAGTATATTTTAATTTGGGTACGCGCGAGGGAGAAAAAGTTATAAGTTAAGAAGTTGTTAGAAATTATTGTAGCAAGGACAGTCAATTTAAGCACTTCATTCCGATGGCGTATTTTATAGATTATTGCAACGACCAGACAATTAAATTCAGCTTTGGAGAGACCTTTCGAACTTATGATGATGATGATGGTGGTGGTGGTGAAAGGACCTGGTCGATTTTCACACATTCTGTCATCTTCACTTCCTCGTCACTGACCTTTGATGAGGAAGCTTCTGTTAGCATCATCAAGTACATCATCATCATCATCTCCAAAGAGCAATTTAATTTTTACTACACCAAGACACGCTACACCACCATGGTACTCTGCTTCAGCATCGTCGTCATCATCGTCATCAAAAGAGTAGGTAAAATGTTAATACCACATCGACATATACAGTTCGACTACATCAACAGCAAGCCGTCATGCGTACATCACAGCAATAACACACACTCACACGCACTTACAACAATAGCAAACAGTCACAGGCACATCACAAAAATAGCAAATAGTCGTACGCACTTCACAACAGCAAATCAGAACAATAGCAAGTAATCACAAACCCTGTCCAAGATTAAAATGCATGAGACATATCATGGCATCAGACATATACCACAGCATCAGTACACAAATCACAGCATCAGTACACATCACAGCATCAGACACACATCACAGCATCAGTACACATCACAGCATCAGACACATCACAGCATCAGACACACATTACAGCATCAGTACACACATCACAGCATCAGACACATCACAGCATCACACACATCACAACATCAGGCATATCACAGCATCAGTACACAAACACACAAAAGCCGTAACATTTCAGCACATCACAGCAACAGCAAGCATTCGAACGTACAGCCAGGGACAAAAGCTGGACTCTGTTTCCACCACGTCAACTTCACACTGAGGGTATGTCCTTCTCTTTCCACCCTGGCGTATCATATCAACGAGAGTCATCTTTTGATAGAGAATTACACCAGGTTTCCTTCATTCATGGAGTATTAGCCAGCAGAGGAAAGCAAAAATCTCAGTGGAGTTGAAATATTAGACGAACTTTTGTCCGCGACTGTATATAAAGACATTAACAAGGCATCACAGGCTCTTCCTAAGGGTATAGCAATATCAGGCACTCATCACAGCATCAAAACATAACATACAAAAGACGTGGCGTTTAGCACAAGCATTCACATTAACAACAGCACGCAGAGAGCGCATACCTCCGCCATGGCAATCTTATCCCCCTCCTTCGTGCTTTTCATGACCCTGACATTGACCTTTTGGTAGGAAATGTAGTAACTTGTTCCTCTGGTGGTCTTCAGTCATTATTCCAGTTTTAGTGGAATTTCCATCTAATATCTCTAATGAGACTAATAAACAAACCTACTGTTAGGAAGGCAGAAAGACAGACAGGAAACTAAGTGAAAACCGTAACCTCCTTGACGAAGACAATAGCAAGCAGTCATAAGCATTTCTCAGGAGTAGAACAGCATCAAGCACACATCGCCAGGGCAAGCGCGCCACCACAACACGGGGACCCCCAGCACGAAACAATCCCAGCGTTTCTGCCACTTAAATTCTCGCAATCGGACCCCCGGATCAGACAACTTGCTTTAGTGAGGCATTATTCCCAGCACTTTGCGCTTCGTACCCGAGAGTCCTTCACTTGGACCATCCCTTCCTTGTTAGGTTTTGTATACCTTTGGCAGTTCCCTTGGCTCCTCCCGTCTTTGTAAGTTCGTGTGTATGCAGTTTACACTTTGGCTATCTCAGTTGCTTTAGCTCTTCCCCTGTGCTAGATTATGTATACCTTTAGCCCTTCCCGTCCTCGTTAAATTTTGTATACTTATCTCAGTTCTCTTTCTCTGTTCCCTTGTATCTTCCCTTCTTTGTTAACTTGTATACAGTATTCTCAGCGTCCTTCTTCCTTTCCCTGTTAGATTGTGATTACTATTCTCATTTCGCTGATATATTTCTATACTGCACTCGATATCCTTGACTATTTTTTCCTTGTAAGCTGCAGTACACATTGCCTAGACTCAAGATATTTCATTTTCCTCAGCCGTCCTCCTCCTCCTCCTTGTTAGCTTCAATATACCATGCTTAAATATCTCAGTTCCCTCTTCCCCTCATTGCTACCTTGAGTATACCTTGTTTACGCTTAAGATTTCTAAGATTTATATGGGATCTCATTTTACAGTGGGGTTATTGGGGGAGGTGATGGTCAGGCGGTGGGATATTGGACTGCTACAGGAAAGAACGTGATATCGAGCTATATCTGGGGCGTAGAAGGTTTGGGAATTATGCTTATAAAGTCTTAAGAGGTCTTCCACAAAACCAAACAACGTGCGATAAACACACCTGCTAATACCATTACAAAAGTTCTGCATGAGACAGTCCTAGCATGTATTCAGTTTGGACGGTGATTATTAGTGCCCAGGTGGTGACATGGTTAATTGTGTGACGCCATTTGTTGTGCCGTTTATTCCTCGACCTCGGAACCAGTCTGTATAGGTAGTTTATGCCCTAAATTGGATGCATAAAAAAAAAAAGGAACATATATGATTTTAACCCCTCTAATCTGATTACGTAATTTATATTATATTCATGCTATTTCCTCATAATTTTACTCACCTTATGGGAGATTTTTTTTTTATGTGGAAAGGTAAGATGTATCCTTCATTGATCCATCACTTTAAAATCCTTCCTGACCTTATGGAAATAGTTTAGATGTAGTCTGAGTTAACTTTCTATAATACGTCATGGGGGTGAAGGGATTAACACGTTTCCTGTTGTTGATCTATCTGAGCTGAATAAAACCACGAGTTGTTATCTGGAATAAAATATTGATTGATATTTCTCAGCTCAGGCGTTCATCGAGATGGTCTGCAACCATTCCTACTGCCTTTTGGCCAGGGTGGAATTTTCTAAGCTGAATTAAATCGTCTGAAGTTAACCATAGTAAAATGCAAAGTTCGTGTACCATATTCAAAGGGATGAGATAGCCTAAGCTTTGGCCGTAGTCCGTGAAAAACTAGGACTCGGAATAAGGCTATCAGTGTTGATCCTATGGCACACAAACTCTGCAGGCGATGTGAATAATGCACTCCATTGACGGTTGTACTGAGGCCGATAACATCATTAGATTGGAAGTATCTCTGCATCTACCCATATCTGTCTGCCTCAGTGCCCATTCACTATTGTTCTTATTTCTCCCAGGACTGTTTGTTGGAGAGCAAAATAGATGGTCCCGTTACAAGGGGAAGGCCAGAGGGAGTAATGAAGACATTATTAACTCCTACACAACGATGAATCTCTCTTTAGCTGAATAAAGTTAGTCAATATTTTGTGTACAGCGAACAGGATGTATAATTACGGTCAAGAATATCGTGAAGAATATCATTCCACTTTTTTAGACGAATATTTATGAAACTCATACACATTATTCTGAAAATGTTGAGTTCCAAAAATTGTAACAGTGGATTTCATATGCCTTTGTTCACTGTCTCGTAATTTATCTCAAGGGAGTGGCTCGATATTAATATCTGCAGCAGTACAACTGGAGGCCGCGTCTCCACTGCAGCAGTTGCAGCCTAAATATGTATTTTAAGGTCACTGGAGGCGGTACATCTCGTTGCACAGTCCGTTTGTTGTGCACATGTATCAATTAATTTAAACATTTTTTTTTTTACTCGAAACGTTTTACTGTAGGATGAAATATGTTTTTACTTTATTTTGTCTATTTTCTCTCGTTTACTTATTTTTGTAGCGCTTACTCTGACTTTGCTTCGATTTTCTTTGACATGGTTTTAAAGAGTGCATTGTGGTATAAAGTTGATGCAATAGATCTTTCCTCAGCATATGATTTTCTTTCATATCACCAGAGGAACTTTATTATATTGTCTACGTCTGTCTGTTTTTAATCCTATCATCTGTCTGTCTATCTGTTATCTATCCTATCACCTGTCTGTCTATTATGTATCCTGTCATCTGTCTGTCTGACTATATATCTATCTGTCGATCTATTAATAATATGTCTATCCATCTGTCTATAATTTCCAGTGGTGTGGCAGATAAAATAACTCTTATCTCATATTTATTTCCCTTTTAATTCACCCCCTCTGTTTCAGCGTTCCTTTTTTTTCCCCCGAGAGTGCAGTGGTGTGCTAGATGCTACAACTCGAGCCTCACTTATTTCTTTTTCTCATGTACCCTGACAGGTAATTTGCTGTTTGTCTTCATCATCTTATAATTTCATTTTTTTTTTCATTTTACCATTTCCTCTTTCTCTGTTCCTTCTTCCCTTTCTGTATTTTTCTTTAGTTCTTCTTCCAAACTTTATTTTAAGCAGTGCAATAGCGTGATAGATGCAGTTCCTCTTACCCCATAGTGAAGTCGACCTGCCCTTACAAGCCCACCTTTACCACCTCATACCCACCTGTAATTAGCTCCGGCCTGGGGCTCTTCTGAGTGGTCATCGTCTCGCCTACTTTCACTCACCTCACTTCCATTCTACGTGATGCCGATTCCCATAATTTTTTTTTCCTTCTTTTTTCCAGCTTTCATTTTACATTTGCCTTTACCTCTTTAATTTCATGTGATGCCTACACCCATAATCGTAACCTTTTTTCCCCATTCTTTTTTCAGTTTTAATTTTATATCGACTTCACCTAACATTAATTCTATGTTATGCCGATATCTGTTACCTTCCCTTTTTTTTCTTTTTTCTCCTTTTCATTTTATATTCGACTGTAAAACGTGCATAAATTCTGTATGATCCCTATATTCTTATTTTGTCATATACTGATTTTGGGCTTCACCTAAATTACAAATGGTGCCTATACTTTTCTTCCCCTTCAGTTTTACTATGTACGACTCTGAACAGCACTTAGGTTGTTCATGATGCCAGTACCGTATAACCCCTTCAGTCCAATGACGAATTTTGTATATTTCTCTTTCCACCTCTGCACGATTTTTGTTTAGCTCCAGAGAGACTTTTTAACTAGAGGGATAGTATTTAGCCCAAACCAACTCCTTCCATAGCAAAGTTCATTGATATCGCTAAATAAAGTCGCCTGAACGTAAAAAGAACGAAATATATGATACCAATACGTCATTAGAGTAAGGAGAAAAGAAAACTGACTCACTAGGTCTGAAGATAGTATGAAGTTATGGTTGCTGTGTGAAAGTGCTTGGTTCTTTTTTCCCCAGTGGCAGTTGAAGAGTCTATAATTACAGTGTTAGAGTGTGTAAAGAGGGTGTGTAGACTGTGGCTGAGGGTGTGGGTGGATGACGTGTGTGTATGTGTGAAGAGGGTGAGGGTAGTCGTGTGGGAATGTGGAGGGGGTGTAGGTGGAAGGAGAGAATGTGCATGTAGAGCGTGTGGGTGAAACTGATGGTGTTTGTGGATGAAGAGGTGTGCGTGGGTGAAGGATGAGAGATGAAGAGTGTGCAGTAGCTGTATGAGGGTTGGCAGAGGGTGTTGGTAGCTCTGATAAATAATGGTTGTGGATAGCAGTGTAAAAGGGATTGCATGAGGGAGTGAAGAGAGTGGAGAATGTGTGTGTGAGGAGGGTGAGAGTGTGGGGAGGATGTGGGTGGCTGTGTAAAGGTGTGGGGTGGGTGGGAATGGAGAGTAAAAGTTAAGGAGAGAAGTGTGGATAGCTCTGTGATGATGTGAATAGGATTTGGGTGGAGAGTGAGGGTGTGGATAAGATGTGGGTGGAATGTAAAGGTGTGAATAAGATCTGGGTAGGTATTTTAGGGGGTTTGTGGGTGTGGGTGGACGGTGAAGGTGTGGGAAAGTGTGAAGTGGGTGTGGGGAGGGTGTGAGTATCAGTGGGAGGGTGTGGGTGTAGGGTGAGGGTGCAGGTGGTGTCCCCGCCCACACGCCGTCCACGGAGCTGGCCATCTGTCTTCACCACCCCGCCTCCACGCCAGGGGGTCCAGGGGTCACTGAGCGAGGGGCAGCCGGCACAACTCCACCACACTACCACACCACCACATCACGCCACACCTCCACCTCCACCATCACACGGCCATTGACACACAGCCCTACATACACATCTCACACTGCTATACATAAATACTTTAAGCCGTATATGCAATCACAAACAGCACTACATATATACTTGACATTCAGCCCTACTTATGCATAAACACTTAACATAAAAAGACCTACAGAAACACACACACACACACACACACACACACACACACACACACACACACACACACACACACACACACACACACACACACACACACACACACACACACACACACACACACACACACACACACACACACACACACACACACACACACACACACACACACACACACACACACACACACACACACACACACACACCTTCATTATTAAACACTTGACACCCACATCCGCAAAAGCTTTCTAGGAACACAACACTACATTAACACTTCATGAGAACCATACAGGCCTACATAAGCACTTTGGAGAAGCCCCTCGTAGTATAGAAGTGTATGTTATTGTTGATTATCTTGTAATCCTCAGCCAGTCTGATGCCTGCCCAGATCGATGACATTTTAATTTACTCTTGCTTTGCCCAGCTGACTTTCCAGCTTAGTGAGGTACGTCAGGCTGCGAAGGGGTTTATGGAGACCTATTCTAAACCCGTTATTACAGGTGGTTTCTCCTAGACTGACAAAATCGTCGGGAAGTAGCAGGAATTAGCTGAATATAATAAACCTTTGGATAGCTTGCAAGGGGTTAATGCAAACACACTCGCCCCATTACTCAGCATATCTGACATGACAACAGCTTACTATTCCTGGCACCCAGTAATATTTGTAACAGGATTGCATAGCAACTACAACAATTCAGTCTTATAAGCACAATTAGCGTAAGCAAACTCAGTTTATTATACAACATATCTGACAACAACAACACGCTGTCCCTGGCACTCAGCAGTATGTGTTGCAGGAGGATTACTTAGCAACGGCAATAATTCAGTCGTATAAACACAATTAACGTAAGCAAACTCAGCGTATTACACAACGTATCTGACACAACAGCTCACCATTCCGGGTATACAAGATGCACCGCAAGGCACACGACACTCGGGGAAAGGCAATGTCCTGCCATATATAGGACAAGTCAGCAGAGATTCACCATGCGTTAGGTACCTCACAGGACGAACTCCATGTATAGTCAGGGACAAAATTTCGTCCAATATTTCACCGCTTCTGCATCTCAATCTCTTCTGTTGGCAAATAATCCATGACTATAAGTGTTTTTGTATGTTTCTCTTCCCATCGATGATGCTTTTTTTGATATGGTACGTCAGGGAAGTGGTGGGCATGTTCTAAGTGTGAATTAGGCGCAGTGGTGTAGTAGGCGAACATTTTTCTTTGCCTGTAAAGCGCAACACGCAGTATATAACTTCACTCTCTGACCTTCTCTTCAGTCCTTTCTGCACAATATAATGATGTATATATTTAGGTGTTGTGTTTACCATTTGGTCTTTCTCCTTACACCTCCCTTTCATTCTTTCCCCGAAATTCTTAACTTTTTCTCGAATTCGTTTGTCCTCTCTTCATCGAACTCTCTGTACAGCTGTTATCCGTCGCACCTTTGCGTTGAGGAGAGATTAAGAGGATAAGCACGACAGGTAGTATTAATAGGAAATCTGTATTAGTAATCCTTTTTTTTGTGACGGAGTTGGTGTATAACAGACGTCGTTGCTGCCAGTGATCGAGCCCTCAGAGAATGATTTTGAGGAAGACCAGGGAATAGTGGTTGATTCACCTCATCTAGAGTGTGATTTACATACTTTTTTAGCTCATATCTCTTAGATCAGTGACCGAGTAAGACAGTAGTGCGGTTCTACATCTTTTCCTTAAGCCTTTCATAACGAACACCTTATTCTCGTTTTAACACATTGTTCCAGCTAGGCATTCAAGATGGAGAGATGACAGTTTTAGGCCAGGTTTAAGTGGACAACGTATAGTATCCCCTCCTCCTCTTAGGGTATTATGCGAGGAGAGAGTCACTGATCCAGGGCATTTTCGGTTCAAGAGTCACACATTTGATTTACGCCTCTCAGCCATTTTTAGAGGGCATCGTGCGAGCAATATTTCAACTCGGATGGAGCGGATGAACAAACCCGCGTGAGGGGTGATTGAATAACGTTGTCTTCGAGCTTCATTGACTGGTTCGTGAGGAGATTTTGAAGTTTTGGCATTTTATGACCCGAGGAAGTGAGTGAAATAGTTTTAAACCTAAGGCTCATTTTACTCTCTCCAACTTATCTTATTCAACTTACATTATTGACGTGAAGATGACTGGGCAAAGTTCACGGGTTGCAGATTCATCCTGGCGATCATGGGAGGTATATTAAAATGTCATCGATATTTCACGTGTATGAAGAAATTAATCCTACAAATACAATTACTTCTTTTCATTTTTCATTTTTTTTTACATTTCCTATCTCCAGGCAGTTATAGTTTATTTGTTTATTTATTTTTGAGGTGGAAGGGTTGGGTATGGTCTTAAGCAACCCCTCCAGTACCGCAGAATCGACCAATAAAGTAATTTGCTGTTAGTCTGATTAATATTGGGTCATCGTGGTAGTAAAGGGGTTAATAATAAGTACAGGTATGATCCACTGAGTTAGGGAAAAAAAGCCAGAGGAGATGTAGGCCGGTGGAGAGAGAGAGAGAGAGAGAGAGACAGAATAGGTCATGTGTAGCATTTAATGACCCAGCACTTTCTGATAATCCCCAGTGTGATATTTGGATAATTACTTTCCCCGTAGCGAAAGTGTGTACAGTCGAGACAAAAAGATCGCAGAATATTTTACTTCTGTTACTTGAAATTTCTCACTTCTGCTGCTTATGAAATTTCTGTGATTACTATTCCTATGCTGTGAGGTGCTTGATATGCTTTCTCTGCCCATGGTTCAATGTAAATATGATGCGTCAGGGAGGAAAGTGACGGACATGCCCTGAATTTAAAGCAGAAGAAGTGAAATAGTAGATCCTTTGTTCCTGTTTGTTCATTTCTCAACACAGATTACCATGTTGGGTGTCACAGCACAAGCGTGAATACGAGCCGACCATATTTACCTTTAACACCTACACCAATGATGGCTTCGAATTGAATATATTATTATTATTATTATTATTATTATTATTATTATTCCATGCTCACCAGCAATCCAAAATGCCTCGAATATCTACACCACAATAAAAGTTCATGCACTGATTTATAATTTTAGGTATTATTATTATTATTATTGTTATTATTATTATTATTATTATTATTATTATTATTATTATTATTATTATTATACTTCTACCGGACTCAGCTACCACCTCTGCCTTGAACATCTCTCCCAGAATGAAAATTGATACACTTTCCTCTCATTTCATTTTTTACAGTTCATACTCACTATTGTAATTAATATGCTGGTTTATGTATATATATATTTTTACCAAACTCACACCTCCGCCAAACCGAAATTCATGCACCCTCCATATAACTTTTTTTTTTACAACTCATAGTAATTTGTAATAATTAATATTTTTTTTGCCTAATTTGGGAACCATATCTGCCTTGAACAACTTCGCTAAAATCGAAATTCATACTTTTTCTTCTTCTTCTTCTTCGTCTTATTATTATTATTATTATTATTATTATTATTATTGATATTATTATGTACAATTCATAGAGTCCCTTTTTATTATATATTTTTTTAACCATAGTCACCGACCGCCTCTACCTTAAACACCTCCACCAAAATCGAAATTCATGCACACTCCTCTTATTGCATTTTTTCCTCCTCTCTCCTTTTCCCCGACGGAACGTGAAGTGGGCGGGGAGGAGGAGGGCCCGTGATGAGAGGCTGCGTGAGGGAGACATTGTAAGTACCGGGGAAGGCTTTCGTGATGTGCAATTTCAATCTATTTATAGCCGAAATTTCAAATGGTTTTCTCCGATCACAGCAGCAACAGTGCGTTTGTAGTTTTTGCTAAGGCTGTGAAGATCTCTAATTACAAAATCTCTCTTTAATAACCCCCTCTGTTAAACCACTACAACAAGAGAAACAAAAGCGCATCAATCCTCCCCCTCTCGCTATCGACTGTGGCCTCATAACCACGAGGACCCTTGGACATAACAGGGGATGGGGTTATCAGGCTTCGAGTTGCATGTTTGGCTCTGTGATTGTCCGTTCTCCTGGCTTATCCGAGACGACACCCCCATTAACCCAGCTGGGGTCTGACGATATATGACTTTGCATACACTCCATTATGTTCGTCTATCGCTGAGGGATGCGTCTCGGGAGGAATGTATTGGCCACCGTAACTTCACGTGGAGAGCTGATGTTCTGGCCCTGATGACGGTAATGATGACAAGGATTATTCTAAGGTTGTTGAGGCTAATGATGGGGTTGGTGGGGGTAGTGATCGCCAGGCGGGTCTTGCTGCTGCCCTGCCTCGCCACCATCACCACCACCACCACCATCACCACTACTACCACTGCCACCACCACCACCACCAAATTTCGCGTTGTTATTGGTGGCGATTTTGCTGGGCATACTTTTCCTCTCTCTCTTTTTCGCCTGCATCAAGGGAAAGGCCTGCAAAATATGCCTATTCCAAAGAAATTTAAGAAAAAGGGAACCGAAATCAAGGTCTGTTAATTTTGCTGCCACTCCTACAACCAGGGCTCGCGATATTGTGATGGTGCCTTTGCTGGGCTTGGTGATCTTTTTTTTTTTTTATTCCGAAAATGAAAAATCCCAAAGACTTTGTCCATTCTAAAGGAAGCTATGGAAAAAGCGGACCCAAATCAAGATCTGTTTAGTTTTCTACCA
The DNA here is from genome assembly GCF_032717465.1 of Coenobita brevimanus. Taxonomy (NCBI): domain Eukaryota; kingdom Metazoa; phylum Arthropoda; class Malacostraca; order Decapoda; family Coenobitidae; genus Coenobita; species Coenobita brevimanus. The sequence goes on along the minus strand of NC_137046.1, from coordinate 62,058,965 downwards.
CCTCCACAACCAGGAGTCGTGTTATTGTTCTTAGTGCTCTTGCTGGACTTATTATTATTATTTTTTTTACGGGGAGGAAAAAGCCTGCAGATTTTGCCGTCCCACCCCCCCCACCCCACCCAAAAAAAAAAAAAAAAAAAAAAAAAAGAAGAAGAAGAACAAACGAAAGGGAAACAAAACAAAGGCCTAATCATGTTGAGATGCTTTGATAGGCACGACGGCATAACCTAAGGGAAAGGTTAAATTGGTGATTACTCCTCCAGAACCGACCAGTTGTATCAACGAAAAACAGACATTATCAGTCAACTCTTACGTAAGAAAGCAACAGTCGAGTCATACGTAAAAGAGCCAGCAGAAAGGAGGTGAAATTGATTAGGAGCCATGGCATAAAGCTACAGAGTTCACAAGACCAGTTAAATAGCAGTGACTGAGTTAGTGGCGCAACGCTGAGAGCTTCAGTTGAGTCGGCCTGTCAGCGAAAAGAAGAATATCGATCAGTGAGGTGAAAAGTCTTTGATTCAGTGATTGACTGAAAAGAAAGTACCCTTACATATTCCCAGAATACGCCTACGTACACACAGGAGAGGTGCACTTAACTGGAGTGAATAAGGCACTTACAGAGCTTCAGTTGTACGAGGTTAAAGACAGAACGGAGTCGGCTTAGCACACCCATCTTTTCGGAAAGTAATATAGTTGGAGATGTATTGTAGTCGTCTATAGAAAGAATTCCTTGAAAAAAAAAAAAGTATCGAAAATACTGAGGGAAAAAGACGATTTGTTGTTTGTTATGAAATCTAGCAATGAATTTCTCTGTAGGTAATGCCCTTGTGTGATGATGATGACGATGATGACATTGGTGCTTTGTGTGAAGGTCTTGCCGTTCTCTGTTTTATTTGGGTGACGTGCGTGATATTGACAATGTTCAGTTAATGCCAACTGCTATGGCACTTTTTTGTGTGATTATGTAGATGTTTAGTCTTGATACTATTACGATCTGTCGCGTGTTTCAGTTGCTGCTTGCGATTGTAATGTTCTTTTTATATATATATATATTTTTCATATTCTTGTGATGATGTGTATTACGATGAGCATTTTACAATAAGTGTGCGGGTTACGATAATCATTGCCTTGTTGATGAAGATATGCTTTGAGGTGACGGTGAACTGTTGTGTTGTTTGTGGTTATTTGTGATATTCAAGTGTTTTAGTAAGATTGGATAAATTCAACTGTTTTAGTAAGATTGGATAAATTCAACTGTTTTAGTAAGATTGGATAATACAGTTTCTTCTACTAACCCTTAAGCGATTTAAGTCTGTTTAAGGGAGATTTCTGGTAGTTAAGGTATTACTAGAGACTGAGGTACTCTTGCACTATGCTCTTTTACCTTAACTTGGTCCTGATTTTGCAGCTTTCATCATGTAGCTCAGTGCCAGAACAAGACAATGCTACGGTTGTAAATCAGTTTCGTGGCTTTTCTTCCTGACTAGCATCATATTTCAGTGTTTAATCTCTCGGTACAGCTTTCACGGCGGAGAGATGGCGGTTTTAGGCCATGTTAGAGCTAAAAAGATATAGTAAACATCTCTCCTATGCTGAATAAAATCATCTGATGGCATCAAGAGTGAATGATGAAATACATCCTCGTAGTGAAGGGGTTAATACCTCTGAACCTGCGCATTGGCGAGGACGTTCGTTTTCAAGAGTCTAGTATTTCATGAAAATACTTTGCACACAACCTCATACACCACCCACTTAGCACTAATGCCCACAGTCTGTATTACACTTGGGGTATCTCATTAAGGAGTGATGTGAGTTTATTCTTCACACCATAATATATAACTGCAGGATTGAGTCAGGCTCCTCCCGTCTCATCTTGTTACTGTTTTATCATATATATATCTTTGAATGTATGAATGTGTGTGTGTGTGTGTGTGTGTGTGTGTGTGTGTGTGTGTGTGTGTGTGTAAGAACCAGACCTTGATCAGTGAGACAGATGGGGACTACTTTGCTTCTGCCAGCCTCATTATTTATGTCCTCTGTGGCTTCTCATATTTTCCACAGACCTGTTACCCCGAAGAAAAAGTCGTTTGGGTTATTTATTCCTGGTCTGGGAACGACTGATTTAATGAATGCTTTGTGGAGTGGTGTTAAGTGGTTCCGCCTGGGTAGAGGTGTGTGGATGGATGGATGGATGGTGATGGTGGTGGTGGTGGTGGTGGAATAGCTTGAGGTGTGTGGATGGATGGATGGATGATGATGGTGGTGTGGGTAATGGGAGTGGTGGTGGTGAGTTGGCTGGATGATTGGATGGGTGATGGTGTGTTAGTTGGATGGATGGATGAATGGATGATGGTGGTGGTGTCCAAAGTGGAAATGGTGGTGGTGGGATAGCTGGGTGATCGGATGAATGGTCATGATAGTGAGGATGGATGGATGGATGTATGGTGGCAGTGGTGGTAGTGGTGGTGTGTGGTAGAGTAAGAAGATTGTATTCTGTGTTAGATGGTGTGGTGGAGTTGGTACATGTTATTGTGGAATTATTAGATGGTATTGTGCAGCGAAGTAAGATGGTGTTGTGTGACAGAGATAAGAGATGTGTGGTGAAGGTAAGAAAGTGATGGCGTGTGGAGTTGAGATGCTGTGTGATCGGGTTGGTGATAGTGTTGTATAGTGGAGTAAGAAGTGGTATTGTCTAGTGGAAATATGTTTTGTGGTGGAATAGTGAGATAGTGTTAATCGGTGAAGTCAGGAATGATGTTGTGCGTTGGAGTTAAGATATTATTAGTGCTCAAAGCTGGGGCTGAGTATAATACATGGTTTAGTTCCCCTCCATTTGTGATGTTTAAAGTAGTTTGTTGAGGGGTGCTGTTTATAGTGCAAGAAGTGATGATGTGTGATGTTCATAATGATAGGTGAGATGTAAAGTGGTTCTGTTGCTTGTGGTGTTGGTATGAAGAAGCATTGTAGGCTCTAAGGTTTCGGATTCTTTCTTCTCTGCATAAAATACCTTGTAGTGTTGGTATGAAGTGGTGTAGATTGTGGTAATGGTATGAAGATGTGGTGTAACTTGCATTGTTGGTAATACGGTCGATCATCGTTTGAAGCCATGGTGTCAGATACATAGTTGTGTGATAATTTGATTGATACTTATTAGAGATGGCGGTGTGTGGTAGTGATAGTGCTAGGAGTTGTCTGGTGGTGGTAGTAGACCTAGTAATTTTGGCGTGTGGTATTATGAATGCGAAATTGCGTTGCGGGATTGTAGATTTGAATGTGGATATGACAGAGTTTGGGAATGGCGTTTGATATTGTTAGTAATAATATGTGTGGTGTGATGTGGTGTGAGATAAGCGTCAGTGTTATGGTATTTTAGAAATATTTAGATATGCGGTGTAGTGTCAACAGTGGTAGAGAGTGTGTTATGAAAAGCTGATGATGTTAATCGGTGTGATGTGAAGAAAGTGTGTATATTGTGGCGTTTGTAATGCCATGGGGAGGTGCTATGATGCGGTCGTTTTTGGCAGATGTTGAATTAGGTTATTAGAGAGTGTGCTGTGCGAGGGAGGTGATGCAATGTACCTGTGTTGCCCAGTGTTGCAAGGGTATATGAGTGCAATAATGTCCGGCGCTGCAATAAAACTCACGGCAGGCCACGGGTTGCAGGGGGCGGCAAGTGAGCCCGGCGTTTTAAGATCCTCGTGATTTTGGTGTTGCAAGAAAAATGCGTAATGAAGTTTGTTTTCTCGCCATATTCGGTAGGGGACGCTCCTTGGAATTTATTTTTATAAGTCTTAGCTGGACAGTGGTACCTAAATTTCACTTTGTACTTTTAATCGTGAATTTTCCGTTGTCATTTACACTTCTGAGCATAGCATTTGTTAAAGGTGAGGAAGGCGAATTGGTTTGTTCAAGGCAACTGAGAAGCTTTATTGAATGGTTATCCTTGACACTAATTTTAAAGCTTAGTACCAGGAACACATTTGTATATTTGTATGGTATAGAACAAGGAGCTCTGCTAATGTAACTACTGCTTTCTAATTAGCTAGATAAATACTATGATAATTAACTCGTAGAGGACATCATTTGCTCTTTATTCGTGCTTCCATTAGGCAGTTTAACTCACCTTGAGAGGGAGACTTATCATACTGTAGGGGTTAGATGCAGCTGTCATGTTCCCCCTTCAGTAAAAGCGATCTCTAAATATGATAAATCCTATGGAGGTAGAAAGATTATACTAACACAAGACGTCATCTATTTCAGGGGATAAAGGCCACTGTATAATCTTGCAAGATTTCCTCTAGTTTGTGTGGTGTATTGTAAAGCACCATAGTAATGTAATGCACCAAAATATTGTAAAACGCTGAAGTTTGTGACGTCTTATCTGACTATAGCGCTATCCAAACAACACCCCTATTCGTTGGTAAGGTCAGGGGCAGAAGTTCGCTTAATGTTTCACCTCCTTTGGGTTTTGATGATTATAGGATGAGTAGGGTCACAGTAGGGGCGTTGATTATGGCTGAGGTGAAGGCACGATAGAGAAGTAGGCGTGGCAAGGATGAGGGCAATACTGAGATTTGGGTATGGTAGGGGTTGAAGGAACAGCAAGGATGCAGGTCGGGCAGGAAACCAGGCACAGCTGGGGTGAAGACATGGTTGAGATATTAGCATGATAGGGATGGGGGTCCGGCAGCGGTGTGGGCACGGTAAAAAAAAAAATAATAAATAAAAAAAAAAATCATGGTTGGGGTATGGGCACGACAGGAGTGTGGGGATGGCAGAGTTTTGGCGTGGTAGGGAAGTGGCAGAGGTTTGTGCGCAGCTGGGCATGGTAGGGATGCAGGCACGGCAAGGATATCGGCAGGGGTGTGTGAGGGGTAAGGATGAGGCCGTACCATCACAATGCTCGTGCCGTCAGTCGTGCCGGCCTCTGATTGCTCGCTCTTCTCGCTCGCTTGATTAAAAAGTAGTTATGGCGATTGCTTTCTCAGCCTCTCCACCCCATCCTTGTGCTGCCGGCGGGTCCGTGTGTTGAACATGGCTTTAACGCTGTAACTACTGTGATTGGGCTTAGGTAATTTATTCAGGTTACAGCCTCACGATTTCATTTGGCTGAGGGAAATTTTTATACTTAAAGGGTATTTCAGTTAATCCGTTCACTGACAGAGCAACGCACAGGTATAGCATTTAGATCAACACCAGACAGTTTATTTAACTGAGAGGATTATTTCAGTTAAAAGGACAAATTCTGTGTTAGAAAATGGGCGATAGGTCATGGAGTAGGTGGCTGCGTGAAAACCGAGGTATGGAAATTGGTGAGGCTGGAAAATTGACGGGCAATTGAGTTGACTGGACGAATTATGTGCAGGGGAACACATGGCTTGGTTTTCAATCCTCTTTTATAAACTGATTAGCAGACAAGTTGACTGTCTTCATGATGTATGTGAAACGCACCTATAAGGAAAATTTACACCCCTTTCTCCTCCCAGTTGGTTAGGCCCGTGAAATGGCATCATGATTCTTGAGGATTAAATAATGTGTTAATGAATGGCGGACACATTTTATTGCGAATGCCGTTCAGAGAAAAAAAGAGCCAGATAATATTGCACGGTTAAGTATTTTTTGAGCACATTTCTAATCAACCTTTACTAGGGTTCTCATTAGTTCTTGCATTACTACGTCTAAAGGACATCTTTTAATGTGAAAGCCTTATCGAGATTGTTTTTAACCTTTAGACTGCAAATGATGAGCCGATAACAACATTTAATCACGCATTCAAAACTTCTCCAAGGTTCTTCCTCCTCCTACTCCTCCTAGGTCCTCTCTCTCTTCTCCTTTTTCTCCCAACGCCTTGTCCTCAGCCCTTAAAGACGCCCGCCGCCCCTCCTCCACCCCGCCTCCTAAAACCAACATCCCGGATTCCTGGACAAAAGTTTGGCGTGTTGCCGCAGAGAGCGTAACAATGGGCTGCGCGGTGGACGAGGTTTGGCAACGATTCTGAATGCACGTTTCTGCTTTGACCCTGAGAGATGAGGGGAGGTGGGAAGGGGGGAGGCAGAGCTTTTGTTGCCTAGTGCAGTGCCGCCTGCTTCTTTAAATATTCCGTGTTCTCCTTTTATTACCTAATGTAGTACGTCTTCTTTGTTTTTTCTTTTCTTATTTTTTGTCCTGTATTTCCTAGTGCTTCCTGCGTTGATTGAGAAGGATGAGAGTAGGGGGGAAGGCAGAGATTTTGTTGTCTATTGCAGTGCCACCCGCTTTTAAAAATATCTCCTTGTTTTCTGCTCCTTTGCTTTTGTTATCAATGCAATGCCTTTTCTTTGTTGTTTCTTCTTTTTATTTAGTGTATTCTACTTTAACTTGAGGGCAGGTTTGGGATGGAGGTCTTTTGTTGCCTAGTGGAGTGCTGTATTTGATAGTCTTATATTCAATTTTTTGCCAGCTAATGCAGTGACTCGTGTTTATGCTGTTATAATTTTCCACTTTTTTTTTGTAGTGTCTGTTTTTTAGCTTTTAATTTTGTTGGGAAATTGAGTGAGTCTTCTTAATATTATTCTTACTCTTTCATTTATTTGCAAAATTAAGAACCTCATCTGTACATTACTCTCATTCTCTTGTTGCATCAGATGAATGTAGTGCCTTTTCTGTATACTATTTTTTTTTTTTGCCTGACATAAAGCCCATTCTTAATATTCTGAGTCCCAGGTTGTTATAGCATACTGGAGTTCATCAGTACATTTTGTTTTTCATTTTTTTTTAAGGATCTCCTGGATTTACTCATTTTCTTTTCTTTCTCTGCACATTGATTAGTGCCTTCTTTCGTTTTCCTTCGTGTTCCGCTTTGGCCTCTTCTAAAGATTCTCTCGTTTTCTGCATTTTGTTAGGGCAGCACGATTTCTTCATACCTTTCGTATATTGTACTTTTGTTGTGAACTTGTGTCTCTATAGTATTTTCATCCTCTACATGTTTTTGCATAGTGAAGTCTCCCATTTGTCTACAGTAAGTTATCCTGTCGTACTTGTATTGTCGTGGAATCTCTCTCTCTCTCTCTCTCTCTCTCTCTCACCTATCTTGTTACCTAGCAAATTGCCTTATCTTCATAATTTTCTCATTTTCAACCAAACTCAAAAATTTCTCTCTGGAAAATATGAAATTCTTGAATACTGATACCGGTACTGCGTGGAGATGAGCGGAATATATTAAAGAAAAAAGTAGTAAAGAGGGATAGGTGAAAGTGAGGGTATAAAACTTGTATACGGTTGACCATCAACCTCTATACACGCTGAATGCTTATTAAATTTTTCTTGTTTATATGCGATTTCATTCAGTTTGGAAGGACGTCTTATATGGAAAGGGTTATAGGAGAGGAGATACGATACGATATAAAGGGTTATTGAAAGCCAGTTATCACTCGTTTACATTTTCTTATATTCTTGTTATCTTCTTGGAGTTTTATTCTGTTGATGAAAGTCCTCTCGTACTGAAGGTGTTATTGAAAGCTGTAATCTGCCCGTTGAGACTGTTCCTTGCTCTCCATATTATTTTATTCAGTTAAGCAATCTCCTTTTGTACTCAAGAGGTTACTGAAGACTGTACTTATGTTGACGTTGGCTGAAAGTGAGGTTCAGGATCTGGAGAATGCTTACCCCCCTCGTACTGAAGTGGTCACATGAGTAAAGAGCGACAGGTAGTGGTGATGGTATGTTAGCCAGGCGATGGATTCACTTGGGTACGAACCTTGATGCCCCTCGTCCCTGGGTAAGGAGGGTTTTTGTGTTACCTTTGGCGAGGAAACGTTTTGAACCGGTTGCAGGCGAGGGGGTAAAAATGTGTTATTGCTGTGGGAGGGGAAAATGAGACGTTGAGGGATGAGAGAGAGAGAGAGAGAGAGAGGGAGAGAGAGGGTGATGTGGAGGGTAAATGAATGAGAGACCCACAAACGAGAGAAAGAAAAAGGTGACATACTGGAGAAAGGTAAATGAGACACAGCTGAGAAAGAACTGGGTAGAGAAAAGTGAGAGAGAAAGAGGAAGAGATGAGGGAGAAAGGGGGAGACATAAAGACAGCAGGAGCCTGTCAGACTAAGAATGGCAGCAGACAGCGCGTACGTCCAAGCGGTTGCAATCTAAACTTTTTGTCAAGCATAATCCCCCTTGAACGATACCGCTGTCTACCCCCATAAGGCCCGCCGCTGCTGACCATACCACGCATTATCTCCAACACCATCTCCACCACAGCCACCAGCACCACCACCACCACCACCACCAGCACCCCCAGACAGAGCGCGCTTTATCTCCACCACCTTCGCCCCCCACCAGAGCACGCGTTATCTCCACCAGCACCGCCACCACCACCACCACCCAATAGAGCACTCATTATCTCCACCACCACTACCACCACCAAAAGCAGCTATTATCACGACTATCACCGTCATAACACCTATTATCCCCACCACCGGCACCACCATAGCACCCATTATCTCCACCACCATCACCCCCAGTAGAGCACGAATTATCTCCATCACCACAGTATCACCGTCATCACCATAATACCCATCATCTCCCTCTATCGCCACCGCCATCACCTCCAGAGCACCAATTATCACCAGCACCACCATAGAACCCATCATCCCCCACTAGCACCACCATAGCACCAGTTATCTCCACCACCATCTCCACCACGCAGTCATCCCACCTGTCCTCGTACCGTTTAGATCATGGGAGGGTAAAACTCCTTTAATACGATGGCCTTTTTTTTATGCCTTACTTTCCCACATCCTCCAGACAATATGGTCTTTAAACTACTTCACCCACCTGTGTGGACACGGCTCGAAGATACAACTTTGCTGTCTTGGTTTCATCCTTACACATCTCTTAGAGTTAGGAGATTGTGGTAAGTTAGTTACTGATGTGCTTTCCTATTCGATGGGCCGAGAGTTTCATCCGAGGCTGGAGCAGGGAGCTGATTTTTTATTCTTTTAATTTTATTGAAGCAAAATTTAACTTTTCCACAACGAAACCTACCGACATGTCATACAAAATATATACCTCCGTTCTTGACATTGCAGTATTCAATATGGGTAATGGTTATTAGTGCCAAAGGGGTGCCATGTGAAGGTGTATCGCTTATAGGACTGCTGTGTCTCAGGGAAAGAGCTGTCATATCAATGCCAAGAGCTGGATATATTTAAATATATGAGTGTATAAGAGTTCTCCAACACGATTTTTTTTTTTTTTTTTTTTTTTGTCCTATTGCTTCCTCTAAATGATTTTCTGCACCTTGATAATCAAACTGTTTAATGTTTGGGCGTCAGTAACTTAGTGTCAGTTCCTCCATATGGTTTTATTTAGCCTGGGAGTGACTTCATGTACTGAAGGAGTTACTGAAGGCCTTATATAATTCTCCACATCGAGAGACTCCTAAGCTAAATAAAATCACCCCAAGTTGAAATAATACACTCGAAAGGTTATCCTATTGAATGGATTAACCCCGAGTATGGTACCACCTGAATGTACAGAATCATATAAACATCCTTTGGTGAGTTACGACAGACGTATGAAAATAATATGTCCGTACCCACATACCACAGAGCCAGGCTGTTTGTGCTCCTGTGAATTTTACGGCATATCTTCATCTCCGTCCACTCCTTTCCCGTCGGCGTGGTATGGACAGCAACGGGACCTGTGAATGTACAGTTCCGTTCAGAAGTCAGTGGTTAGGTGGATGGCGCATTGCAGGGGACAGCAGTTACGAGATTCAGTCGAGTCTTAGTAAACCTTGCTGAACGGCTTGAAACTCTACTTAATATACTCCTTTCACCCTTGCTTGGCCCAGATTTTCGTCCTTGCGAGGCTTATTTAACGTAGCACAGTGGGAGCAGACAGTACTACGGCTCCGTATCCTTTCCACCACACCTCTTCGTGACTAACATTATATATCAGTGTCAGTCTGTAGTTATAATTCAGCATTTTAGATTAGGAGATGGCGATTTTAGGCCAAGTTAGAGTAAACAGGTATAGTAGTCTGGCTGTAGTGTTGATTAAGCATTCCCTTTGTATCTACCAAATTACCACGATCTTTTCAGCTCTGTTGTACGCTTGCAAGTCCTTACAGTGTGTTCACTTTTATTATTATTATTGTTATTATTATTATTATTATTGTTATTATTATTATTATTATTATTATTATTATTATTGTTGTTATTATTATTATTTACCTGTATACTTAACTCCTCCAACCCAAGTTTTTTAAAATTCTAGTTTTGCTGCCGCCAGATTATTTTTCATCAGTTTAGGTGATAATTTCCGCTTCTGAGGTTTAGATGCAATATAATGTTCACTTTCCCCCGAATTTGTATAAAAATGGTTTGGTGGGAGCAAAAATAAAAAGTACGGTTTCTCAATGAAGGAGTTAAGGTCGAAGAGCTGTATAAATTATGTATATATTTCCAGTTTTTATGCACGATGTATAATGATCCTGTATTTCACTGGTCGCTGGTGGATGCTTTTTTCCGTAGATGATGGTTAACAAGAAACCAAATATGCAGTAGAAAAATGTGGTGTCGTGTAGAGTGCCAGCATCACACCGGGTCCTGATAGTTAGAGTCACTGGAGATATGAGTGACGTGTCCATAAATTAGCACAAACATGACACTCCCACGAAAGCTATAGCAGGAGGGGTCAATCAGCGGTGTTATCCCCGTGTATGTGGAGAGAGAGAGAGAGAGAGAGAGAGAGAGAGAGAGAGAGAGAATCTTCCTAAAACTAGACGAATCCATGTGGTGAACAATCGAACCATCTGAAACACGCACTGTTAGAGAGAGGGAGTTTTCATTGGATTTCGTCAGTTGTAAATATTCTTCAGACGGAATGTGGAGGATATTTTTTCCTTTGTACAACCAGGGACAAAAGTGCGTCTGCCAGTCCACTGCGTCTGCATCACACTTGGAGCATGTTCATCACTCTCATCCCTGACGCGTCGCATCAAAGAAAATCGTCTACAGGCAGGGAAACATGTGAAGCCTCTCTCGCCTTAGGAAAATTAGCCAGCAGAGGGAAATTACTTGTAGAAGAGGTGAAATAACAAGCGAACATTTGTCTCCAGCTGTAAAAATAAAAAAGTAAAAAAAAAAAAAAAACCCAACTTGAATCCCAGTTTACTAATGCGTCATGTCAGAGGTTAATTTCTACGTATCTGATTTGTGTTGACAGCCCCATCCACCACAGGTAGACCATTCATATTTGATGTTTATGTACCCAAACTTGCGTACACACACACACACACACACACACACACACACACACACACACACACACACACACACACACACACACACACACACACACACACACTTCTGTAGTCAAAACCACCAAACAATATACGTGTATCTGTCGTGGTTGCATCCTTATAGAAGTTATTTATTGCCTATGGAATATGCTTCTCATGCATAATATTGAAATGTTTGGTATTCAGAAATTCACGTTAAAATTCCTGACCGCTAAATGATCATACATCTTTCTCCGAGTGAAATGGCAATCGGCATGGGTACTCTTGCAATAACTGATGCTCGACTGATGGCATAACAATGAGTTCTGAAATCCCATGTAATGTAGCAAAGAATGATGGCAGGATGTAGTTTAGAAAAAAATCAACGTTTTTCACATGGCATTGCCTCTGTGTCACACCTGTAACAGTGCAGTAATAATATTATTTACCCGTCTCTCTCAAGCGTTGGGGTCCACAAAGCCAGTCAGGAGACAGGACGTGTGTGCTGGGCAATCCCCAGGTCCTGTCCTCCCCACTTACTATTTTTTAACCAGCCCATACCCCACTGACCGGGCTAATGTATGGCCTGGCCTGCACTATATGTGCAGGAAATCTTCGAACGAACGAACGAAGCGTTGGGGTCCTGGGCTAGGCTACTCAGTGCCACTTTTTAAGGAGAGGGTGACCGGGCAGCTCGCCCATGAGTAAGCAGTAAACGCCAGCTACCTGTCAGAGGGAAACCCTTACGGGCCACATTCAGTTGGAGCACCTTAACCCAGTCGACTACCATGAGCCCCTTTGGTTATATGGTTACCACGCAGCTTAGTATATGGCTTCCAGGATTACAGGAAACCATCTGGCTTGTCATTTTATCGATAACTTATAAGTTGTTCTGCATCGAGTGAGTGGATGGTGGGCGCAGTAGCAGTTTAATTACTCGTCCCCGCTCCGGAGGGGCTCGGGGACGGGTATTGTTTGCACTCGGTTTGTGTGTTTGTCTGTCTGCTGTCTGATTGCTAACAACTTTACGCGAAAACCACTGGTGCGATTTTGACTAAAATTACAGGGATGGTGGGCTATGACCCTCTGACCACCTGATTAAATTTTGGGCCAAATTGGGCCAAGGCCCGGGCTGTAGGGCCAAAAAATGTAGACAGAGAAAACGGTGAGGGGTAAAAATCGTTTCTTCGCTATAACTCCTTTCAAATGCATCGTATAGACATGAAACCAAAACCTGAAGTTGCATCTTCCAAATCTGCATCCTAAAACATGCCTCATTACGTCAGGGGAATCACCGCCCAGTAAGCGGTAGGGGGGTCAATGCCAGGTGGTTATGGCTTCAAATTTCAAATGGGCATAAATTCGTCAATTTTCACCCAATTGACTCCAAATTTCAAATGGGCATAAATTCGTAAGTTTTCACCCGATTGACTTCAACTTTCAAATGGGCATAAATTCGTCAGTTTTTTTCCCAATTGACTCCAAATTTCATATGTGACATCTTTGATTAGATATCCTGTTGCGTTTATACGTCAGCACTAAAATGACTGCCGGGGCCCGGTTTGCTGTGCCTGGCACCGCTTCTTGTTAGCTTTTGTTTCACTGAGAGAAATCCAGGCAGAAGTTTAAAAAAAAAGGAAAAAATTGAAACAAAATTTTTTTTTCCTCGTGTTAGTTAACCTACGAATTATATATAAGCTTATGTCATATGATTAAGTTCAGTGGAGAGAATTACCAGCAGCTAGAAGATTACAGCTACTCATTAGGAACTGATGTAAATGACGTACAGTTGGGAGCGTGGCGATGCATGTATAACACATCCCTTGGCAAGCACCACCACCACCAATACTTCAGAGTTATTTTGTGCTGTCATCATCATCATCATCATCATCATCATCCTTACTTCTTTTTCTCACAGAAGGATCGAGTGAGAATCCTTTTATAAATTTACCACGGAGGCATACTGTACAAGGATCAGGGTCCAAATTTACAAAACGTTTTTTTTTTCTTCTTGCTGAAGTTGTGAATAGTATTGCTTTTATATACACGAGTCATCATCCTTACAGGTACGAAACACTTAACGAAACGAGTGAATAATAAGGTGAAAAATACGAAAACTAAACCATTTCTGATTATAGTAAACTGCTGTGGAGACTTGATTTAACTCCAGGAAATTAGTTGAGTCTTAATGAATACGAAGCCATTGTTGGAAAAGCAGTTCACTTTATCATTATAGGTCATTATACTGTTCTTCATAATCCCCCTTTGAGTTCATCCTCTTCAGTAGACTACAATGTTAGGTATATTTTTGCCACTTTCAGATTGTTTTATTCAGCTGTGGGAAGACCAGTCTCTTTAAAATTGAATAATTTACCTGGGATGAAGGTAACGAGATTAAGGTGGTACACTCAGAATTCCCTCTGACAAGGAAATCATTATACAACGCTGAAGCGTCTGCTGCCTAGGTGGTCTGCCTCTCCGTTAGGGTTGGGCGTGAAATGCTGTGCTGTTTAGTTTTTGTGGTAAATACCCTCTTCTTCCCTTCATTAAATCTCATACACCCTCCTTCTGGGATAATTTAACACCTTGTATTCCTACTTGTAAGCGAATTACGGAATAGGAAAATAAAAAGGGGGGATGAGGCGTGATGATGCGGGGTGACAGAGGGCAGAGGAGTGGTGTGTGGGTGGCTACGCTCGGTAAACAATAGCTGGTAAATTTGCAATTTCAGGCAGTCATTTTTTTTTCTCCTTCTCTCTTTCATATCCAAGCTTAAGTAACCTGATCCAAGTAAACAAACCTAAGTTACTAACGATCTGACCTAACCATACCAAACCTATCCAAACTTAAGTTAACCTGACCTAACCTAACCTTTCGTAATCAACCTAACAAAAGGAAGGGACTGTCCTAAACTGCAGTTGTACTCAACAGTTGGATTGGGCGTGAGAGGGCGGAGGTAGGTGGGTGGTCGCGGTGGCCCTCAGTCGTGATCATTGCTTTAGCTGCATTGAAGGCTCTGACGGGTCCTACTGGTCTCAGCAGGTCATTGATGAACCCAAGACCACTACAGACACCGGGTGTACGAGGCTTGATATGCCAACACTTTCTGTAGGGCTTTTGTTCTCAGTGTCTTCATTTTCTGTATGGCAAATCTGGAGATGAATGATGTTATTGATGATGGTTGTAGAATCCCGGTGAATGGGTTTGGTGGGAGGGCGGCAAGGGTTGACTCGGCGGCGGCAGGGTGAGGTGGAGTATATGCGTGGCAGCAAGTTGGCAACCTAAGCAGCAGGGCGCGGGTCGGGTGGCAGCCTCAGTCGGTGATAGTTTGTGGTAGGGAGAACTCGTTGTCCGCTCCTCTGTGTTCTTTATCTCTTTCGAGGCCCCTTCTCAGAGGCTCCTTCTCCCTTCTGGCCGCGGATTGACTCTCTCCGTACCCACCACCACGAGGCAAACTGGATTATACCACCAAGCCCCATCCGCCGAGTACGGTGAGTAAACAACCCCTGGTCACACTCACCCTGTCCCCCTCGCGACCCTTCTTGTGCTTGCATTAACTGCGCAAAAAAATCGATCAAGCTGAGTGACAACAGGGCATAAGTTTACCTCGTTCAAAAGCACTGCCGCATATGAAGACAGCCCACCGGCATCAACCAACAGGCGATATATAGTGGACATTCACACCGTGTAAACTACTGCGTTGGATGTTGTCCCCTGCACCTGGCTACATTGATCTTATCCATATTTGTAGCCCTGCATTGTCCAGCGAGGTCCGTGCGGTTTCCAAGAGCTAGGAAAGTGTTGGCCAGCAAGGTCACGTCCTGTGTGTTCTGGAGTGTGCGATGCTGGGGGGATTCCTGGTCAAGTGAGTGTGGGCGAGGTGAGCGGTTTTGTTTATGTTATGAGATGCGGTTAAACAGCGAGCTGTTCCGCGGTGCAGGACGAGGAGTGTTAGCCGAGCTTGAAAATTGTGAGTGAAGGGTTGTGGGTGTGAGTGTGTGTGGCTCGGATGGTGGTGTCGGAGTGAGGTTTAGGGAGAATATGACTGATGAGGGAGGGGGGTAGGGGGTAGGGAAGGTGGGGTAAGGGGGGGCAAGGACTGTGAGATCGAGCTAGGAGCCTCGCTGTTTTCATGTGGCTTGGGGGATCAGAACACAGTCACGATTCATTCAGACATAATGCAACTCACTGGTGGCGTGTGGGACGGGGCACGCTGACAGGTGTGTGGGGAGAGTGGCAGGTGTGTGGTGAGAGTGACAGGTGTCTGGGAAGTGGCAGATTTGTAGGTGAGAATGACTTGTGTGGAGAGAATGGCAGGTGTCTCAAGAGAGTGACAGGTGTGTAGGTGAGAAAGATAGGTGTTTTAGGAGGGTGACTGTTTAGGTGAGAACGACAGTTATGTGGGGAGACTGGCAGGTGTGTAAGGAGAATGACAGGTGTGTGTGAGTGATGGGTTTGTTGAGTGAGTGGCAGATGTGTAAGTGAATGTAACAGATGTGTGATTATGTCATTTCTGTAGGTGACTAACAGGTGTGTGGGGAGAATGATGAGTAAGTTGGGAGAGTTTCAGGTGTCTCTGGTGTGAGGGTCAGGTGTGTAGTGGATGATCGGTGTGTGTAATGACAGTGAATGGTGTATAGTGGTATTGGGGGGTTTTGTGGTGAGAGGCAGGTGTGGTGAGAATATCAGATGTGTGGTGATAATGGCAAGGAGTGTTGTGAGGTAGATGTGTGGTTGTAATTGGAGGGTTGTGGTGAGACAGAAGTGTTCAGCGATACTGGGAAGTAAGCTTGAATGGTGTGTAGTGGGTGGCAGGTGTGCTGTGAGAGGTAGGTGTGTAGTGAGTGGCAGGTGTGTGTCGGGTGATAGGTTGTAGTGACAGGCGTGTAATGAGTGGTAGGTATGTAGTGAGTGGCAGGCGTAGTAGAGGTGAGGAGAGAGTGGCAGGTATGTAATGAAGGGCAAGTGTGTAGTGAGTGACAGGTGTGTAGTGAGTATGACAGGTGTGTGTGTGTGTGTGTGTGTGTGTGTGTGTGTGTGTGTGTGTGTGTGTGTGTGTGTGTGGTGGGTACAGAGGTCACCTGCATCTTACCGACCAACCCCCGACGGTTTTGGCATCACCCCCACCCCACCCACACCCCATCCTGATGCAACCCCCTCCCCCTCCCCTCCCTCCCTACCACTCCCCTCCCTCCCTTACTTGCCTCTCGGACCTCACAACCCCCGACCGTTGTCGCCTCTCCTCTCACTCAACCCCACGCTCTCTCTCTCTCTCTCTCTCTCTCTCTCTCTCTCTCTCTCTCTCTGTATCTATGTCTGTCTGTCTGTTTACTCATCTATTTCCCTCTCTCCCCTCCCTCCCGCTTCCTCCACCACTCATTTCATTTGCAACCACTCCCTCCCTTCATCTCTCTCCTGCTTCACTCTCCCTCCACCCTCTCTCTCTCTCTCCTACCTTCATCTCTTTCCTGTCTCTTCTCTCCCTCTCATTTCTGTCCCCCTGACCCTCCTGTCTCATTCTTTCCCTCTTTACAGTACCTTTCTTTCTCTCTTTTTTTCTATTCTCTCCCCCATTCCCCCTCTCTCTTCAACTACGTAGTCGTGTCTTCGGATTCCTCTCTCTCCCCTTTCATCTCCGCCCCAGCTCCTCCTTCCCCCTCCTCCCTCCCCCTTTCTTCCAACGTATCCACTTCTCGTCTCAGTCATATATTTTTTTTTCCCTCTTCCCCGTTCTTGTTCCCGCTTCCCCCCTCCCTCCCCCTCTGTTTTCCTGTGCTTCTTTGCTCCCTGTTTCTCCTGCGCTTTCTCCTCGCTAGTGTCTTTTAGAAATTCTTCTCCCCCCCCCCTCTCCCTTCCCTCCCTTCTCGCTCTCTTATTCCCTTCCCTTCCTCTCTCCCATTACCTTCCCTCTCTGTCTGCATTTCCCTTCTCTTCCTCTTTCCTTTCCCTGTCTTTCCCTTTGTCCCCCTCGCTCTCCCTCTCCCCCTCCCTTTCCCCCGTCTTACCCTACTTTTCTGTCCCATAACACTTGTCTCTCCCTCTTCCTTTCCTCTTCCCTCTTTCTTTCGACCTCCCCTCTGTTCGCTCCTCCGACAAGATAGCTATTTCATCTCCTATCTTTTCTGACACGTCACCCCTCTCTTCTTCTTTCTTCTGTGTATCCCAAAGCTACCCCTTATACACTCAAATTCCTCCCATCATCTCGAACCCCAGAGCGCGAAACAAGTGCTAGTGAAGCAGTAAGCAAACACTATCAGCTGGCAACTGTATGTGAGAGAGGTAAGGTTATAAAAGGACTAAGTTAGGGAAGCTGATGATCCCTCCCCCTCCTCCTCCTCCTCCTCCTCCTGTCCTTACCCCCCTGATACACGGTTACCACGTGAGTGAGCGTCTGCTTCATGCGACTGTCTCACATTCAGAGTTTCGAACTGGTGGGCTAATGTCTTGCTCAGGTGCACCCCTCTCGTTTCTCCTTTTCATTCCCACACTTTCCCCATCCATTCTCCTTCTCCCTCCCCCTCCCCCTCCCCCTTCCCCTTCCCCAGTTTCATAACGATTAACCCATACCCCACTCCCTCCCCTTCATTTTCTTGACATTCTTCCTACCTGACGTTGTCTCCCTGTCCCCAGCCTCACGTTTCTCCCCTTCCCTACCCTATCTTCTCTCCCTCCCTACCTCCTGTTCGTCCCCCTACCTCTAATTCTCTCCCCCTCCCTCTCTCCCAAGTCCTTTCCTCTCCTTTCCTCTTGTTTCTTCCCCTCCCTGTCTCTCCAATAGTTCCTCTCCATTGCTTTCTGCCCTGTAGTTCCCATCGCCTTCCCCTCTACTGCAAGCTCCTCCTTTCTCCCCTTCTTCCCCCCCGCTCCCCCAACCCCCTCCCATCACCTGCATCCCCCCCACCCTCACCCATCACCTACATGCTCCCACCCCCTCCCATCGCCTGCATCCTCCCCCCCCTCCCAGCAGTTTGACCTCCCCACCAGGCTTCGGAACGCCTGCACTCGCACCGTCTCCAGTTTCGAACCCAACTTAGGATTTTATGACCCGGTGGTTCAGGTTTCAGGGTCCCGTGCCAGGTCTTGCCACTAACTGCTCTCCACCTACACGCTCATTACTCTCCCCCTCCCTCCCCGTGCAGTACTCCCCCCCCCCCTCCTTTCCACACACACGCCACAGAATAAACTAATAAAGAATACAGTACTCACTAGACACACCACTGAGCTACTTGGCTAGTGTTTGCCTAAATTTGCTGACTAATATTAACTTTCATAGGTGCTTAGTTTACTGATCTAGTGTCTCATACTTTCCTGCTTTCCTGCTCCAGTTTTTACCCCCTCTTCCCCTCCCCCTCCCCCACCCCCACCCCCATCCCCATCCCCAATCTAGTACTCACCAGACACACACATTAACCTACTCGGTGTGTGACTGCCAAGTTATCTAGTTTGATTTTTTTGTTGCTCTTTTTGTGTGCTTCATTATTGCTTTTGCTCTTGGTCTTACCCACCTCATTTCTTAATGGAAAAAGGTTAGAATGGTGGTGATGGTGGTGGTAGTGGTGGTGAGGGTGATGGCGACGATGATGGTGATGGTTGTGATAATGGTTCTTAACATTATAAAATTGTGTAACGTTTTGACTCCTTGGATGATTCTTAGAGAAACACAGTCGTATGGCGTAGTCCTAATTAGATACCTACGTGCAGGTAATGGGTTAATGGAAACTCATTTTGATATATCTAAAGTCGTCCGAGTACGGCTGTACCGTATGTGCCGGGTATTGTAAAATTTTCCAGTGCAGTGATGAAGGTTAGTCTGAAAAAGCTCAAGAGGTCGAAAGGTGAAACAGAAGCGGCAATTTGGTCCTTGTGCACGGGATGTTTAGGGTGGATGCCCGTTCTGCCTCCTTTTCTGTAATGTAATTGTCTCACTGCATTTTGATTACAATTTTTTTTCCCCCAGGGAGTCGTTTAGTTTCTTGTATTGGGGTTCGTACATTGTTTCCGACGCCAATTTCTAGTCCGCCACTCGACATTGACATTTACTTGTCTGGCCCGGCATCACACATCACCCCCCACCCTATAATTGGCCTTCATCCCCGCTCTGCTGATTATGAGTATAGATTGGTGGCTACTGGAGCGTTCATTAGGGATCGCTTGGGCTCCTGTTTCCTGACTTTTGTTTTGCTTGAGTCTCCTAGCTGTGTCGTGCGCCCTCCTGATGCATGTCTCTCAATCGTCTCACTTTGTTACCTTCTTGTTCTTCTTCTTCACCCATTTTTCGCCCGTATGTAATGGTTACCACCCATCTTCACTTGCCCTGATCTCCCTCTTGTTTCTAAAGTTCCTTTCTATCACTAATCTCCCTCAGTCTCCCCTCTTCTGCCACCACACTCATCCATCTGTCACCCGCCCACACCCTGCCCCACACTCTAGCCCCACACTCTAGCCCCACACTCTCTAACCGCTCGTCACACTCCCTCACTCTAAATTCATATTCACTAGCCCTGTCCCCATATTCCCTCACCCTATTACTACATCTCTCACCCTACCTTCACATTATCGTACCCTATATTTTCACTCCCTCACCCTACCCGCACACCTACCCACCCTTCTTCACACCCTGTCCTTTCACTCACCCTCCCTTCAGTCCCCACTGTCCCCTACCTTGCCCCTCCCCTTCCATTGATCCTGTGTCCAACTTGGTCACTCTCCCCACCTCTTGCCCACCCATCCCTTCTAGTCATCCACTTTTCCTACAGCCCACCCCACTATTTTCCTTTCACTTGCGGATATTGCTCCACATTTTCCCACACTACCCGACAGTGTCCCCACACCCCCTACCCTGCTTCCACATGCCACCACCTCTCCTTCGCACTCCCAACCCTGCCCTCACTCTCCCCCACCTGGCCCCTCATACTCCCCTACCGGACCCACCCCCCCTCCCACACCCTGCCCCCTTCCCCTGCTGCCCCTAACACTCTCATTCCGTTCCTCACACACTCGCCCAGTCCCTCAAACACTCTCACTCTGCTCCTTTCATCTTCAAGGTATATACCTCACAAAGTGCGTATACACAGCCTCAACCCAATCTCATATCGTATCCCTTCCCCACACCAGTAGCTAGTCCCACATCTGTACCCCTGCCCCACACCCTTGCCCCTGCCATACGCCCTTGCTTCCTGCCTTACACTCGCATCCTGCTTTACACCCTCGCACCATGCTAAACGCCCATGCACCTCTCCAATACTCCTGCACCCTGTCTTACACCCTTGCATCCTGCCTTAAACCCTTGTACCCCACCTTACACCATTACACCCTTCCCCACACCCTTGCATCATCCTCCCCACACCTCAAACCTTCATCATATGTCACACCTTCACCCTTCCCCACACCATTACCCTTGCCCCACACCTTCACCCGTGTCCCACACCTTCACCCTTGCCCCACACAATCACCCAACCTGACATCTTCGACCTACCCCGCACCTACACCCAGCCTCCCCCACATTATTCCTAACTCTTCTCCCCTTGCGCCCCCTCCCTACCCCTCACCTACCCTGACTGTCACACCCCCTGGCACCTTCATAAGTTAACCCTGTTTTTTTTGTCCACCAACCAGGCCCTACGTGGTTTAAGGTACCGGTTCCCGCCAGCCTGTCCGTCTAGCTGTCCGTCTCCTCCATCATTCAGTTTCATAATATTTTGACCGTGGCTTCGATGCTGCCTGGATTTTCGCCATACCTGCTGAGTTTGGCTAATCCTTCCAACCAGAGACTTAAATTTATGGTATAATCTTCCTACTTCCAAGCGATTTTTTTCAACTTAGGAAAAGCCTGTCTTATTGAAAGGAATAATGAAAGCCATATGTCATCTCTACTTCGAAAAACATCTACGCAGAATATAATCTTTGGAAAAAAACAAGATGATAATAAGAAAGATGTCTTTGTAGTGAAAGGGATAAGGACTCACATGATTATTAATGGTGTTCTTGAGTGCCTGTTGGTCTTATATTGAAGCACATATTCTAACTTTCCAGATGTGATATGACTTTTACCTGCGAAACAGGATCGGTATGAGAGAAGGACGTGACGCTTACTGGTTTATATTTATTAGGATATCTGTGAAGCACCATCTGTGTCCTTCTGTCCCACGAATACTCTTGTCTACCACTCACTGTCAACACTCTCCGTTCACCCTCCACTCTTCTCATTCTCCGTTCACTTTTCTTACTTCACACTCTGATTCCCTGCCCCCCCTCACCAGACTTGCTATCGTTCTAGATATTGAAAGTACAGCAAAGTTCACTAGTATTGGCTTCCCCCCACACACTCACCCTACTCTCAGCCTCACTCTTCCCTCACCCTGCCCTCAACCCTCACTCTTCCCTCACCCCACTCTTCCCTCATTGTCACTCTGCCTTCATCCTCACTCTACCTTTAGCATCACTGTACTGTCATCTTGCCTTCACCCACACCCACACCTCGTCCCCACCCCACCCTCACCCCCACCTTGTCCACATCCCACACTCGGCTCCCACCTTGCCCGTATTTCTCTCTCCATTCCCACACACTCATAACCTCATTATGGCCCTTCTACCTTGCCCCTCACAGTCCACATCAACACTCCCACCCGTCTCCCACACACACCCTACTCCCACACCCTCACCCTGCTCCCACACCCTGCAGCTCCCGCACACCATCCTGCCCCCACACGCTCACCCAGTCCCTACACCCCCAGGCTATCCACACACTCACCCTCACACTTACACCCTCACACTACTCCAAATCCCTCACCCTACTCTTTCACCCTCACCCTGCCCCACACCCACAGCTCACCCTTAGTGTTCATTTACTTCATAGGTCACACTTGTTGGAGGTGAGCTTTGTAATTGAAGTGCTCCCCCCACCCCCCCCTTTTTTTTTTACGTGCAGCTGTTTCTCTTATACCGTGGAATCAAATAATGCGTCTTGGCAGGTCGGCTATAATATGATTTTACTTGTCTGTGAGGTTCTTTTCCTGTGTGTGTGTGTGTGTGTGTGTGTGTGTGTCTTGTTCCTTAATAAAATTCTTGGTCTTCATGTAATGTAGTAAGTGAAATTGCATGCAGAAATTTTGTAGTAAGTTATTTTGTTGCTCATACAACTAGAGGAATTAATACGTTAGCTTTATATTGCAAGTTGATTTAATTATTTATCCCAATATATATCGTCATTTAGGTTATTAGCTAGTTAAATCAGAAGAATTATTGGCCGTAAGTGGATGAAAATTGGCCATTTAGTTTTAATACTCCTTTAAGAAGATATGTTCTGTAGTCACTTTTTTTTTGTATTGTTCTCTGCCTTTCCTTTCTTTTTTCTTTCTTTTCTTTACTGTGATAAAATATGAGATTAAGGAAAGGAGTTACCAACCGGTTTTTTACCTAGTTGTAATTAAGTTTATTCTGTCTTCAGGATATGTTTTTCTGTTTACACACAGACATTGCAGTCAGAGAGAAAAAGAAGTGTTACCAGTGTGTGTGTGTGTGTGTGTGTGTGTGTGTGTGTGTGTGTGTGTGTGTGTGTGTGTGTGTGTGTGTGTGTGTGTGTGTACACCTGTCTGCCTGGTGCGGGCGTTAATGAGTAGGGAGAGTTTAAAATGGAGATGCATTGGATTATGGGGGTGAAGTGATGTGGGATGAGGATTGGTTTGTTCTGGGACTTTCGTTTTCATCATCATCATCATCATCATCATCATCGTTCTCATCCACGTCCTTGCCCTCTTCCTCTTCGGCGGCGGCGTCTGTAATAGCACTGTAATTATCTTCATAATTGATTAACAGTACCGTTACTTTTAGTGCTGTTGTAAATCATCTTTTGAAGCATGGTAATTGTCGTACTTAATGAATAGATTCCCTCAGACTTACTGTAATTTTTCGTTGTTTCACTGTTCCTGTTGATTTAGCAACGTAGTAGTAGTAGTAGTTGTAGTAGTAATAATAATAATAGTAGTAGTGGTAGTAGTAGTAATAGTAGTAGTAGTAGTAGTAATAATAGTAGTAGTAGTAGCAGTAGTAGTAGTAGTATTAATAGTAGTAGTGGTGGTGGTGGTGGTAGTAGTAGCAGTAGTAATAGTAATTTTTGTAAAAGTATTATTGTTAATAAAAATAAGTAATAGAAATGCAAGATAACGGCAAATACCATAATAATAATAAAAATAATAATAATAATAATAATAATAACAGTAATAATAACCTTCCCCCCAAAAAAAAACTCAGAAATCCTTTACAACACATACAGTAAACTCACAAAACCAGCACTATAATCCACACCAACATGCCATGCTCGCCTCAGTACAGCGGCAGGAAGGCTGGTACGCGTGTAGAGAAATATTTGCTTTGTCTTGTGGTCGTATTGTTAGAAAGATTAGAAGGTTTTTATATTCTTAGAGAGCTAAGAAGATTTTTGTCTGCGCTTCTAGTTTATTTCAGCTTAGAGTA
Source organism: Coenobita brevimanus (assembly GCF_032717465.1). Taxonomy (NCBI): domain Eukaryota; kingdom Metazoa; phylum Arthropoda; class Malacostraca; order Decapoda; family Coenobitidae; genus Coenobita; species Coenobita brevimanus. Next base: position 62,035,231 of record NC_137046.1, on the reverse strand, counting down.
TTTGCCCCATATGTACGATATCTTGTACTTTCTCTCTCTCTCTCTCTCTCTCTCTCTCTCTCTCTCTCTCTATCTCGACGATTTTACTGAGTTCGAGAGCGATTTTTCAAACTTCAGGGAATAAAAACAACATTCAGTATTTCACTCCCTATTAAGGCGCTCAAATGGGATAAGTAAAATTGTTTGGACAGAGCAAGAATAAAAATAAATACATTCTCGGATGTAAGGGGTTACTCATAAATTACACCAGGACACTATTAACGTGTCAGGTGAAGAATAAATCGCTTAGGAGAAGGTGTTAAGCTGAGGAGAATACAGTCCCACCCCCCAGGTAATTAACTTAGGGACCCCGGGCTCACAGTTAGGCTTAGTTATTATCGTCGATCTTAATTACATAAGGAAATAAATGAATATGTAATTATCACACTCAGGCTCCTATGGGTCATACTTAGCCATATAAAATCGTCTAATTTTGCTGGTAAATTATGCTAGATTTGTCCCGACCGTGTCTGTCCCTATCTATCTATCTACTAGCAGTCAGTCAGTCATTTAATCTATCCATCAGTCTATCTGTCTATCTACCTATCTATCTGTCTGTCTGTCTATAAACTGCCTAGATTTTTTTTTTATTTCTTCTTCCTGTTGATTTTTTTTTTTTTTTTTTAGCTGAGGGTAAACTTCTTGTAGTGAATGAGTTACCACTTCATCGCGGTGACATAGTTTTCATTACATTATTGCTACCACCAGATGATTTACTCAGCTTTAGAGGTGCATTCGAAATGAAGGGTTTGGAAGTCTTTACTGTGTTGAATAAATTCGTCTGAAATAGCAAAAGTAAATTAATAAAATGTCAAGGGACTGAAGGTATTAAGGAAGTATGGTCGGTCTCCCCTAAGCTGAAATATTTTCCTTGACGGTAGCAAGAAAAAATAAAAATAGCTTCATTGTACAGAAGGGATTAACGGAGACGGCTTCTGCTTCACTGCCAAAGTTGTCTCTTTAGATGAATATATTAGTTTTGTCTAGCGGTAACAGGAATAAATTTTTGAAAAGTGGTAATCGTGTACAAGGGATTAACATTTTGCCTTCTTCACAAGGAAAGAGAATATACTTGTCTGTGGGTATCAGTATCTCTCTCTCTCTCTCTCTCTCTCTCTCTCTCTCTCTCTCTCTCTAATCAACAGTCTCGCTGCCGGAAACCAATGTTAGTGTTCTCATTATCCCGCAAACCTCGGAATTTTTGTTCTAGTGGCAAGCATGATAATATGGCGTTAGCTACAGATACAGCTATATTATACCCTGAAGTCTAAGAGTTTAGCTGACACAAGACAGTTCCCTAAGCTGGAGGAAACCCTATCTGTCAGATGGTTAAGTGTACCAGTATGTGCAGGTGAAATGGTGAGTGTAATTATAGGTGTGTGTGTGTGTGTGTGTGTGTGTGTGTGTGTGTGTGTGTGTGTGTGTGTGTGTGTGTGTGCTGCATTCCTTCGACACGGATAGTGGATTGCAGTAGTGAAGATAATGTTTGAAAGGGTAGATCTTTGGCCGTGATATGAGTTGTGTCGGGTTGCCTTTCTGCCAGAGGGGCATTATATCGAAGGCTTAGACTGTGCCTCATTTATCGTAACTTAAGAGCTTAGTAAAGTTTCGATGTAAGAGTAGCCTAAATACTCATGTGTTCTAACGTCTAGATTTGTTATATGGGTATCGGTGGCCTAAAAATTGTGGTCTGTCTTTAAGAGGCGTTGTAAGAGGACCTAACTATATATCCTTGTGAGTTCTAACTTGCAGATGAGATGGCATGTGTTCTCATCTTGAAATGCGTCGTAAGAGTAACCTGAATACTTATGTTCCTTGTTCTAAGTATGAAATGTGTTGTGTTAACATAAATACTTATAATTGCGTGTTCCAACTCTATGTTGTAAGAAAGTCAAAGTCAAAATAAACACGTACAATGAACACTGCCTGCAACTCCAACAACACGAGCCTAATTATAAGAATGCAATTAAAAAGTCAGCTTGTCCTTCTGTCAGTTAGTTTGGATTTAAAATTATGAGTTTTAGCAAAAATGGTGAGTAAGGTACATGTTAAGCCTCGGTGCGTGCTTTCGAGTGTGTTTGATTACAAAAATTGTTTATTATTAGTTTCATTAGTGAGTTTGTACGAATTTCGTAATAACCCACAATGAGTGCAGAGCTTAATTCACAGTATTATTGAAGCAAGTGTATCTTAGGAGCAGGAGAGACTTTGTTGCACCGCAGCACTTTCGGTAAAACGTAATAGGTTACATAAACATTGATATTTCTCTCTCTCTCTCTCTCTCCTGATGTTTATGTTATGTACATAATGTATATTCTTCTCAGTGATATATATATATATAAATAGATAGATAGATAGATAGATAGATGTGTGTATATATATATATATATATATATATATATATATATATACTGTACATATTTTGCGTCTTCATTGTTCGACATTCCGGGAATTAGTCATAAGTAACTATTGCCGAAGTACAACGTTCAGTTCCTTCCTCTGGAATTTAGTATAGAGCTGCATAGACTGACAGACGGACAGACAAACGGGCGGACGCAGCTGATTACACTTAACCCCCAGTGGCTATACACGGGGTGAGGTTAATTAGGGTGATTGAGGCGGCGATGGAGGAGGTATGGGGGATGGGGAGGGAGGTAGAGGTAGGAGGGGAGAGGGGAGGGAGATAAGAGAGATGAGGGGAGGGGTTTAGGCAGGACAGAGGGGAATCCATCGCAGCAGCAGCGGGCAGGGATGGATGGATAGCGCCTGTTTACCCCAGCCTGCCGCCGCACACCCACCTTCAACCTTTTGCCTTCGATTGCTTTTGTCTCGTTAAGCTCACTCACCGGACTTTATTGTGGGTTTTGGGCTCATTAGCGGCCTGGCTGAGTGAGTGATGGGGACGTTGTGGGGTCTGCCTGGGCTTGCTGGGACTCCATGACACCAGAGGCCTGTATTTTCTTGGACTTTGCAGAGGCATGGTTGAGCGCCTCTTCCCTAGCGGTTTATTTTACTTATTACGCCTTCCTGGCCTCTTGTATGCCATTTATGCCTTTCTTATATAAATTTCACATCAGATTTATTGTCTTGTCAGTGATTCTATAAACTGTGCCTAGACTGATCCCTCAGAAGACCAATAATTCTTGTATTCTTTTCCTTCTAACGGTAAGTGATTTTATTTAGCTGAGTCAAAGGAATCTGGAATATTTAAAAAGTATTAAAAACACTAGAAAATATTACGGTCAGATGTTGAAGGTAAATCGCCATGGGAAAACTGTTGCCAAGCCTCCCACGCCTTATTGGTCTATTTTCCGCATTTTACGCCATAACCCCTTCAGCACGATATCATTTTTTTTTATCATCATGCTCCCTCGGAACAAATTTACTTGCATTAGCAACTTCCCTAATTTTGTGACAGAAATAATCTTACCAGCTTCTTTTTTATTGTTTTTATTATTATTATTATTATTATTATTATTATTATTATTACTGTATTTATCACCTCCCAAGTATACGCATCTACCCGTTCCAGTCGACATGAAATAAAAGCACTGATTACAAGCAGAACCAGTCGTGCAATTACCCTATCATTTGGCTAGTAAGCGACAGTGATGCATAGGTCCTGATGTGGCCGCAGATAGATGTGATCGACGCGCTGTCCAGGGGAGCAAGATTGCGTATGTTGCTGTCACCTTATTACAGCTCAAGTACACTCATGAGCTGCGGTTTGTGCTCACCCACTCCTCTCCCTTTCTGGATGGGAGCCGTAAGCAGGTATTAACACCCACTGAATACTTAGGGTTAGATTTACGAGGGAGCCTACTTGATTTTTCTTTACAGTGAAAAAGAGTGTAATTCTCAGTCGTCTTATCTCGTTTCGTTTTTCGTATATTTTCACCTTGTTATTAATTCTGCTTTGACTGTGACGCGTTTCGTGGTTGCATGAGTGAAGACAAACATATTGGTATAAGCGATGCAAGCAGACTTATACAAAAACCTAAGATAATAGAAACTTACTGTCATTTTCTAGCGTAGCATAGATTTATTTTTCAGAAAGACCAGAGGAAGTATGGTAAAGAATCTACCCATACCTCTTTGTGCAATGGTAAATCTTGGTGACGTCAGGGAATGAGTCGTTAAGTTTGTGGTGACTTTCATCGCCTTTCACTCCCTTACACCTGCAAGAAATACTGTAAATAAAGACTGAAAAAAAGAAAGCATTAGATAGATAAGTAAATAAACCAATATATAATTAAATGAAAAAAACTGGATGAATAAATAAGTAAATAAAACCTTTGGTATAACAAGCGATTAATCGTTAATTTATGGGGCTCTCATCAACTTTTATTCGTGTACCCTTCTCATACCTTAATTTTACTTTTCCTCTGTAGTAAAATTTGCTTTTGTTTCAGGAATTAATCTTAAACGTGTGTAGTTTTATATCGACTCCCTTCACCGCCATGCCTTCTTGCCATAATGGACCTTAGTTAGGATGGGGAATAAATAATAAGATTGTTTGGCTGTCATGTCGCTTCAATCCCGCACCCTTCCATACCCTGCCAACTACCACAATTAAGCTTTAGTAAAACTGATGACATTGGCCTGTGCACCTCTCTTTACGTGCCATTCGCTCATCCTGTCTTAGTAACGTAAAAAAAATTAGAAGTTTGTGCTCGTGTTTTCATATTTCATTGCCATATGCTAACCTTACCTTAGCAACGACAGGGAATTTCCTTAAGTTTTGGGGGGGACTCTCATCTCCTTTCACTGCCATACCCTCACCTTAGGTTCCCTCAGTACTGTTACACAAGGCCCGCCCAGGGGTGCCACATAATGGACTTTTATTGCTGGAAAGTCTGTACGGAACGCTCTATTGGCAAATTCCCCAGCCAGACGTGACTTTTCATCCTTTTGTAACATAGTTGGTCCCTCGGCGCACACTTTATTGTCACCGAGGGAGCGTCACGACTCTGTCTTGTTAGAGAGACTGTGTTAGTGTTCGTGGTGGGAGAAAGAGTGCTTTTTAATTGCTCTGAAACAAAAGATCGGGCTTGGAAATTTTGCTGAACAGCCACTCGTTAAGCTTGATTTTTTTTTTTTTTCTTAATAGACTGTTGAGTAATTATTTTTTTTGCAGACAGTGATGATTCAGGTCAGCATTTGCTCATAATTCTATCTGCTTATATCCTGAAGCATCTGGCGGGCTTTTGTCACTGACCCAGCCAAAATAGTCTACTCTTATAGCACATAATTAAATTCCGGCGTTCTCTTTATATGGATATGTCGATACTAAAAGGAAGAAAAGAAGCATCAGCAACGTGTTGAAATTCTTTACCTAAAGCTTTGGTCCCAGATGCCAATTAAATATCTCATTAAATCACCACGGGATTTTATTTCTAGTTATAAGAGATATTTTCGGATATTATCTAACGTAGAGTATTTTTAGCGAAATATTTTTAACCGTTTAGTTCGTGTCCTAGAATTTTAACTACTGAAACCATCAGTGAGAGAGAGAGAGAACCTACAACGTAAGTGGGAGAGGTGTGTCCGCACACTGGCTGAGACGGAGTGACTGAACTAAAGCACGGAAACTTACAACATTAAACCCCAGACCAACCGAGCTGACCACAATCCACGCATTTCCCGTCAAACCACACTCCACCACCGAAAAAAACCCGAACAGGTGATGTGGAGGGAATCTAAGCCAGGAGGGGAGTGGGTTAAGACGTTGGGACGGGAGGGGAGGTACGAGCTTAAGGGACACTACCACGCAGCCCCAGCAAAGGCCAAGGACATGCCTAAATGTTTATGACGGTGTTAAAGTGGAGCAAAAACGAGAGACTGCGGTGTGATTTGGAGAAGTTGTGTGTGTGTGTGTGTGTGTGTTTATGTACGGACGTGGCTGATGTGATTTCTGCTGTGTAACGTTGGTTTTCACACAGGGCCTTGATATTGCTTCTCTTTGCTTGCTTGCTTGCCCGTGGGTGCCTGCTTGCCTGCCAGTGATGCGTCCTGCCCTTTTTGAAGTGGTGCATGTGCCTTTGCGTGTCTTACAGTGTCTTGGCCTTTTGTTGCATGTGTTTGTATGTGTTTCCTGTCTTAGTGCACTTTCTTGCGTGTCGTGCTATGTCTTGGCATCTTATTGCTTGTGTTTGGGTGTGTTTCATGTCTGTGTGTAAGTGTGTATTTTTAGGCATCGTCTCATAATTATTATGCCTCGATCTTTTTTCGGTGTACTTGTGTGGATCTTAGTGTGTGTGTGTGTGTGTGTGTGTGTGTGTGTGTGTGTGTGTGTGTGTGTGTGTGTGTGTCTTAGTGTTGGGGTCTCTGTTTTTGCTTGTGTTTACGTGTGCTTCGTGTCGTAGTGTCAGTACGTGTTTTTTTTGTAAGTGTGTGTCTGCGTGTCTCAGAGTGTGCACATCTTTCTTTTTCCATTTTTGACTTTTTCATTTTCTTTCTGGCATGTGTGTTTTTGCATTTTCGTGTCGTCGGTCAAAGATGAATGGCGTGATGGTGGGACATAAACTGAAGTCTCCGTTGCGGCGAGAGGAGGCCACGCTCGTGACTTCAGGCCAGGAATTCACACGTGTCTCTAAAACTGCAGGTGCGAAATTGGTGTCGAAGTTGCACCTTTGTTTTGGGTGAGGGCACGGCGGGAGCGAGGCGTGATGGCGCTTAAGTTTCGTGGGGAATTTTTGCTTTTTTCCTCATATATATATTTTTTTTCCTAACCTCACCTCCTTCCGAGTGTATTTGGTATTTTGCTGCTACCAGACGATTTCATTCCGTGTTAGAGAGATTTTTAAATAAATTACAGGAGTTAGCTGTGGCCTTCATTAACCCCTTCACTCCTGCAAACCCTTCCTGTGTTGAAAAAAATCGTCAATTACCAGACGATTTTATCCAGCTTAAGACCTTTGGAACAGGTGGAGTTAGATATAGGCTTAAATAAACCCCACTCTACTGCAGTGTCTTAATTCAGTTTAAGTAAATCGTCTGAAGCTTAGCTAGACTAAAATAAAAGCATACGTTCTCAGGGTAAAAGGATTATTCTTAGCCAGTGAAGGTCATTGAGGGGAAAAAAAGAAGTCTATTTCCATAAGTGGTGAACACACACACACACACACACACACACACACACACACACACACACACACACACACTCTCTCTCTCTCTCTCTCTCTCTCTCCACACTCACAAACACAGATTTTCCCTTCGCCTGGGGAGCTTTCTCTTGTAACTTTGACAAGATAATGCTAGTGGTCATGACTGGAACACCGACTGATGACAGCGCCGGCACTTGATGTCAGCTGAAACGTAAACACACGCCCTAAAGGTTATCAGCTGTGGTGTGGCAAGCTCATTAGTACGCTGTCGAGATGTTCCATACACTGTCCACCCTGTCCTACCCAAATTATTGCTGGCGAATCATTCTCTGTTCAGTTTATCTTGACTGGAATTGTAATCTCTCACTAACTTCATCTTGGCCTAAAATTTTAATGTCACTAACTTTATCGTGGCCGAAAACTTCCATATCTCATTATACTCTGTCAACTTTATCTTGATCTAAAAACGGCATCTTCAACTATATTCTGTTAACTTTATTTTGACCTAAAATTGCCATCTCTCAATATACTTACCCGACTTTTTTTTGGCCTAAAATTGTCATCTGTCATTATACTCAGGCAATTTTATCTTGACCTGAAATTGCCGTGTCTCACTGTAGGCTACCCTGTCATCTTTCTCATGCTCGAACATTACCATCTGTCAATATATTTAGTGAACTTTATCTTGGCTCAAAGTTGCCGTTTCTCACTATACTCATTCAGCTTTATCTTAGCCCATAATTGCCGTCTTCTCTGTCAGCTTTATCAGGCCTTACATTGCCATCTCTCCATCTTGAATGCTGAGCTGTAACTAGACATTAACAATAGTATACGAGTATGATGCTACACAGTGCTAACTTTATCTTGGCCTAAAATAGCTCTCTTCATCGTGAGTGCTGGGCTGTAAATAGGAGGTTAACACTAGAACATGATGTTGGCCACGAAAAAATATTATGGAAAATTCTTTTTGGAATGTCCATACCTATGGCTCTTGAGCAGACAGGGTTACATGCTCCCCAAGATCTAGGTCCATTCTTATTAACTCTCTTTAACTGTGTATAATATTTTTTGTACCGTTTTCACTCTTGTACAGTAGCTAGAGACCAGACACCACACAGCCAAATTAAAGTGAATACTGATGTGAAAATGCAAGGCAGAATGATTCCTGAAAATAATAAGTTGCCTTGTATATCTTAAAAATATATTAAGATCCGTTATAACTACGGTCCCGTGTGTTTTTCCCTGATAGTCCTCAATGTGTGGTTCTTTCCCGTTGTGTTGCCCTTTAACGCATTTCCTCCGTCCGGCAAAACCTCTGCCTCGTCATTTTCATTTTTAATCCTTGAGGTATTTTCGTTATTGGTCACCTTCAGTCTTTGCTTGCATTTCTTCTATCTGTTCTCCACTACCTCGATCTTGGAAGACGTTGACATGTAACCTATTTGTAGATTAAGTTTTAGAGTGTGTAAGAATATGATACTTAAATGTTACTATTCCGTTGCTTTCAACACTCAGATGAGTATTTCTCTCACATAATAAAGTCATCTTTTTATTCAGGTAGAATGAAATATTAGATTTGTCCCGACGTTGAGAGGGTTAACGTTATCAGTATTAACACGCAGCTTCAACGACTCACTTTCAGCCTAACAAAATCTTCTGACGTACCTGAAACAGAATACTGGAGTCGTCCCGATCTTGAAAGAGTTAACAGACTGAAAGGGTCAAGCCATAGCTACATCAGAGGAGACCATTTTTATTTTTTTTCTGCATCATCGTCATCGTTGTCGTCGTCGTCGTCTTCCCGATCCTGTTTCCCACTAATACATTCTTTATTTCTTGCTTATCATTTGAGATTCCTGTCTATGCACTCATTATTTTGGCTTACGTTTTGCGCATTCAGTTTTAATAGCACTGACGTATAGAATTGCTTGCCACAGTATTATAGCAGCAGCAGCAGCCTTCACAATGCATGTTTAGAAATGAATGCTACAGTTTCAAAATTCTAGTAATGACCTTCATACATCAAGTTGGATATGCCAACTAGTTTTACTGTTCCTTTGGCAAACACCTCATCTCGATCTATTTGCTTCTCAGGTCCCCAGGCAACACATATACATACACAAAGTGCTACCCATCCCACCCTGAGCATCTTGTTTGACACTGTGGGGGCCGGGTGGCTTAATTATACAATCAGGGTTATTATGACTTCCTGTGGTTCTGGTTCTCGGTCTTGGTACGGCCGGGGATAGAAGTTTGTGTGAAATTTCACCTCTTCTGCTTCCCATTTTCGTTTGTTGGGTAATATTCGTAAGCTGAGAGTGAGGCTTGGTATGTTTCAGTGCCCATAGAATATTCTCGTTGATATGGTGCGTAGGGGAAGAAAATGACGAAACATGCCCTAAGTGTTAAGTAGTCGCAGTGGAATACTAGGCGAACTTTTTCCTCCCTAACTGTACAGCAGGCACACAGAACCGGGTCTAGGGTGAGGTGATGGGGGTTTGTGGGGGGGAGAGGGAAGGGCGCAGGTAGTTGTTCTTAGGATGCTGCGGTGGTGCGTAATGAGGGAATGAGGGGAGGTGCTTTAATGCAGCCACGATCCAAGGGAAGTAATATTTCACAGGCATTTCTTCTTATTCAAATGCGACCAGAATCTTGAATTAAGCTTTCCCGATTACCCTGTCGTGTTAGATACGCAGGCACGGGTTGGGATCATGCATGTGTGTAGAGATTGATAAGATTATGAATGCATATCTGAACATAGACATTGCCTATGCTGTACGTGGAGGTGTATTTGTTCCTAAAGGCTTATAGATTGGTATGCATGTGTGATTTTAAGTGGTACTGAAAATATGAATATGTATATGTGTGAATGTCTTGTGTTTCTCCCCAGGTGTCCTTGTAAATGGCTTTTTGTGTAGGTGGGCAGCTCTTATATCAGTAGGTTGTTACAAGCTCACTGAATATTTTACGAGTCCTGAACGGCTGGGGATCCATAGAGCTAAGGAACACCACTCAGTATCATTGAAGAAGTAACCCACCCTCATCCACCCACCCATGTTTAATGCGCTTGTAGGTAAGGGAAGCTTTGATGGCGTTTAGGGTGAGAAGTGACGTGGAAATGTAAATGCTGGGAGAACACCCCTTAAGTGTTCAGTCCCAGCTATTATTGAACCTATCTGTACATGAGTTCCATTTAAGTGTATAGCTTATGTGACCAGGGAAGCCCTTACTGTTATATCCAAGGAGGATTTTAACACTGTCATAATGAAACAGGACTGTATGCTTGTTAATAACTCGAGTACATACAGTCCTTAAACTGACGCATCCCAGCCATATATGAGACAACCGTAACTTGTTCAATTATTATCGTATTTTGAGATAGCGTCCGTCACACACACATTTACATTTGCAAAGGTATTGACTGGACATTTACCTTAAAAAATGGGGGGATAATTTTCTCACTTCTCATTCGTCTCTTGTCACTGATGTCCAGCAGCCCTCGATATTAAAAAGTCATTCCGTGTCAACCTCGTTCAGAGCTGCCTTATGAGCTGCCTTGTAACCTACGCCTCCCTCCCCCCTTGCCCCCCCACACCCGAAAAAAGGGTGTTCCTCAGCTGCAACATTCATCAATCTTGCTCAGAGGGACGTCACGAGGTGCTCTCACTACCCGGCGACGAGGACCTGAGACCGTATTCATAGACTCTCCTAAGCTTAAGCTGTGTTTGAGATTTCTTGTAAATACGTTGGTCTTCACGTACAGTATACAGCTTCTACATACCGCACCAAGAGGAATCGTATTTATAAACTTTCATAAGCTTAAGTCTTGAGATTGCTTATAAGTATGTTTCTCTTCACGCATACAACTACGAAACGTTCACAACCATGGGCTGTATTTAAAAACGCATCTGAGCTTAAGTTGATTTTAGATTGCCTTGTTTTTCCTATCCTCTTCACTCATAGAGACAAAATCATTCACAGCCTAAGTGCAGTGAATATTAAAGTGAAAGATGCGACAGAAGAACGTGACTCCTGGGCCCGTATGCATAAAAGGTCCTGGGACCTAGGAACTAGTCGCAAGTCGTAGGAACTGATTCCAAGTCGCAGGACTTGTTTATAAACGCTCCCACGTCCTAGGACTGGTCCTAAGACACGGAGATTTTAGGTGTAGCCAGGGAGGTGACTTACGACTTAGGAATATTCCTAGGACCTGAAAATGGCTGAACAACATCAAGCTGAGGCGTCAGCAGAGAACTTTTCGCCCACATAGGGACGTGTTGAATGAATTAAGTGATGCAGAACTGATAAGCAGATACTGTTTGGATCGTGCAGGAATTATTTTTGTTACTGACTTGGTAAGAGATGTCCTGCAAAGTCCATCTGAGAGGAACCAGGCACTTACCCCGGAGATGAAAGTGATCATTTTGTCGAGATATTTGGCCACAGGTAAAATGCAACTATGCAGCAGTGATGATTTGGGACCCTCACAGCCTACAGTCAGCAGAGTTATCTCACAGACATTAAATGTGTTCTACAGACGTGAAATAATGTATAGATTCTTGAAGTTCCCCACAGATCCCCCAAGAACTACAGAGGAAAAAAATCGAATTTATGGAGATTGCTGGCTTCCCCGGGGTGGTTGGAGCAATTGATGGGACACATATGAGAATAATAGCCCCAAAAGAGTTTGAAGAAGAATATGTGAACAGAAAGCGGTATCATAGCAATAATGTACAAGTTGTTTTTGATGCCAAGTACAGAATTATTAACTGTTTGGCCAAGTGGCCAGGGTCAGTGCATGATGCTAGGATACTCGGTGAAAGTGGACTTAAAAGAATGTTAGTTGTGCTGTTGAAGATTATGTCCATTGTCTCCATTTCTGTACTGATTATGTTGCCAAACGAGGTTGAATGCTCCCGCGTCGTCTGTATGTTTACAATACACGATAGCCTAGCGTCCACAGAAAAAAGAAAATGTAACTGGAAAATAGATACTTACATTCATCAAGAAATCCACCTACATTATTTCTATAATCATTTTATTACTTAAGAGTATTTTACTAAATAATATATCTCTCTATCTTGGCCAAAAACTGCATTTTCGAACAAAAATATTGCTACAGTTAGCATTTTTCCTAAGTCTGGGACTTGGGAAAATTCCTGCGTAGAAATTGCCATGTACGTCCTGGGTAGTGTTTATGAATCGATTCCCAGGACACAGTCCCAGCTGAGAGCAGTTCTTAGGACTTTCCTAGGAACGTTTTTGAATAGGGGCCCTGATGTAATGGAGGCTTGCTTTTAAAAACAGGCTAAGACCCTTTGTAAATGCGATCCTAGTTCGATTCTGCTTTCTTATACCGCGTTGCTCTTCCCTCTGACCATTCTTCCGCCTTCACTTCTTTCTTGATTACAGCTGAACTCGATGGTCTTCTTAATACCCAAGCTCCTATGACTCACTCTCAGCTGAATAAAATCGTCTGGCGTTAGTTGAAAGAGAATATTAGACTTCACCCGACCATAACCGGGTTAATGGTGATGGTTTTAACACTCAGGCCGAATAAGATCGTGAAATTAAACACTAGAGTTGCCCCGGCCATGAGAGGGTTAAAGTACTCATAGAGGTTGTTTCGATGCCCTTCCCATTGGCTGTGTCCACCTCACCTAAATGACCTTCCTGAGCCTGATCACACACACACACACACACACACACACACACACACACACACACACACACACACACACACACACACACACACACACACACACACACACACACACACACACACACACACACACACACACACACAACCTCTGAAAGACGTATTAACTGAAACAGGCCGCAAAGGTGTGGAGAAGTCCCCCAAATTTGACTGTAATCGTGAAGCATGTGTTAACGATAGAACACATCTGACCTTTCTGTATCGTTCCTGACTACGTTCTGTTTTGTGTGATGCCGGCTAATCACATCTAACAGTTAACGATATTCTCTAAACCATGAACGTCAGAAATTAAGGGTTTGGTTACGCTTTTGTGCAATCAGCTTTAATTTGTTGAGTACGGTGGCTTTGTACAATTCGTCACACTCCCATGTTATTTATCAAGATTTTATTAATTTGGAGGAGTTAGATGTAGCCTTAAACAGTCCTTAATTTCTACAGATCCTTCCTGGACTGAATACAATTGTCTGTAGATGGAAAGAATTGACCATGTTGCCTATTTCAGGGAGTTATAAATACGATAAAAATACGTTTCCTCTAGTTTCCGGGGCTCACTTCCATCGAGGCGAACACATCCAGGTCTCATCACCGGCGGCGCTCCTCTTACGGTCACGACAAGCACAAATCAAGCTGCATTATTCATCACTAATATGCATACAATGGCGGCCGCTAACTGGGGGCGTATTCATAAAGATTTCAAAGCTTAAACTCCTTAGAATATTGTGTTTATGTTCGTTTGATTCCATTCATATAGCTGCCAAGTGCTTTAAAGAATCGCTTGTTTATTCTTTATGCCCGTCTTCGCTCATATATCAATTATACACATCACAATCAGGGGCTGCATATATAAATTCTCTTAAGCCTGTGTTGTGAATCAGATTGTTTGTGTATACTGTTTTCTTCACCCATACAACTACCATACACTTAACAACCACAATTGTGTGATTATTTAAAGTGGCAAAAATGAAAAAGACAGAAGTTTTTTTTTTTAATTAGTGGTTATGGATATTTATTTATCGTAAAACTTGGATAGCAGTCTTTAAAAACACCAGCCCTGATATCTGGGGAGAGAAAGAGAGAGAGAGAGAGAGAGAGAGAGAGAGAGAGAGGGAGAGAGACGAACTCCCGGTGAAACCCAACACGATAATTTCAAAATCACGATGGACGACCCTCCGAGGAAGGGAGAGCAAGCAAAAAAAGAGCCATTATAATTAGCTTTCTGCGTTAGCTGGAGAGGTGAGAATTGCTCGTGTGGTTTTTGCTGCGTCGACCAGTGCATAGGAGCAGGGAGGAGAGAGAGTAAGGGGGCAAAGGGGGTGGAGCAAAGGGGGGGCTAAGGGTGGGAGGGACGGAAGGGAAGGGGAAAGTAGAGGCAAAGGTGAGAGAGGGGGAAGGAGTGGTGAATGGGAGACTTAGAGGGGACGGGGAGGCAGGGGAGTGGAGGGGAAAGGTAGGGAGAAGGGGGTAGGGAAGGGGAAAGTAGAAGCCGGGGGAAGAACGGGGGAGGGATGGGGATGAGGTGGCAGGGGAGAGGAAAGGAAGTGCAGGGGGCAAGAGGGGCAAGAAGAGGCAGGGAAAAGAGAGGGGGAGGGACTGGCGAATGAGAGACAGAGGGGGAAGGGGAGGCAAGGGAGGGAAATGCTAGTGAATTATGAAATGATATGTTTGGGGTCGATAAAACTGGCAAGCACTGGGTTAGGCGGGAACACAGCAGTCAGTCAGGAAAGGTTCGTATGGGATTAAGGCAAGGAAGAGCAATGGATGAGGAAGGAAATGTAGGGAGAGGAATGGGAGGAGAGGAAGATGAAAAAGTGGGGAGGAAGAGGAAAGGGAAGGGAGGAAGAGAAATAACAGGGGAGGACGACGAATGAGAAGGAAGGAAAAGGAAAAGGTGCCTGGTGGTGGGAGTCATATGGAATGAAGGGGAAGAAGACGAAGAGGAGGTGAGGAAGAGAAACAGGGGAGTATAAACAGAAGAAAGTGGCGATGAGCAAAAATGGGAGAGAGAAAGCGGAAATGAACGGGAGGGGGAGGAAAGGAAGAGAGGGAAGTGGGAAAGGGAGTCTGGAAAGGGAAGGGAGGATGGAAGAGGAAAAGGGAGAGGACAAAGAGGATAGAGAGAAGATTAAGTGGAAGGGGAGAAAAGGGAGAGGATAGGAAGAGGAGGAAGAGAAAAGCCTGTTTGAAAAGGAGGGGAGGGACGAAAGAGAGGGAGGGAAGGGAGAGGGAAAGGGTGGTTGGGAAGGGCGGGGAGGATGAGATGGATGACTGGCGAGGGGTGTCGCAAACTGGACGCAGCTTATTAGGGAGCCGCCGAAGATAACCAGTGGCCCTGGCCTTACCTTACCAGCCGCAGTTGCCAGCTGTTTCATCCACCCTGCCCTTTATGCACACACTCACTTATTTTTAGCCTCCCATGACCCTCTTCTTATCAAAATTGGTGTTAATGGTTGGGGGTTTTTGTGGTGGAAAGCTGATGGAGTGGCGTTTGGGTTGATTTTATGAGTGGATTTTTAGCTGTGATGGCGTTTCAATGGCCACATGAACTGCAACTCCTAGCGTGCGTTGCCTCGGGAGCGACGCCCACATTTCCACCGTCCCTTTCTTTTTCCACCGTGTTTTAACTGTTTCAGCCTCTCTCTCCCTGTTTTATCTCCTTTGGCCTCCTTCTCCCTGTTTTATCTCCTTCAGCATCTTCCTCCCTGCATTACCCTCTTTATCCCCGTTTTATCCACTAATATTGCCATCCCTTTACAGTTTTAACGTCTTTGTTTCGATGATGCAGTAGCTTCGTTTATTCTTGCTACCTCAGTGTGATTATTTTCAGTTTATGAGATTTTTTTTTTAATAGGGGGTAAGATAGAGCAGTCACTGACCCCGGCTACGAAAGGCCACACCTGAGATGAATAAAATGATCTAGAGGTAGCGAGAATAAACTAACAGAATACAGCATTTTATTGAAGGGAATTAACAGAGGTTCTTAGTTTCTTACGCACGTCATACAAATGCTTCGTTGTTTACACACACACACACACACACACACACACACACACACACACACACACACACACACACACACACACACACACACACACACACACACACACACACACACACACACACACACACACACACACACACACACACACACACACACACACACACACACACACACACACACACACACACACACACACACACACACACAACTTTTTTTCGCCTTAACTCTTCTTTGTTCACCACTCTGGATCATTTATAACCTCATGCATAATAAGCTCCCGTAAGCATTTGTTTCTGCTTGCTTCTCCCTTTCTTTAATTACCGTCATTATGGATGTAATTACGTATTCCCTTCAACTTTGAAAAAAATTATACACAGATATGGAAGTTTTCACTAGGGAAATAAGTTTCAGCTTAACTTACACCCTTGTCAGATATGAATAGACAGTAATGGTCCAGGTGGGGCTATAATTGTTGCACAGTCCTTATAAACAACATTACCTTAAGTGGATATTTTTCTCTCATTAAAAGAATTCACAACAGTTATATGACGACCCCGTAGTCACTTTTTTATATATTTATATTGACTGTTTATGTAACGGTGTAGCCTAGGCATAATCTCCCACTGTCCGTTTTCTGAGTTCACTGTCGTACGTTGATCCGCTGGAGAGGTTTTTGTTGCTTGTGTGTTCGTCCAAACGGCGCCTTACCTTTAACAACGCCACCACTGCACCCTTCTGTGTCACTGATGCATTGAGCTGACCCTCCGAGAATGCTTTGAGTTCTATTACCGTCGCTGTACCATATAGCAGGTTAATTATAGACCTTGAAAACAGTGTGTTTATTCATTACATAACATACAATCCCAATTCTTCAAGTCCTTTATTGTTAATGTGGCAGTGATGTATTGAACTGACCCCCTGGTATGTCAGAACACTTTTCAGCTTGCACAGTCTACGAATATGTGGAAATAGATGCTATTGTGCTCTATCCACTTTATCGTGGGGTAAAACCGTGATTTCCTTATCTTGAAATCTGAGCTGTAACGAGAAATTAACCCTAAAATTTGGTGTTGACCATTAAGAAAATAATATGAAACTGAATTAGAATTATAGTACAGTCTTATTCTTAAGTTAGTTAAGCAGGCAGAGTAGATAGGCGTAAGAAGAGCCACTAGGTTAATTAAATAGGTGGGGCAGACAGGTAATGAAGTAGGAAAAGACGTCAATAAGTTAAATAAATAGGTAGAGCAGATGAAAATGTATTAGGTAAAGGTGCGTCAGGAAGTTAGTGAAGTAAGTAGAGCCAGAAGCATGCCTTGGCCCCGCGGTGTCCGGAAAACAATAGGCAGGGAGAAGCACATGCGAGTCGTGGTGGTGGTGGTGGTGGAGGGGCCGCGTGGTGGTGCATGCGGGAGAGATGCAGCCACCCAGCCAATGCATTAGCTTCCCCTCTCCCCCTCCCTCTCCTCTTACCCTCTCTTTCCCATCCTCCCTCCGCTTCCATCCCGCTCTCCCTCTCCCCATCTTTCCCTTTCTATCCCTCTCTGCTTTTTCACCCTTATGTCTTTCTTTGCATCCTTCTCCTCTCTCTGTGCCTCGCCTTCCCTCTCTTCTTTCCTCTCCCTCCCTTCCTCCCTCAGCCTCACTCTCCACCCCCCTCGCTCTCTCCCTTCCTCGCACTCTCCCTCCCTCAGTCTCGCCCTCCATGTCTCTCCCCTCCCTCCTCCCAGGCACAGCATTCCCGCACCCCAAATATGGCCGGCCTGGCTGCTAAGTTTTCTCCCCTAGTGGTGCATCTTGGGACCCGCCGCCAAAGCAGTCCCCAACATCTGGTGCTTTGCCTTCCCAATTCGGTGCTCCCTGCTACTACGGGTAGGTTTCGGTTGCCAGAGTAGGTTCACCCCTTGTGCTAGATGATGTCATTTTAAAATATGATATTGCTACTACTTGTCGAGTGGTTCCTACTGCTGTCATATGATATTTATCTGGCATATTCGTAGAGAACATCCTAATAATGAAAGGGAAAATGAAGGGTAGTATAAGCATTCCAGTTAGGAGAAAAAAAAAAAAATCTGGAAGCGAGACGAATTAGGTGAACGATTATGTCATGTAGAAGGGGTTAAAGACATCTTGATTATGTGCAAAAGATTAGTTTACTCGTTTAATATGGGGAGGGGGGTCTTGTCAACAGGTCAGCGTTCATAATTTGTAAGGTGATTGTACTAATATTTCAGAAGTCTGTTAGAAAGAACAAATTGAATTACCTAAACATTTCCCAAGCATGACTTCACTTTCTTCTCTGATATTTATTCTAATTGTCTCCAGAGTATTAAAATAAATTACATTTATACCGAGTAATAAATTCCCGATAGATCGCCAGAACAAGATCATATTATGTTAGGAGAGATTTACTCACTGTGAAGTCGCGTGTGTATGTACCCTTGTTTCAAGATTACTGATAATGTTTATAGTTCTCGTATAATTCTCTGTCCCGTCAGATACCACATACCTGTACAGTTAATAGCCGTCAAAGAAGAAGTAGCAGAAGGAAATGTTGGGCTGTTCCGATTTATAAATTGCCTCGTCTTACACTGAAATTTTATCATAAGGAGAGTAAATATGTTTCAAATTGTGATTAAATCCCCTAAAATTTGGTGATGTGTTTTGGATTTTACTTTGATTACTGTCAGGTACTTTTATGCAATGTAAAAAGAACCTCAAATAGAAAAGGGATCAGTGAAGGCAACATCTGACCTTTGCAGTTCGAAAAATCTTTATCTAACCTGGTCAGTTCTTAAAGTCACACATGAAGGGGTATTGAAGTGTGTATCTCAAAAGTCTCTCCTGAAGGATTATCGAAGGCTTCTTTTAACTTCTGCAGCTCTAAAAGTCTCTCCTGCAGGGTTAATGAAGACTCTATCTAGCCTGGTCAGTTTGAAAAGTCTCTCTTGAAGGGGTTATGAAAGCTGTATGTGACCTCTTTAGCTCGAAAAGTCTCTCCTGAAGGGTAATGAAGGCCTTATCAAACCCTTAGATCTGTAGTCTCTCCTGAAGGGGTGGTGAAAGCTTTGTCTAATCTCTTCAGTTCAAACAGTCTCCCTAAGGCTAATATAACTGAGAGAAAGCAAAAATAAAATGAAAAATATGTCGCCAGCCTGAAAGGGTGGGGAAATCAGGTCACAGGTACAAGCAAACAAGCATGAATAAAAGCCTCAGGAGAAACTTATTATTGAACATTTCTTTAACACGGGGGTAATAAATGATATACCGTTTCCTCTTCAAGGCTCCGACCAGCCTCACCCACAAGACAGACTGAGGGAGGGTTGAGCGGCACACTTGTCTTTCTCTTCATTTTCCTCCACAACCAAAAATCCAGACAGAATTTATGACCTAAATATTTTTCGTGTCATAAAAGCGATCCAGTACATATATGAATGCTTTTAGCACATCATATCGCCCTACTTAATCAGTCACGTAAAGTAAAAATATCTAGATTACTTAGATACACCAGAAGTAGGATGGTAGGGTAATACCGTAATATGACCTCGAAATTAAAGCAACATATTTATCTGAAAAAATTAGCATAAGTTCTTCGAGCAAAATTGGCCATGTTTCATTTTACATGCCAGGCACGTAGTAGGCAAAGGTGTTCAGACGGCTGTATCCATCAAGCTAAGTCTTTCAACTAATACTTCAACACACAGACTCCTATTGCTCACTCTTAGCTCAGTAATCATTACATTACCTGGAAACACTAGACTAGCCCTGATCATGATACTACTACTGCTACTACTACTACTACTGCTACTACTACTACTACTACTAATACTAATAATAATAATAATAAATCCGGCCATGATTCAGCTGAAGAAAATCGTCAGGCGTTAACAGAAATAATATACCAGAGAAAATGCGACCAAATAAGGATTAACTGAATCCATCCTGGAATTCACCCTAAAGTAAATCAAGTCCAGCTGTTACAGATTTCTTATGAAGAGAGGACACCTGTAATCTAGTGGATGGATTTTTACTATTTATTTTTCCTTCCTCTCCTCATCTTGTGTAAAAAAAAAAAAAAGGGGGGGGGAAGGGGAAAGGCTGTAGCTGTAGAGGACCCACTGGCGATGCAGTTCACATCTTCGGCAAGGGGATTCATCCTTGATAAATCCTTCTTCACGGACGATAACTCAAGTGGGATTATTTTTATGGGCCGGGCTTAGACGCTGGTTTGGCCACAGAGAGTAACCATACGTCTTGGTAATTCGCCTTCCAAAACCCCTTCATTCCGGTGATTTCTTCCTTATTTCTCTCTTTTCTCTCCTTCTAAGATTTTGGCCCCCACTAGACGATTTTATTAATCTGAACTTGGTTATTTTGGAGGGGCCTTGCATAGACGCTACTTTGACCACAGTTACTTACCTGACGTTATAGTTTTTTTGTCTCCGTTTATCCTTTCCCTCCCATGGTATACTTTTTGATAATTTTTTGCCACCTTGGGACAGTTAAGTTTAAGAAAGTCTATTCCAGCTACACGGATTAGATATAGCTTTTACTGCCCCTTTCACTGCAAAATTTAATCTTCCTGTGATAAATTTGTGTAAAGGTAGTAAAAATTAGCAATAAAATACGTGATCTTAATGTGGGACCTCCGAGCCCATAAATTCGATGACACATTTCTTGCCATATACTTACTATCCCCAAATATTTTACTGTTTTGGAGATTTTTTCTTTTGTCTGGATGAGTTAGCTAAAACCTTCTTTATTCATCCTCATTTCTAGCCTTTTTTTTGTTTGTTTACCTGATTAAAGTTTTCTGATGGCAAGATAAACATAAGTAAATGCGTTCTTATGGTAGCCCTGTTGCCAAGCTTGAATTTTGTACTTTACTTACGGTATGATAACTCGGTAAAAAATAAAATAAATAAAAATCCTTGTATGTTTGATAATAATGCTCTAATCCAATTCAATCCAGTGACGTACTTTAGAATTTTAGTACTGTTCTCTGCAGATGATTTTATTCAATATAGTTTAGACTCTGAAATCCAGAAGATACTGTAGATACCTACAGAATTTAATAACCCATTAACTTTTCACCAACAGAGGCCCTTCGTATGTCAAAGAAAATCGTCTTGAAGCAGCAAAAATAATTACCAAGTATGAAGCTTGGTTTGTCTGAAGAGGCTGAAAATTTCGGACTGTGTAATTGAAATCAGGCATTTTCATATTGATCTTTTTGTGGCGGTATTACGCCTGAAATGCCTTAATCCTTTTTTTTTTTTTTTTTTTTTTTTTTTTTTTTTTATCATCGTCACCATTTCTTCACACCCAAAGCCAAGGTAAAATTAACCACTTGCATGTTCAAACGAAAAAGAAAGTTTACAAAGATCTTTCAGGCTCCTGTGACTCAGTCACATTTGTCTGGCGTTAGCTGGAATAAAATACTAGAGTTGTCCCGATCATGACAGGATTAATGGCACCCGTATAAACACACTTAAACTGCTATCATTCATCCATAGCAAAAAAAAAAAAAAGAATACGGTAGCTATATTTAGTACCACAGAATTTCAGACCACGTCTATATACCTAGGCTGCTTCCCCCAAGGAAAGGGAGGTAGCCGAGACAGGACGACACACTCTCCATTTACTCATCCATTTAAACACATTCATTCACATCTTAGCCCCAAAGGGGAGAACGGACAGATCCTCACCGCACCACACCGCACAAGGGTCAACTGCGCAATGCAATCAGACCACGTAAGAGTTAAAAAAATCATACAGATCTTTTACGATAATATTTTACGACTGATAATCTTTTTTATTTTTTTTTTATTTTGCGTGTTTATTTTCACGTATTTTAATTCTGTACATCTCTAAAATAGTTGAGAGCTATGATTTTTTTTTGTTTTTTTTTTTCTGCTGCTGGTGAACTCTTCTCCCAGCCACAGCCCACACCGATGTCGCCTCCCTCCACACAGTCACGCGGCCCCTTGCTTACACACTCCTACTTCTTATCCCTGACAACCTTAAATCTCCACCTGAGGCTGATAATCCTAAGCCACGACACACACACACACACACACACACACACACACACACACACACACACACACACACACACACACACACACACATTCATTTACAACACACAAGAGCACACACCATAATGACTACACACAGAACTACCGGCATTCCATCTAAGAAGTGCAAGGACCTCCCGTGACCTCAGTACACGTAAGTCTTATTGTAGGGCCATGACATCTTACTGGTACTGCATTAAGAAAGAGGGTTTATAGCAGTCGCAGTAGTATTCATAAAAAAAATGTTACAGTGGTCACCTCTCTTTTTTGGACTATGATGCTGTGAGGTGAAAAATTTTGTACCTTAGTGATGCAGTACATTAGTTTCAGAGAATGTACAAAACAGTGAACCTTGTGCCCACAGTGGTTGTTTATATATGGCATTAGCTAAGATTAAATACAAAGTCCCAGATAAATAAATTAATAAATAAATAAAATCGTCTGACGTTAGCCGGAGTAAAGCCAACATTTGTATCTCGTAGCCAAAAAAAAGATTAATATTCTCCTG
This sequence comes from Coenobita brevimanus, assembly GCF_032717465.1. Lineage (NCBI taxonomy): Eukaryota > Metazoa > Arthropoda > Malacostraca > Decapoda > Coenobitidae > Coenobita > Coenobita brevimanus. The sequence continues at coordinate 62,012,784 of NC_137046.1, read as the reverse complement.
AAGGACGCATTCTGGGCCCAAGTCTGGCTGCTGATCGTACGTGTGAAAATCCTAAGTGAATATCGCCTTTCTGACACGGTTCTCCCCCACCTAGAGGCAGCCAGGCATGAAGAAAGCCAAACCCAGCAGCCAGCATCGTGAAATACGCTCATGAAACAAAACAGGTCACTATAGCCAGGCCGGTGGGATGGGCCATTCATTCAAGTCGCTTTGTTGGTTTTTATTCAAGTGCCGTCTAAAAACATTTCCCCTGACAATGAAATAATTATGCTATTGTGGAGAGGAAGGTGAGATCTGCAAACATTTGTGTGTATACTGAATGTTTTGCTGGAATAAATTCATTACACACACACACACACACACACACACACACACACACACACACACACACACACACACACACACACACACACACACAACCCCCCCCCACTCTCTCTTTCTATCTTTTTCTCTCCCTTTGTGGTCCTTGTAACTTCACGTTAATTCACTCCCTTCATCTTCGTTGATTTAGTGCGTCGTTATGTTCAGGAGAGGCGGAGGAGTGGAGTGTGTCGCCCCTTAAATAGCAGCTTCGGTCACTCCACGTCTTCTGCTTTCACACAAATTCTGAAGGCGAATGCAGCAGTCCGCCTCCTCGTCTCCCTTGCATTCCACTTACCTTACCATCTGTCCACCTAGTCCATTTTTTTTTTCTGTTCTCCCTCTCTCCACTCATGGTATCTGTTCTTCCCTGCGTCTCTTCTCCCATCCACTTCACTTAACCCTACCGTCTGTCCACATCTCTCACATTTATTTTATCTTGCTGTTTGTTTTTCTTTCCATCTCATGCATGCACTCCACATACCCTGACATCCTTTCATCTATTGCTCTTATATTTTCTTTATCATCTTTGCCGTATGTTCATCCTCCCATCCGTCCTTGCATCCACATTATTAAATTGTTTCTCCACCCTTTACATACTTTCTGACATTTCCAGCAGCAGGTTCAGGTACTTTGTGGTCTAGTGGGACAGGTTCGAATTCCTAAAAAGTGGTTTATTTTATTTTAGTTTAGTTTATTTTTTTTTTTTTTGGGGGGGAGGGCTGTTATGTAATACCACCGAAGGCTCAGCGCGGTCACTTACCCATAATGTCCTGTTCTCCGGTCGTCTGTCGTTAGGCTTCTACACTCGGAAGGGTGTACGCGTAATACTGAATTGATTTTAATATTTTCATTACCTTCAGCCATCCCTTTCTATACTTGCTAGGTGTACCTCTTTTTTTGTTTTTATTTGCCCTGCCTTCAAGTGTCCTTCTTCTGCTCTTACTGTCTTCATTCCACTTTAATATCCCTCGTACCCAGCTACTCTCCAGTCACCATTTGTAGCCACTCCACCCACATCTTACATCCCTCTCACTTTCCTAACAATGACCTCCACCTTCCCATCCACGCTCAACACACCTCTTCCATCACTCCCTCCGGCCCTTTACAATCACCCCCACCAAATCTAACAAACCATTTTAACCTTTCCCTTATCGTCGTCTATTTTCATTTATCATTTTTAAAAATCCTTTTCCTTCTCATTCACTTCCAACCTTTTACTTCACCTCACACACACACACACTCTCTCTCTCTCTCTCTCTCTCTCTCTCTCTCCATTTTTTTCTACCTCCAGAACCCCATCTGCATTCAACCTTTCACTCCACCTCTCATAATCATCCCATTCCATTTGTCATCTTTCAGTACCAAGCCATCTTTACCTCTTCTTCTATCCCCTTCCATCTTCTGAACCTCATTCGAGTCACCATTTATAAGTCTCTTTCCCTCTCTTGTCAGTCTCTGTTTGTATCTCTCCTTCTCTTGCTTTTCTTCCACAGCGTCCACATTCTCTATATTTCTTTCTCTTGAACATCCGTGTATCTGCCAACTGTCTTCTCTCATTAAGCTTCTCCCTCTTTTTTTACACATCCATCTTCAACCTCCTCGCTTCTCTCTCAACTCTTATCTTTTCTCACAACCTCCGTCTTTCTCTTTTTACCCATTTTCTCTCTCAACCTCCGTCTTCCTCTCTTTACACCTTTTCTCTCTTAACCTCCCCCCTCTCTTTCCAGCCTCCAGACGCAACCCTCCCTCCCTTCGTCCACTCCCCCACTACTTCTTCCTTCGGTGTCTTGTCAGTTTTATAGCCTGTTTGACTTTTAATGCTGGCTTGGGTGTGCTCTGTCCCCTTTCTTAACTACACCCCTCTTAATTCAGGGGGAAGGGTCGTTAGCATCGTGGGGAATGGGTTATGGAACACGGTGCTCTAAATATCACTCGGTTCTTCTTTTCTCTCGACGGTGCTCATTTATTTTTGGCCTGGGGTTGAGTTTTGGCTAATGCATGTTGGGCTTAATTTTTGGTGGATATTTTTCGGAAGATTGAGAGAGAGAGAGAGAGAGAGAATGTGTGTGTTCCCTACTGTAAAATACATTCTTTACGTTTCATACATCATAAACAGAATAAATTATCACCTTATTGAATAAAATTATTAACATTTGAAGGAGATAATTCTTAAAGGACATTGAAAACTACCTCAGATAATTCTTTCAGAGGCAGACACAGGTTAGGCAATGGCAGTTTCGCAATACACAGGAGTCTGGGTGAATGTTAACCTGTCCAGCCAAAAGGATGTTATCTTTATCTTATTCTTGCAATCTCCAGACGATTTTTTATAGCTTAGGAGGGGGATTTTTAAGTGATGATGTTACTTACAGGCTATTTTAATCCCCTTACTTCCTGGGGTTCTCGCAAGATGAATAAAATCGTCTGTTAACAAGAAGGTGACAATATAAATAACTTCCATATTAATCACTACACCATCAAGGAGCTCTCTTAACATGAAGAAAATCGTCTAATAGTTGGAAAATAGAAATGTCACCTTTATTAATCCCTTCACCATCAGAGGGCGCTCCAAAGCTGAATAAAATCGTCTGATAGAAACAGTAGAAAAATTGAAATGACGTTCTTTGGCTGCAGTGGTTGAACCGACTCTCTTTGTATTGTCTTACTGTTCATTTGGCTTGCTTCTGGGCAGGTACTCCAATTTGATAAAGATCTGTAATCCCATTCAGTTCAGTTGACTGCCAAGTGTAGTCAGATCGGAGGGTCATTCCACCTTCATATCTAGAATTCATCAAATTATTTGCAAGTGAGCCATTCCCGCTATACCCTGTTCACTTGGCCTAAAATTGCCATCTCTCCATCTAGAATTCAGAGTTTTAACGATAGATTAACACTAGAATATAGTGCTAGTCACGAAGAAGTGTTGTGGAAAGGATGTACAGCCGTAGCATTGTCTTTTGTTGCCACTGAGCTACGTGAAATAAGCTACAAAAGGACGAAAATATGGGCCAGGTTAAAATGATTCAACTATAGTAGAACGTTAAGCAGTGGTACCATAAAATTCGATGAATCTGAAGAGGTAGGAATGATTCTTTTTGGTTACTAGTCAAATCGGCCTTCTATCTTCCATTTCTGTCATCAACTGAGGTAAAAGAGATGTGAATCCTTGTCAGTTTCGAATACACCCACTATTGTAAAAAAAGAAAAAAATGTAAATTAGACCAGGTTTAAAATGTTAATTAGATCGAAAGTGTGGTGGATATTTGAGAGAGAGAGAGAGAGAGAGAGGATATGATTATGATGTATATTAGACAAGCTTTATATTACGGTCGACTCTGAAGACTGTTAGATAAAATGAATAGTATGTTTCTTAGATTGTTTGTTAGTTTGTTTGTTTGAAGCCTTTGTTAGCAAGACGAAGGAGTGAAAGAGCGAGTCAGAATAAGAGTCAGTATTCAGGTTGGCATTTCTAACGAGCAAAACACTTGAATAAATGAATAATAAGAGATTGAATTAGTGCCTCTCTCTCTCTCTCTTTCTCTCTCTCTCTCTCTCTCTCTCTTACCGGTTATCTATCTCGCACCCCTTTCAGTCTTCACACTCAGCTATCTCTATTATTTTTCCTTTCACTCACTTTATCTCACATCATCTTCCACAGCCTCTTTTACCACCTCTTTCTCTCTCACTTTTTTATTCAAGCTCATTATTTCTTGTTCAATTTTTCTTTCTCATTAAGTTCCTCCCTGACTCACACCTCCTTATATTTCCTTTCACTCTCACTCCTCTTTCTCTTTCCCTCATCCCTTTCCCCCCCCCTCTCCCTCCCTCAATCGCTCATTCTTCTTTTCCTCGCTCCTTGTCTCTCCCTCTCCCCTTCTCTCTCCCCGACTCACTTATCCGCTTTCCCTCCCCTTTCTCTCCTCCTCACTCATTCTCTACCCTTTCTCTCTGTTCCTCACTTTCTCTACCTCTCTTTCTCCTCAGTTTCTTTTTCCTGCACTTTCTCATTCCCTCCTTTACCCTCATCCACTAACTCATCTCTCTCTCTCTCTCTCTCTCTCTAGCTCTAGCTCTAGCTCTATATCTCAAACCCTTTCTCACACCCTCCCTATGTCTCCCTATGTGCCCAGTACCGTCGGAAGGGTGCTTACTCCGGAGCCCGTAACTTTATTGTCGTGCCTCCGCGGGTGATCCACGCCAGGAAGTCGTAAACCCCCACTTGAGGCCATCGGAATTCCATGCCCTTACTTCAGTCTCTCTCTCTCTCTTTCTTTCTCTCTCTGTTAGCCTAAGGAAATATCAGAAGTTAAACATTAAAATATCAGAAATTAAAGACACACGTTAAAATATTATCAGATGTGAATATAAACATTAAAATATTTCCAGTATCAGATGTTGAAGATACACAATAACTTTCCCTCTTTGCCTCTATTGTTTTTATTAATTAAAGGAAATATGATCAGAAATGAAAATCACACCACATCACTTACTAGTCTCTCTGATCTTTTTTAATAGGCTGAGGTAGACTTAAATCCTCCCCTGCTTATATTATTTTTTTATCTGTGGAAATATTATTAGAAAGTAAAAATACATATCAAACCTCGTCCATTACTTTTTTTTTTTTAACTTATTTATTTAAACTAAGGAGATGTCAGAATTTGAATCTCTCTCTCTCTCTCTCTCTCTCTCTCTCTCTCTCTCTCTCTCTCTCTTAGCTTAAGGATATATCGGAAGTGCAAGACACAATAAACCTTCTCAACCTGTTTTTCTTTTCTTTTTTTAAGTCGAAGGAAGTATAACCAGATGCTGATGACACAGATTAACGATTGCAATCTCTTTCTCTCTTTTTTTTTTCTCATCAAAGGAAAGATTATCAAAAAGGTTAAGACACAGTAAACTATTCACTTCGATTATGCATTTTTTTTTTTTTTTGACCAGGCTAGCACTAGATTTTGTTTCAATTTAGGAAAGGTCTCTGTTATTAAAATTTTTTTTGAAGACTGTATCTAACCCCTCTGGTTCGAAAAATCTCTCCAAAACTAAAGAAAATCGTCTGTAGGTGACAAGAAAAAATAAACAATCTAGACAGGTAATTTCTTGAAAGGTATTGGATTCCCTTGATATATATCCTCTTGTTTTTCTTTATTTTATTTTCGGTTCCTTTTCTATTTTCCTTTTTTTATCAGTGCTTTTGTTTTTTATCCCTAAGAATCTGGAGTTTCCTTTTTCGGGTCAGACTTTCTACTCGTATGATTCCAGTTCCTATTTTTGTAGCCAACGGTGGACTGTGACAGGTTTACTTTTGCCTCCTGCTGGGAAAGTCGTGTCTAAAGGTGACATTCTTAACACTCTCAGGCCCTTATTTACGTTGGTTAAGGAAGCTTCGTAACACCTGTTTCTCAGTGATTTTTCTTATTACACCTCAAACACCTCACTGTCCAATTCTGTGATGTATAAATCCTTCTAACAGTGCCATACAAATCCTTCTAACAGTGCCATACTCTGCATAAATAACGTACAAAAAGATATGAACCATCCACATCCCATGATTCACTCTGCAGAACAGTATCGTCTTATCATCTGTTAACTCGAATAAATTACTAGACTTGTCCCACCCGTGTAAAGATTAATGATGGTATTCCTGTACTTTTTTTTATGTATCCCTGTCCTAAAAATCCCATCTCTCCCTCTTCAGATCTGAAATGTAACAGTAGATGAATATTATACTTTGGTGCTAATCGCGAAAAAGTGCATTGGAAAGGATGCAGAGCTGTAGCAATGACTTTTTGTTTCTGACCTATGTGAAGTATGTTGCAAAAGGACAAAAATCCGGGCCAAGTTAAAGTGAGAAGAGTATAATATTCGCAGGCTTCCATACTTAGCTGAATATAAATCGTTTGGTGTCAGCTAAAATAAAATACTGGCACTAGAGTTGTCCCGAGAATGAGTGGTGGTGATGTGACGACGCTCAGTTTTGTGGTAGTCTTCTCTGGGATCATAAAGAGATCGCCGAGGCCACAATTTTTACAAATTCATTTACTGGTACTATATTTGCGTCAGGGAAAATCAGTGGCCGTATATTAGATTCTGTTTTTAGTATCCCTTTTAGAATGACTCTAGATTTATTATTCTTTCCTTTTTACCCCTGGACAATTTAATTCAGCACCAAATGAGTTCTTTGGTACAAGGAATTTAAACACCCCATATCAGACCTATTTAATTTGATGATATTTCAGAGTTATTCTTCATGGTACCAGGTGATTTTCTGAAGCTCAGGGACCTCTCGTAGTGAAGGGGTTAAGAAACTACTGATACTATGTGCGTACCGTCCCGTTATCGAGTGCATTTTAGCTTTTGGTATGTCATTATTGCCTCAAGTAAATAAAAAACTGTGATAAAGCATAATGTGTTGGACTTGTATTGTCTTCGATGAGAGTCAGTTTTTGTTTATATATTTATCTCTTTAAAAATATACGTGGACTACAGCATTCCTTAATTTTTGTAATGACTAGTAATACGGCTCAGTCATTTAGGCATATTACAAATGGCTAAGCCTCTCTCTTGCATTTATGATGAACTTGGTTTGTGTGTCCTATGTGTTCTCAGGTGTAAGTTTACTTTTAGCAACGTTAACATATTACAAGTGAAATATTGAGCTGAGTATAAGATGTGGATGTGAGCCTGTGGAGTCACATGGAGAGACAGGCTGACGAATGAGGATATAAAGGAGCGTTGTGGTGTGGATGTGGATGTGATAGGAAGCGTTATGAGGAACACACTGAGGTGGTTTGGCCATGTGGAGAGGATGGAGGGTGAAAGACTGACGAAGAGAGTGTATGTGAGTGAGGTGGAGGGGGGAAGAGGAGGGAGGCCGAGGATGAGATGGAGGGATGGGGTGGAGAGGTATATGAGAGAGGGGGGTGTGAGTTGGGAGCAGGGCAGTGAAATGGCGGGGGACAGGGCGACTTGGAGGCGATTTGTTTGTGGCCACCCCAAACGGGATTGAGGCGTCTGGCAATAGATAGATAGATAGATAGATAAGATGTTTTATTATGTGTATTTTAAGCACATGATTTATTTTGCGCTCACCAATTTCCATGAAGCTCGGGTTGGCTTTTACTTTACAGTTGTCCTTCTTTGTCTGTCACTGTATGAAGTAAGGAATACCGCCATTTTTTTCTTATTAAAGCTTTAAATACTTAATTTTTTTAATTTTCTCCTTTTCTTTCTTTTAGTTTTCTTCTTTTCCTCCTTTTAATTTTCTTCTTTTTCCTGTTTTTTTTTTCTTCTTTTCCTTCTTTTACTTTTCTTCTTTTCCTTTTTTTAGTTTTCTTCTTTTCCTTTTTTTAATTTTTTTCTTTTCCTTTTTTTAAATTTTCTCCTTTAATTCTTTTCCTTATTTTAGTTTTCTCTTTTTCCATCTTTTATTGGTCTTCTTTTCCTTCTTTTAGTTCCTTCCTTACTTCTTTTAATTTCCCTCTTTTCATTTTGTAGTTCCTTCTTTTCTTCTTCTGTTCTCTGCTTATTTACAAACCTAATGTAATTACAATATGTGCATATCATGTTTCTCATTAGACGATCACCTTTCATGCACTTGTCTTTCAGGCTTTAGCTTCAGCCTCCATCTCAGCCTTCCCACAAAAACCTTTACCATTTTTAACTGCTACATTTGTGTGACTTCTCTTCTAGTTTATCTCCAGATGATTTTATTAAGCTTTGGGGAGGCTTCTCACATTGGAGGGGTTAGGTAGAGCAAACCGAATAAAATAGAAATAAATGGAATGAAATGAAAATCTGTAAATATAGAGAATTATCCGAGTATATTTCTACTTGTCGTTTTAATCACTGTCTCCAGGTTTTTTAAAATGATATTTATTTATTCCCAGCTTCTACAGCGTCGTGTCCTTCCACCTGCCTCTTTCACAAACAAAAATCATCATTCCATGCAGTTTTGTCTGGAACACGGAGATACTGGGTGTATTTTTATAACCACACTCATGTATTCGTAAATAGTAGTATTTTTATTATCATCTTCGTTTTACTACTTGTCTCTCCAACGTCGTGTCTCCCAACCTGCCCCATCCGCGGGTAGAAATCATTATCCTATGCAATTTTTCTATAGCACGAAGCTTCCTGGTCGTATTTTAATAACAATACCCATGTTTTTGGTCATCGCATTTATTTATCCCCATCTTCTACAGCGTCGTGTATTCCCTCCTGCCTCATTCGCAAACAGAAATCACTTACTCTATGCAATTTTGCTAGTAACACGGAGCTGCCTCGGCGTTTGAGTTACCTCCATATATTTTACGTCAACTTCGCTAGTTGGGAGGAGTATGGATGTGTTGTGCGTGTGGCGCCTCCCATCCACCATCAGTTACTGTCTGCTTGCCCAGTGGATTGAAAGCATGGTTGTGATCGCTCTTCACTTGGGGGTTCTAATGTTCACTTTGGGTTCTAATGTGCTTGCTTGTCTGCTCATGCTTGGTCATGGTTTCGTGACGTTCTTGAATTACTCTGAGGCTGTTCACATGCCTATCTTATTAACATACCGGTGTACTGATTTTTTTCCTTACTTTGGTCTTAATTAACACTCTTACCTTTACATACGCTGCCAAAGTCATCTGGTGTTAGTCCAAGTAGAAAGCTAAAATTAACACAATCATGAGATAGTTTCATTTTTTGCTCAGTTTTACACACACTCTTAGTCATCACTAGAACTTTCACGATTTTTCGGATATACCATCTTCTCGGACAGTATACTAGATTACAGTTTTTCCCCCTGTTATAAGAGTGTAGAAGAACGCTGTAGGGGAATCAGTTTAAATAGTTATTGCATGTTCGTCTGTGCAGTATACATGTGAAAGATTCATAGTGAGTTTAGCAGATATAAATCACGAGAGATGCTTCTTTGAGATGCTGTTTGAAGCTTGGGATACCCCTTCCTCCAGCACACACGGATACAGATGCAAAGACACAAGCATACGCAAACATACGTACAGGCGCACACAAACACACAGTACAACACAGCACAGCACAGCACACCACACCACACCACACCACACCACACCACACCACACCACACCACACCATACCATACCACACCACATCACACCACTCAAAACCATTCCATTCCATTCCATTCCACTCCACTCCACTCCACTCCACTCCACTTCTTTTCTTTTTATTCCATTCCATTCCATTCCAGCCCAGTCCAACTCAGCCAAGCCCGCTTCATTCCACTCCACTCCATTCTGCCCTACACGACACTCCCCACCAAACATACCACAACACAACACATTGCACATAACAAACAATATACTCTCAGAAACACAGCACAACACCTCACACACTGCAAACAGCACACTAGCAACCATCTCAGGCCGCCTCTCTCACTCTCCTTGCCTTGCACCTCCACACTCTTTCTTCGTTCTCACACCCTCAGCTTCCTCCCTGGGGCTGCCTCACCTTCGTGTTTGGGATGGCAGAACTTATTGCTCTCGCCTGGCATGTTTACCAACGTACATATTACCCCTCCTCCCCATGCCCCTCCCCTCAATGCCCTTTCCTCCTCCTTCTCCTCTCCTCTATGCCCCTCCTTCTCCTCCCCCTTCTATGCGTATTATCCCTCCTCCCCATGCCTCTCCCCCTGTGTGCCCCCTCTTCATCCTCCCCCTTCCCCATCCGTGCTCTGCCCCTCCCCTACTCCAGCCACGGGAAGTATACAAGCAGATGGAGTGCCCTTCCTGCATACGAATCTCCTCCTCTGCTAGCTTAGCCTGGGGATGGGAAGACATGGGCGTAGAGGGGCGAGAGAGAGGATGAAGACCCACGCTGACAGCTTGTAGGTCTTCCAGAAGGAGAATGGGGTGGTTCCTCAGTAGCTGTTGGCATGATTTGGCTCTTTCATCAAGGGAGATTCATTACGGGTTCTCTTTCATCAATGGAGATTCATCAGGTTCTTAATCAAGGGGAAATTCATGAGCGCTAACAGCTTGTGGGTTTTCAAGAAGGACGTTTGGGGTTCCTTAGTACCTAGTGAGATGACTTGGTTCTTTCATCAGGGGAGATTCATCATTAGTTCTTTCATCAAGGGAGATTTATCACGGACACCGACAGCTTGTGGGATTTCCATAAGGATGTTTAGCGGGTCCTTAATGACAAGTGAAATAATGTGGTGTTTCTTAGTAGTTAATCAGATACTTTGGTTCCTACATCAAGGGAGAGTCATTATTGCTTCAAGATTTAGTTGCTTAAAATATCACGGCAGTTCCTATGTAAATGAGGTCGTGGGTAATGATTTGGTGGCTGAAATCATAGCGTAGGGTGGCAGTTATTGAAAGGCGATGCAAAAACCCATACCAAAAATAAAGTATAATCAGCAAAATGTTAACAGTACCCAGCGAGTCAGAGAGGACACGCACGGGTCAGTAAATCAAGCGAACCATTGACGTTACGTATTTATTTATATTTTCATTTATATTTTGTTCATCGTTCACACATTTTCAACCCGATATTGTCTTAGTTTATTCCTGGTACCTTCGGACTTTTTTTTTTTTTTCATTTAGGGGGCGATTTGTTTGTGGCCACCCCTTACGGGATTAAGCGTCTGGCAAAAGATAGATAGATAGAAGATTACTTGTATTGAAGGTGCAAGATTGGCTGTTTATCTAACTCACCATTCTTAGTAAAGTCCTCACAGTGAAGGATTTTTCGAAGTAATCTAACCCCTCCAGTTAGAAAATTCTCAAGCTGAATAAACTCGTCTGGAATTTGAAATATGAATGAATAGATAAATACGTATAAATAAATAAATAAAAAGGCGCTCCGGCTGAAGGGTTTGTCAGTCACCACCTACAGATTAATTCTCTCCAAATCGATTACGCAGTTATTCGCATATTCTTGCTATTTCCGTTCAGTTTTATTCATCTTACGAGGGACTTTTCAGACTTCAAATAGGGTTAGACTTAGCCCTCTTTAACCCTTCCGCGACAGTAGCTCCTTCCAAAATTGAATAAATCGCCTGGAGGTAGGGAGATGCAAAATTATAAATACTTCACCTTTAGAGCATCGTCGACAGGTAAACTAATACTCTAGAGGTCACAAGATAAAAATAAGAATAACACACACACACACACACACACACACACACACACACACACACACACACACACACGTCATGGTAATGAAGGCGGTATAATAATTCATCCCCAAAGGTGTACTGACGTCACTGAAACTCGACTCGGATATAAACATACACGCCCTTGCAGAGGCCCCTTGACTTTGGTTGGTCTGTAGGTGTCATATGACGTGTTTCTTATCTCCTCACATCTCCTTTTATCTCCTCACATCTCCTTTTATCTCCTCACATCTCCCTGTCACCCCTAAGAAGCGATCGTATCATTCTCGTATGTAATATTCTTTGGATAGTCTATTGTGATTTACGACTGAATTAATATAACTGATCGTAGATAGATGGATGCTCAAATAATTATATGTCAAATGTCACCCCCGACCTTTACATACCCGTCAGGTGTGTATTAGTATCTGATTAAATATTATGTATATACGGAGCCACAAAGAGCATGCCGGTAGTGAGAAGTGGGTGTAAAAAAAAAAAAAAAGCTGCGTAAAAACAAGCAGTGCAGAATTTTTCATTGCGTAAAAACAACCTCATTTCAAGTTTTTTTTTTTTTTTTTCATTGGTATGCCGGTAGCTAAGAGTGGATAAAAGTTGCGTAAAAACAAGCACAGGTCATGCTATTCCATTACGTAAAAACAGCCACATATGTGAGGGAATTAGCGTAAAAACAATCACGGTTCAGGATATTTTGTAACGTAAAAACAATCGCCCTTCCAGTTTTTCCATTGGCAAGCCAGTAGTTAAGAGCGGATGTAAGGGAAGCAACGTAAAGACAATCACAGTCCAAGATTATCCATTACGCAAAAACATTCACATTTTCAGCTTTTTCCATTGCATTTGTTGTGAGATGGTGAGCGTAGGTGGGTGTGCGTTGGTGAGCGTTTCATTTACCAGCCATCAGTCAGGGGTGTCAGGTCCCAGCGAGCACAACAAGACGTTACACCGCCGGGTCGAAGGCCACCAGCCACACCCTCCCTCTTGATACCTTCACCACCTCACTTATTGCTCATCCGTATTGCTTAATTTTGCACATTTATTCTGTTTGTTGAATAATCCAGTCACGTCTTCTGTCTGATACCTTCACCACCTCGACTGTTACTCGTTCATATTAGTTAATTTGATATTGTATTTTTTTTTATTTTTTGAGTAATCCAGTCACAGCTTCTGTATGATACCGTCGCCACCTCATCTATTGTTCTCCCATATCCCTATTAAGTTATCTATTTATTCTCTTTACTGAATAATCCAGCCACAACTTCTGTTTAGTACTTTTCCACCATATTTATTGCATATCCATTTTACTTTTTCTTTTTTTATATATATATATTCTCAGCAGTTGTTTTATTTTATTTTATTTTTGTATTCAAGGCTTGTTTAGGTGTTTTCATTAAATTATTTTCACAAGCTCACATTGTTGCCTTTAATTGGGTAATAATTTTTCTTAATTGACCATTAAACTAATCCATGAGTGGACTATATCGCTGGGCAACAACAATATCGGTCACTGATCCATCCACCACTTCACTTATTGATCATCCTTATTTATTTCCCTTCACATATGTTTTTCGAATGATTAATAATAGGCTGTGTGACCCACTTCTCTGAGCTCTCTGTTTTTAGTTCAGCTGTAATTTCTTTCTGCCACATTATTTCAGTCCTACCCAGCCCATTATTAGTGTCAATCAGGGGTTGGATGACAGTAGTGATGATGATAATATAGTTTTTATTTCTTATTTTACTTTCGTCATCTTGAGCAAGTTTTCAAATGCAAGTCCTTAACATTATTCTTTCCTGTTTACCACGCTTAAAACACAGACGTAAATGCTCACTCAGAATTTCCAAGGTTTTGTACAAATTTCTAGGCTATCTCATGTGTACCCTCGCCAACACATCTCCTATTTACAAATATTAATTCAGGTGTTTTCCAAGATTCATTTTCATTACCACACCAATGCCTGACGTCTGTGCACATCCTCCCATCTCCCTGTATCCTTATATATCCTACACCCTACCTTCTTCCTCTCCTTTCCTGGGAACAGCGGCCCAGCCCTTGTCTCCAACACTGTCATAATTTTTCTGGGCTCTGGAGACTACGCAACACCTATTTCGTTGCGATTTAGTTATGCAGTGCAGTTTACGCTTATTGTCAATTAAATATTTATACTGTAGATTAATATCTATACTCTAATTTAATATTTATTCTGTTATTAATACTTGTACTGTTTATATTGCCGTGGGTTGTGATGGGTTATAGAGGAGATGAGAGCATATTATTACTAGTCTTATTTTATGGATATGAGCTGCGTAAAAAATGTGCAAGAGAAATATCACTGTGTCGAATGGGGAAAAAAAAAAGAAAAGAAAGAAAGAGGTGATATGGAGCCTTGTTAATCTACTAGAACCTGACCGCCCTTGAGGCTTAGTAGCACAATTTCCGTAGCGATTTATTTTGCTTAATTAACTTTACCACTGCCCTGCATGCCATCAAAGTAAAAAAAATATTGCCTTGGGTTTTATAAACTAACACACAGAAGAAATATTAACATGTTTTATGCAGAAAAATGCTAGTAAGGAAGAAGTGCGATCGAGCCTACTTCGTCTCCAAGAATACGAAGGCTCTTGGTTCCCCCTCCCCCCCCTCCTATTCGCCGTACATAGCCAGCAATCGCATCCGTCTCTCTGGGTAGAAAATACTGCTTGTCAGAAAGTTTTTAAAAAGGGGGGAAACGTGGACGCGTCTGTGATTGCCGTGTCAAGTTCACCCATAAATTCATCATTCCTGACTGGCTGTTTTAAATCACCAAGTCCGCGGCTGCAATTTACATCACAGGGAAAGGCTAGTCGAAGAGAGAGAGAGAGTTCTGTAGCCACACGGAGAATGGAAAAAGATGAGAGAAAATATATTAACCAGGGAGACAAATCGAAGCCAAGGAGAGAAAAGCTAATGGGTGAAAGAGAAAATGGAAAGGAGGAAAGTATACAAAAGAGAGAAAAGGGAAGCGAGAAGAGAAAGGTCGGTCAGAACGAGACAAAGGAAAGCAGCGGGATAAAATAACTAATAATCAGGGAGAAGAGGAAAAAGAGGAAAGAATTGGTTGTGAAGGAAAGGAATGAAAGTAGAGAAAAAACAGAGAAATTGGAAACGAGGAGAAAACAGGGTGCGAGAGTGTATAAATCAGGTAGAGAGAAAATGAAGGCAAAGGCGTGGGTGGACGGTTGTGTGGGAGGGAGGGGGTGTAAGTGGGTGGGTGGGAGGGTGGGTAAGTGGGTGGTAGAGTGGGAGGGTGGTGGTGGTAATAAACAAAAACAGTCGTGATGCCAGCAGAGGTCTCCGCTAGAGATTTCGATGCCGATAAAGTGGTTATCTGCGGCAGACATCTCAGCTCCGTCGTCGGTAGTGAGGCGCCGTCCGTGGCTGCCGGGGTGCTGATGGCGGTGGTAGGAAGATCATGTCCGATGGTTCAGTTTGTGTGTGTGTGTGTGTGTGTGTGTGTGTGTGTGTGTGTGTGTGTCAGTAAGGCTTGATGGGCACTGCAGGGCCTGCGAATTTAGCAGCCTCTTTAGTTTTATAATTATGTTTTTATATTTCATTCCTGATGCCATCGCAAGATTTTATTAAGTTTAGAAAAGGCCTCTGTACTGGAGAGGTTAATGAAGGCTATATCTGATCCACCCAGCTCAAAGTCTTTCCTTCACCCCCCCCAAAAAAAAAAAAAAAAAATAATAATAATAATCTATAGGTACACAGAATAAAACTGAAAATGGTCATTCATCATCCGAGCGAAAGAGTTTAAGGCTTTTGAAATTTGGGAATTGTGGTAAATGTTTTGATTGTGTTATGGCCTATTAAGTTTTATAGGCCTTCTTGTTAGGTTTTCCTCCTGTGGCAGTAAGCATATTACTTGCTGAGTTATCCGTGGGTGGCAGCACGCATAGCTGACCCCCCCCCACATCAGATAATAATAATAATAATAATAATAATAATAATAATATTAATACGCAGCAGCATAATTCATGGCCTATGATACGAGTGCTCAAGACTTTACTTTGCACTTAATCCGGCTGTGTGTGTGTGTGTGTGTGTGTGTGTGTGTGTGTGTGTGTGTGTGTGTGTGTGTGTGTGTGTGTGCTTGCGTGTGTGCTTGCGTGTGGAGAAAATACCATGTAATTTTACTTTCTCTCATATCTCCTTAATTCTCTAAAAGGCCAGGATAATATTATTGCTTGGTGCTTGTTTCACTTTGGATTTCAATAGTTTGATTATGTCGGATTAACTGTGCTTCCTTTGCTTTGTGTGTGTGTGTGTGTGTGTGTGTGTGTGTGTATACCTTATAACTTATTTTTCCTCTTATTTCGAACTGAACAAATCGGCTGTCATTATATTTTCCGTGTTTTTTTTTTTCTACCCTGCAACAGCAGTTTATTTATTTTACGTATCGTGTTATAATGTGTGGAATTTCTTAACTATTTCGCCTCGATGACACATATTTCATTTTTTTCCTATTATCACCCATTTGTTTTAAGTTCAAGAGATATCCTTCCTTTCAATAGGGCTTAAAGAAATTCCAGCCCCTTCACTACCAGTCCTTTCGCCTAAGTTCAAGAAAATCGAATGGTGATAGCGAGAGTAAAATTTAAGATCCATATTTGGGTTGAAGAGCTTAAATATTATCTCAGCTGTAATGTCGTCTGTTATATTTTAAGCTGCTAATAGAAAAGAGCCAAATAGTTTTTAGCCTTTCCTCGTACTTTATTTAAAAATTTCAGTTATTCATATTTGCATAATTTTCTTCCTGTTACTGATGCTTTTCCGTTTTTTAATAATTTATGTGTTGACATTCACAGTATTTAACTATTTTCCTTCTCGTTATTAAGGGATCTGGTCACAAATTCTTTAATTCTTCGTTGTTAACTCAGGTGATTCTGTAAAACTGTTCGGACTGGAGGGTTTATCTATAGTTCTCGTTAATCCCTTCAGCACCAGGGGTTTATCTTAAGCTGAATAAAATCGTCTGGGGTTAACAAGAATTAAAACACAATTAAGGTCCTTAAGGTGAAGAAACTGATAATGTAGCTCTCGATATTTACAGGCCGTTCTTAAGAAATATATTGCATGCTTATCTTATCGCACAATTTTGAGAGCATCCTTATTCGCAGCCACCAATTAAAGTTTCAGCAGGTTCGACGTTGGCTGGTGAGTGCGTCTAAAGCTATTATCTCCCCCAAAGTGTAATTAAGCTTTCTCTTGCTATGGATGTTGTTTGGTTTTATGTTTTGGCTTGTCCCGGACGATTATATGCAGCTGAGGAAAATTCGTAGGACTGTGTGTGTGTGTGTGTGTGTGTGTGTGTGTGTGTGTGTGTGTGTGTGTGTGTGTGTTCTGTTACCTCACAAAAGTATACTTAGGTAATTTATTAATACTTTTCTTTCCATAATGTCTGACGATATTTTTTCGTCATAAAATTTATTGACGTAAAAGGATTAAAAATTATGTTGTGACCTTCTTCTTTCTGGGATATATTCGGTATTTTATTTTTTCATTGTCCGACCATTTTTATACAGCTTAATTATGGATCTGTTCGTGTGTTTTTACTCACCTTATTGCCCAAAGTTTTTATTTATGCGAGGAAAACATTACTAGGCAGTTACATCACCGTACTATCTTTGCCACGATTTTATTACATAGACGAGAAATTCTTATGTTTTTTTTTTTTCTCGCTATTGTCGTCATATTTAGGCCTTCTGACTTGGATTTCGGCAGACGAGTTTCTCAGGTGGGAAAATTGCATGCAGCCTAAGGTCTTATGGTGTATGGATTATTTTTTTTTAATTCATTTGTTTTTCTTTCCTCTGTTCTGATATTTTATATATATATATA
This sequence comes from Coenobita brevimanus, assembly GCF_032717465.1. NCBI lineage: Eukaryota > Metazoa > Arthropoda > Malacostraca > Decapoda > Coenobitidae > Coenobita > Coenobita brevimanus. The sequence continues at coordinate 61,995,400 of NC_137046.1, read as the reverse complement.
TATATATATATATATATATATATATATATATATATATATATATATATATATATATATCGAATACATAGCGATTTAATCGCCAGAGGGTAGTTCGTAACATTCGCAGGGTTTACTGTTTAAGACTATTTTTGCAATGGACGCATTAATGTCTTCGGTACAGGGACGCATTTTAATGACATTTTTAATACTACTGTAAGATTACATTCGATTTAGGAATGTAATCATGTAATGAAAGGATTGAATCAATCTTTATTTACATCTCCGGTACAAAAGGTCATCCCATGCTAATCAAATCGTCTGGAGCAGTAATAGCAAGCGAAGTATGACGTCAGCTTACTGAGGGACCCATTGTATTATATTTTCACTGCCTCAGATTAGTAATACCCTAAAATTCCTCTTCTATTTATTGAGTTTCACAGCAAACCTAAAGCATTCTGAAGTTGCATCAAGGCACTGTATTTGTTCCAGAATTTTTATAACCACAAAAAGAAAAAAAATAATCTTTGCTACTAATTTCCATCGTCAATTTCTGTAAGCTTTAACTCACTCATAAATAAATTCGTCTGACGTTAGATGGAAGAAAAATACTAGAGAAGACGCCACAATGAAAAGATTATTACTTTTATTTACTCCGCTTGAATAAATACCAAATTCCTGCCTGTGCTGGAATTTACAACTTAATCAAGCCCATAAAGATGCAAATGTTCGGAATTTTAAGATACTTCTTCCAAGCATAATACTGAATAAATGATAAATAATGCTTTAATAGTTATCAGTGTTTAGGGCAATAGACTTCTGAAGAAATTGTTGAAAATGCAGCATATAGATAATGATCCTAAAATAATGTGTTTACTTAGTTAATGCTGAAAAATAATTGGAGGTAAAATATAACTGATTATGATTAGATGAAGACTTATATTACTGAAACATAACACTGATATTAATACTAGGATGATATTAAAATTCCGTAAATCTTAATAACTGGCATGTAAAATATTTCAGTACGAGATAATAAAAAGATAATGACTGGCAAATTACAGAAATAGGTAAATAGTAAAAACCACTTACACTGCCAACCTATTTCTGGTACTTGATTAAACTCGTGAACAAATATCTTTTTTTTTCTTTCTTTTTTTTTTTACACCACCAGACACTAAATGTCTTTATTAAATTTAGGAGAGGCTTTCCAGATCAGAGAGGTTAATTTTCGCTTTCATTAACCTCTCAGCAAGTTAAAATAAATGAGAGGGAAAAGAGAAAAAAAGAAAGATAGGTAGATAGAGAGATAGATAGATAGATTGATAGAAAATAGTTTGATGAAGGAAGAACAAAGTAAACAAGAGCCAAATAAAACCATCTAATAGTTCCAAGAATAAATACAGCAAGCCATCATGGTACAGAAAGGGCAAAATTGGTACAGTATATTCTCCTTCTGTTGTGTCATATTTTACGTCTCTATTATATGGCTTGTTTTATATATTTATTTTTAATTTGTTTGTACTCCTACCCATCGATTTTATTCAGCTTGGGAGAGTTACAAAGATTATATTTTTTCTTGAGTTTTCCCGTTTTACTGTTATTATTATTATTATTATTATTTTTATTATTATTATTTGCTGTTGCTGATATTATTATTATTATTATTATTATTATTATATTCATTGATATTATATTTTATTTTATTTCTATAATTTTTGATAGATGTTATTTCAGTGTAAGTATTTTATCTATCATTAATTAGTTTTGCCCTTGGCTGCAGTTTTCACCCACTTTTCTCATATAATTTTTTATCATTTGTTTTTCACTGTATTATATTATATTAGAGGTTTTGTGGGTAATTTATTTTCGTTTGCTTTTTGTGGGGCATTTTTTTAAATATCTTTAATTAATTCTGCCTTGTCTCTCCTTTATCGTCACTCATTAATTTTATTCTGTTAATTTATTCATTGTATCTTATCTGTTTCACTCCTGTATTTTTTGTTCCTTTTTTTTTTTTACGCTGTACCGGGTATATTTCTCTTAATTAAAAGCCTGTTGGTTGAATTTATCTTGCTATAGCTTATGTATTTATTATTGTTATTGTTATTATTATTATTATTATTATTATTATTACTATTGTTTTTTTTATTATTATTATTATTTCGACTAGAGCCAGATGGTTTTATTCACTGAGAGAGAGAGAGAGAGAGACCTTTACTTGGATCTTTCGTATAAGTTTTCCTCTTCCCCCGACGTCCACCTCGACCCCTCCCCCCATCCCCACAGCGTGCATTCCTCTCTCTTCCAAGCACTTCCTTTCCCTTCGAGACACACTGCCTTCTCTCTCTCTCTCTCTCTCTCTCTCTCTCTCTCTCTCTCTCTCTCTCTAGGCATACCTCCGCCTTCTGTGTATACTGCCTCCCTGTAAACAAGTCTTCTCCATCCTCCCATACAAGTATACTCCCTCCCTCCAAACATACTCCCTCCCTCCAAGCAGTCTCCCTCCCTCCAAGCAGTCTCCCTCCCTCCAAACATACTCCCTCCCTCCAAGCATACTGCCTCCCTTCCTCCAAGCATACTCCCTCCCTCCAAGCATACTCCCTCCCTCCAAGCATACTCCCTCCCTCCCTCCAAGCATACTCCCTCCCTCCCTCCAAGCATACTCCCTTCCTCCAAACATACTCCCTTCCTCCAAGCATACTCCCTCCCTCCCTCCAAGCATACTCTCTCCCTCCCTCCAAGCATACTCCCCTCCTCCAAACATACCCTTCCCTCTATGCCTGCCTTCCTCCAGCATACGTCACTCCCCACATGCACATTTGAACCCCCGTCACGACTCTTAACGTGCTTATCTCTCTCTCTCTCTCTCTCTCTCTCTCTCTCTCTCTACCTTTCCTCATACCACTTATCCATCTACCTTTATCCATACCTACTAACTACTTCCCTACCTTTGCTGTCTCTTGCTCCTTCCCTTCTGTCGCCACCTTACCCCTACCTTCGCCCCCCCCCCCTTCGGCCCCTCCCCCTTTTCACCCCATCTTCCCCTCCCCTCTCCTCCCTTCCTCTCTCTCCTTTCCTCCCCCTCTCACCCCTCCCCTCTTCTTTCTTCCCTCTTCCTCTAATCCATATTTATTCACCTTGCTTATTCAGCTGGACGTGGGCTGCTCCTCCCCTCCCTCTTCTTTCCTTTCCTCCATCCCCTCCTTCGTCTTTTCCCTCCCCTTCTTTTCTCGCTTTCATCTCTCTTCCTCTCCCCTCTTCGTCATTTTTCCTTCATCTCCTTCGTCATCTTTTCTTTCATCATCGTCATTTTCTCATTTTCTCCTTTGTTTTTCCTTCTTTCCTTGTTGTTTTTTCCTTTTTTTCTTCCATCTTTCCTTTTTTTCCTTCTTCCCTTCTTTTCTTTTTCATTTATTTTTGGTTATCTTGTTTTGCTGCAATTTTCTTCTAACTCTTCCATCTCATGCCTGTCATCCTTGCTTTATTTTCCCTATGCAGAATACCTCCCCCCCCTCCGTTCTTTCTCTCCCTCTTCACCTCTCCTCTTGTATCCCTTCTGGTCCTTCTTTCTCTCCTTCCTTCACGTTCCCTTTCGTCCTTCCCTTTCCTTCATTATATTTCCCCTTGTATCATTCTTTTTATTTTTTGTATAACTCCTCTTTCTTTCCCTCTACCTCCCTTTTTTTCTTCCAGCCTCTCCTTCTTACTTCCTCTTCCTTTCTTTCCTCCTCTGTTTTCTTCTCCCTTACTTCGTGTTTCTTCTCCGCGTCCATGTTCCTTCGTCTCTCGCTGATTCGTCCTTACCTCCCCAATTATTTCATTTCTCTTTCCCCTCTATCTCTCTTCTTAGTCACGTCTTCCTGCACCTTCCCCAAGTTTCTCTCCCTCCTTTCCTTCCACCTCCTTCCCTCTCTCGCTCTACTGCCATTCTTTCTTTCTCGCTCCTCTTCATCATCCATCCCTTCATGTTACCTTTCCCCTTCATCTTTTCCCATTCCTTCCCTCCTTTCTTTTTTCCTTTCTTCATTTTATTTCCCGACATTACCTCTTTCCCTCTTTTGCCAGTTCCACTTCCCTCTGTGATTTTGTCTCTCTTTCAATCCTTCCTTCCTTCCCTCTTATTACCACTCCCTTTCTCTGCATTTTGGATTCCTCCCTCCCTCTCTTTCCTCTCTCATTCCATACACCCAACAGTCCTTTTCTTTTCCCTCATTTTTTCCTTCTCCCTTCCATCTTTTTTCCTTTTTCATCTCATGCATCTTCTGTCACTGTCTTTACTATCTTACTCCTTTCCATTCTTCCATTCATCCTTCTTCTCCTCCTTTCTGTCCTCTCCTTCCCCTTTTCCTTCCTCTCTCTCTCCATCCTTTCTTCCGTCTCCTGCTCCCTCCCTGACGCCCCCCCCCCCCTCAGTGCTTGGGTCACATCTCTCGTCATGCCCTGTCGATGTGATTCCCTCCATTCACCTTTTTTTACCCCAAATCTTATCAACGTCTCCCTTTTCAACGGCTCCTCTTTTTGCGCCCTCCCCCTTCCCCTCCCTTCTCCCCTCCCTCCTTTGCCTGCTTGCCTTCGTGCTTGCCTTAGTCCCTTCCTTACATATCTCACAGTCAATGCACTCACTTTGGCCATCTCTGCTTGTCAATTTGCCTTCCTCTTCCTCCTTTGCCTCGCCCCGTCCGTTGGCTAGACCGTCCTGTCATTTTTCTCCGTACGAGCACAACGTTAGGGATTCACAGGGTTTGCGGATCCGTCATTAGTCGGTCTTCGTTCTGCCTGTCCGCCTCAAGGAAAGCATGAAAGCATAGATTAGACACAGGACGCTGCAGTCGAAGTCAGTGATTAAATGGCTTAGGAGAACTGGGAGTCAGGGTGTATTAACTTTCTCATGGTCCGGAGCAACTTTAGATTTCAATTCCAGACGATTTTCTTCAGCTGAGAGTATCGGACCCTGAAAATGCTAATATGACTTTTAACCTCCTCAGTGTCAGGACAACTCTTGTATTCTACCCCATCATATTCAACTGAGAGTGAATCATGGGGGAGTCTGAGTTTGTTAGTCACTGGTTATATATTCAACTGAGAGTGAATCATGGGGAGAGTCTGAGTTTGTAAGTCAGTGGTTATGTATTATGCAGGTATAAATATTGCAAGATGTTATTCGTCATTAGGTTGCATGATGAAGATTCTGCATGCCAGTTAGGTATCTGATAATTGACATGCTTCGATAATTACCCAGGAAGGACTGTCTAGCGTCCCACTCACTGTATATACAAGGGAAGCTCTCAGGCGGCCCCTCAGAAGTCGGTTCCTAGCAGACAGTGACATAGTACCGCACCCACCAACTTCTTGCAGAACTTGGGTGTTTTTTAAGGCAGAAATGTGATCTCGTGAGAAAGGCTTTACTCTCCCCACCTCACGCGCACCTCACCTCACCTCACCTCACGCCAGCAAAAAAGTTGTGGGAGAATGTATTTATAAAGGATCCTAACTCACAACATTTCTCATTGACCGAGTCACAATTATATCTAACTACTATCACAGGCCACTTTGTTTGTCGAATTTCTCACTTTTCTGCTGACACTAGTTTAATTGTGAAATGTATGGCGGCCATATGAGTAAAAACAAGCGTATTTATAAGCTGACATATACATAACTCTCAAGCTTAGGAGAGTTTATGAATAGGACCCGTGTTCGTGCGGCGTAGGGGGGACTCCTATAATAAGCCAGGCGGCGTTTGCTCCATGACAGTCAAGATGGATGGTTGAAGGAGGCTTTAGAAAATTCTGTCTAGCGAGTTAAAAATTACACCAAGCTGGCGTAAACCAAGGAGTTGGTGTGATTGCGTCTCTTATATCTGAGAAGTTGACGCTGTTAAGCTCCTGTGACGCATCCTCAACTGAACAATATCCCCGGCCGTTAGTTACAATGGATACCTAGATTTATTTCGACTATGATAATTAGCTGTAACACATTTAACTCTGAGGCTTCTGTCACACACTCCTAACTGAACATAATCGTCTGACAGTAACTAGATTAGAATACTAGAGCCGTTCCAACCATGAGAGGGGTAAATATCACAAGAATTTTTTCCTACTTCATAATTCCTTGAACACTTAACCCCTCCAGAATAAAAGATCTTTCATGCAGTGGGTAGAATAAAATAAAAAGCGTCGCTCCGTTGTAAGGATTAATAGGGATTTTTTCTTACCTCTTCATTTCCAGAGGTCGTCAAGTTGAATTATATGGTCAGACGAGAGTAAAAATAAAATATAAAAAGACATGATCACTGCGACGGGTTAATGGACGTGTAAGCTGCTTGTCATAATCGTCAGCAGTCGTAGGTGCTTAAAACTTTAATTCTCCCTTTTCTTCATGCCTACAAGATGGTCTGCACTTCCCTTCCTCTCTTGTCTTCATCTCCAGCAATCGCAGGTACTTCACATCTTTCCTTCTTTCATGTTTACAAGACTACACTTACTTCCCTCCTTGTTTTATTTTTTCTTCAGCTATCTTTGGTCCTTCACATCTTTCCTAATTCCCTTTTCGTTCATGCTGACAAAATGATCTACACTTCCGTTCCCCTCCTTGCTTGTCCTTGGTCCTGGCGTCGCTTTCTCACCCCTTCGTCGGTTTCATTTCCATAATTGCCCTGGGGTATGAATGCGAGTGTCTTGAGAGCTAAGCATCGAGGCCATCTATCTTGTGAACGACTCATCCACACCCTCCTCTTCCTCTCATGATCACTGTGTTTCTTAGTCGTTCTTTTTCCATTCCTCCTCCCTCCGCAGTCCTTCTCTCTCTTTCTGACCCCTCCCTCCCTTCCTCTCTCTCTCTCTCTACCTTCGTTCCCTGCTTCTGTTCAGCTTCTTCCTACTGTTTTTTCGTCGTTGCTTCCGGATTCCCCCAGTTCCCAGGTCTCTCTGTCTTCTCTCTCCTTTGGTTCTCTGCTTTCCCTCCTCCTCCTCCTCCTCCTCCTCCTTCCCTTCTTCCTCCTCCTCCTCCCCTTCTTCCTCCTCCCCTTGCTCCTTCTTATCACTGTGATTCTTCTCCGCAGCTACTTCATTGCTTTTTCCCCTACCTCTTATTTTCTCTGCCTTCTTTACCTCTTCCTCCTGCTGTGTGTCTTCGTCTTTAGCATCCTCATTCTCTCTCTCTCTCTCTCTCTCTCTCTCTCTCTTCGTTATTATGCGTCCTCATTCCCAGTTCAACTAGCTTCTCTCTCTCTTCCTCGTCTCCTCTTTCTCTTCCTCCTGTCTTCCATATTACATGTGCTTGCGAGTTTATCCTTCCCTCAGCTTCCCATTGCGTGTTGCCTTACCGTACCTATCCCCCCTTACCCCCACCTCCTCTCCTGACCCCTTCCACCCCTCCCCTCTGCACAGTGCTTTACCTCTGCTTGCTACCTTTCCTCCGTTGCCCCTTCCCCTTGCCCTTTGTTCCCTGCTTGATTCATTGCCTTACCCTCCCCGCTTTTCCCACTGCTTGTTCCATCACTTTGTATGCTTGCGACTCTTCCCCCGTCTTTCCCTTTCCACCAGTGCTTGCCGTATTATCTAAAGCCCCCCCTACATTCCCAGTGCTTGCTTCCCCCCCTCTTCCCCTTCCACCCTGTTTCCCTCCCTCCTCCTTGCTTGCTATACACCACAACCCTCTACCTCTCCCCTCCCCTTCCCTCCCCCCACCCCATTCACACTGCTTGCCGTGTAACTTTCCTTTCTTTCACCTTCTTTTTCTCCTGTGCTTGCATTACCCTCCAGCCCCTCTTCCCTTCCATTCCCACTGCTTGCAGATTAAGGTTACCCTCGTCCCGTAACCCTCTTTCCCACTGCTTGCTTTACTGTGCTTGCTTGCTTGCTTGGCTGCTGTGTGGCACTCCCTTCCTCACCAGTGCTTTGCCCCTCCTCCTCCCAACCTCCTTTCAGGCTACTTCCCATGTGTCTTTTCTCAGCTTCCTCCTCTTACAACTCCTTGCTCCTTTCGCTCTCCCTTGAAATTAATCTTTGCATTGCTTATGGACGTGCTTGGGCTATTTTATTATGGCTAAAATCAGACTACATTACTCAGCTGGGGAAAATTCAATCACCGCAAAGGTTATTCGAGAGGGATGTGGGTATTTTACTCAAGCTAACTCTATACTATTAAAGCCAGCTGAGAAAGTTTTGAGTACTAAAGGTAATGGAGATAGTTTTTAATCCTCTGACTGCCTGAATTTCCCTCTGCTGAATGAAATCGTCTTGTGGCAGCCTGGGTAAACAAACTTTCTGCGTCCATAGATGGTGAAAGGGCCAGGCAGAAAGATAAGATGCCTGAAGGAGGAAGGCTTGGGGTGGGGAGGAGATCCTAAGCCGTGCGTCAGGTTGTGGGATGGAATATTATTTTTCCCTTGTCTATTTTTTTCGTGTGGGTACTCCAAGATGACTTGCTCGGGAGAGACGCTAAGCAACAGAGGGGAAGAAAGTGATGCTGTCTTTATCATCGTCCTTGGTATGTTGTCAGGGCAAGGATGCGGTATGGAAGCTTCTTTATCGCCACAGCTGGAGATCGTGCAGAGATAAGCAGACAAATTATATCACCGGTAGATTAACAGGTAGATTATTTCACACTGTCCTTTGTACTTCTGGCCTTCCTCTCCCATCGCCGCGTCTCTTTTGTACCTTTTCTCACCTTCCCGTCCCTCCCCCAGCAACACAGCACATCCCTTCTCGTCTTTCAGCAGCATAACACATGTCTCCTCCTTGTCTTCCACCTTCACAACATCCACCTTGGCCTCTCTAGCACGTATCTGCCAACCACATCCTCCCTTTACTCTTACAGAACTGTCCCACCTCTCTCCACCTCTGCATTACCATCCTTGTCTTTAACTCGTAGAATAGTTACGTTATTTAAAACCTGCTTATAAAGACAGCCTTGAAAGGACCAGTAGGTTTGTTTGTGTTTGTTTTCCTTTGTACTCTCCCAGCTACATTCAGTCACCCTCCTTCCACTTTTCCCTCCTCTCCTCTTTTCTCCCCCCTCCACTTCTCCTTCCTCCACAGCCTTCTCTCCCTCCCTCTTTAACCTTCTCTCTCTTTCTCCACGCCACCCTTCACCCCCCCCCCTTCCATCCCTTCTCACATCAGCATACCTCCTTCCTTTACTTCTCTCAATATCGTCCCATCTCTCCACCTCACTTAAGTTGAGATAACCTCCTCTCACAGCTCTTAGCACCTCCCTCACCTCTCCCTCTAGCTCAAGCTCACCTTCCTCACGTCCCTCAGCTACGCAACACCTTCTTTCACTTCCTTCCCGCCCTCCTCCACCCCACCTAGCCACGCAGTACCTCTCTTCACCTCTCTTAACACTTCCCCACCTCTCCACCAATCCTTCCCAGCAACCCCACATCCCTCTTTCCCCTCCCTTACACCTCCCTTCACCTTGCCTTGCACGTTCCCATCCCTTCCAAGCATCCTTCTCTCCCCCATCTTCCCCAGCTACGCAGAACCTCCCTTCACTTCAAGCACCTCCCCACCCTTCCCCTCTCTCAGCACAGTCGCACCCATTCTCCCACCCTTCCCCTCCTTCAGCATCTCTTTCACCTCCCCTCATCTCTCCTAGCAACTCCCCTCACTTCTCCCCTCACCTCTCCCTCCTCCCCTCACCTCTCCTACCTACCCTCACCTCTCCTACCTCCACTCACATCTCCCATCCCATCCGACACCCATGCAAGGCGATATATTCGGTGCTACATACTCCCTCCCCACCGGACGAAGGGCAATATTTTCTATCGGCTTCTCCTCGCCAGACAGCCCACACTCATCCCGGCAAGAGTAATGGCAACTTTTGTGATGCAACAGAGAGATAGCGCAATGTCGGGGCTTAGGGCGGCTGGCTTAGTAGTAATGTCAGTGGGTTGTTTCTCGGTGACGACAGATGCCTAGGAATGGGAGTGAAATGGGAGACGTAGGAGAATTGTGAATGGAAAAGACGTGGTTTGTTTCTTACTTCTGTGATGGCAGATGCCTGGGAATGAGAGTGGATGGGAGACGAAGGGGAATTGTGAATGGATAAGGGATGTGATTTACCTCTTGGGTTTGTTGCTGTTTCTCAGTGACGACAGATTGCTAGGAATGGGAGTGGAAGGTGACGTTGAAGAAATGTGAATGAAGAAGATTTGTGTGTTATTTCTTTTGGTTACAAGATTACTGAAGATTAATGTTTCTTGTTTCAAAGTGATGAGGCTTAGAAATTGGAGTAAATGGGGACGTAAACGGATAGGATCTACGGGGCATCTTGTGGGCGATACTGGGGATAAGGAGGCCGGGGGTAAGACGATCGCTTAATCCTTGGAGTGGTATGTTTTCTTGACTGGAGGAATTTGTCTTATGTTAGCTTGGATAAAATTCTTAGTTGTGTTATTAAGAGGTTGCTGGACACACTTGTTGAAGCCTTTAACCATGGATTACTCTCAGTTATGCAAAATTTCTTGGTGTTTATCTAAATATATGCCCAAGTGTACCAGCCGCACATAACTAATAAAAACGTAAAAAGCTGGATGAAATGGAGGTAAGTGAAATATCATTGATAGGATTAGTATTATTATTACTACCGTATTATTATTATTATTATTATTGTTTTCATTGTTGTCGTTGTTGTTGCTATGATAATAATGATGGTGATGATGATGATGATGTGCCGTATGACAGTGCAACGAACAGGGACAAGATGGAAGTGGAATCATATTAAAAATCTAGACTTTGCTATACAGTAAAATATAAGGCCCGTGCAGATTTGCTTCGACAGAAAAAGTGTGTATATTGCCAAAAAGAAATGCAAATGGTCAGAGAAAATTGCTGTATGAGAAGATGGGGGACGATTGAGAGACATGAAATATTCTTTGTTTATTGAAGGAGAGAAAGAGAGAGAAGATAAGAAAGGTCAAGGTCAGAATACTGGAAATCTTAGGAGTAAAAAGAGAAGATACCTTGGATATGTTGGAGTAAAAAGAGAAGGTAACTTGGATATGTTGGAGTGAAAAGAGGAAATACGGAAATCTTAAAGTAACCGGAGGAGTTTGCTTGAACAGAGTAAAAAAAGAGAAATAAGCTTTTAAAGTCTTAAGGTAAAACTAGGAGACAGCATGAAAGCCTTGGAGTAAACAAAAAAAAAACATCTTTGAAGAGTAAGAGGAGATAATATGTATATCTTGAAGTAAAATGAAGAGACGGCATGGACATTTTATAGTAAAAGGAGAAGATAACATTGACATTTTATTAGATGAGGGAAGGTAGCGTGGATATCTCTAGTAACAGACAGTGAATACAAGGATATCTTAGTACCAAGAGCAGATGTTGATGCTGCTGCCACTGATGATTATGATGGTGATCAATACTGTACCCACCATTACAGCCTCCCTCTGGATAGCCATCATCATCGTCATCGCCACATCCCTATCGATAGCCATAACAGTCATCATCATCATCGTTATCATTATCAACATCTTCACCATCATCTCTCCTTCCCTCCTTCCTTCCATCTCGGTAGCCATAGCCTAATCACCACCATCTCTATCCTTCCTTACATCCTTCCCTCCCTCCCTCTCGTCATTCGTCCGGATGAAGCGAGCCTCTGTTAAATCCCTTTCGTCCCTTCAGTTCTCCGCCTGGACACTAATTCCTCCCGGCACATTCCTAGATCGTCTCGCGAGATTGTCCTCACACCTGCAACTAAGTGCTAAGTGGGGGTCGGATGTGCGTGTGTGGGGGTGGTGTGGGGGCAACCTCTTAGTGTGGGGTAATGTGGGGGTGAATGGAAAGTGCTTAGTTAGGTGTAGGTTATCTCTTGGTCTGTTGTGACTCATGTGAAGTGAATAAGATTCCCCATCCTAAGTGCTAAGTGTGGGTGGGAGGTGCGCGTGTTGGGGAGGTGTGAGGGGGTTATCTCTTAGTGTGGGGTAATGTGCGGGCGATTTAGACTCTGGTGAATGCTTAAATTTGATAGGTAGATAGATATATAATTACTGATAGATAGAGAGATATATAGAATTATAGGCAACGTTCTTTAAGGCCTTTACTGAACCTTCTCTCTCACTGTCTTACAGATTGAGGTATTTGGTAGGGGACGAAAATTCATCTTAAGTTTCATCTCTTCCACTTCTCACTTTCCTCTTCTGGCTAATAATCCTAAACAGAGAGAGGTGCATTTTTCTAACTGTAGGTATTTCTCTTCGATGAGTCAGGAAATAAAATGACTAAAATACCCAGAGCCTAAAGTAGACTCAGTAACATAGTACATGAAAATTAATCCCTGACTCTACAGACGCATAGTAAGTTTCGCCATATATTCGCTGCCGTGTGTAAATTCATGAGATTCAATTTTGATAAGAACCCTATATAAACACCGGTACATCGTATATCGCGCCCGTTCATGGCACCCTTCAGGCAGCCCTCCCCCCAGTGCCATTGACCCCTACAGTACGGTGACGTGTGTTGTATTGTGTTCCTGCGATTATGAGACCGATTTATTTTCAACGTAGGGTATGGAAACTCCCTAGCACCTCCTCCTCAGTGATTTTTCGTGCTGGAGAGGTTAAACTATAGTCTTCATTAAGGCCTTCACTATCAGATTGCTCTCTGAAGTTGAATTAGATCGTCTGGTAGAGAAAAGAATAATAGAAGAAAGGAGTGTTCTCACTGAAAAGGGTCAAACTTCGCTGCTGGTGATGAGAGAGAGAGAGAGAATCAGTAGGCAGACTATAAAGCTCTAATCATGGTCGTCTCTCCCTCTGGATCCCTTGGCAACTAACGAGCCTCAGTCGGGATTCCACGCATCTCATTGCCAACATGTTTCATTGTTTATAGCGTGGAGGCGACGCTAATTAGTGAACGGACAACGGACGGTCAAGGGGTGGCGGTGGTGTCTCCTGGCCCCTGGGTGAAAGAACTTGATGACACCATTCGCCTGAGTGTGTTCTGACCTGTAGCCAGTCGTGTTACTCAGATCAGGTCATTTAGTGCCTGTCGTTTAACCCTCTCTCAGCAGCATATGACATCCCTCCTCCTCCTCCTCCTGTTTCTTTGCTAGCAACACATCACATCTCTCCTCTTCCTTCTACCAAGCAGTGCATCAAAATCCCTCCTCATCCGCATCCTTTCACAGCAACATAATGCATCCCTCATCCTCATCCGATCCCAGCAACACTGATCACACCCCTCCTTGTTCACTTCTCCCAGCAACACCCATCACATCCATCCCTTTGCTCCTCTCCCAGCAGCGATCACATCCCTCTTAAGGCTTACCAATCTTTCCCAGCATAGCGACCCTAAATAAGCTTCTCCCCTCATATGAAGAGAATCAAACGGCAATAAGCATATAGGAAAATGCGACGCCATTATACGGAGTAAATTTATGGTGATTTTCTTCTACTCCCTTCACTATTACAGGTTCCGGCGATAGTAAGAGTAAAATATGAAAACGCCTCGGTGTACTGTAGGGATAAGTTTAATTCTCCTGATCAGTTACTTTTTTCTTTCCTTTTTTCTTTTCTTTTTGTTGTATCATTTATTTTTTACATATTCGAAGGTTAAGCAAAAAGAGGAAGTCTGTCCCTATAATTCCAGCACCTTAACTTGACGGAGATTTGGCCCCTGAGTTTATTTCTCGTTGCCCAACCGTAGCACTTTTTCGTGACTAGCACAATATTTTAATCTCTAGTCACAGCTTAGCATTGAAGATGAAAATATTGCAGTTTTAAGCCAAGATAATAGAGGACAAAATATAATGAGAGATGGCATTTATGGGCCATATTGAAATTTTGGGCCACGTAAATATGGACAGAGTGTAGTGAGAGGTGTAAATTAACCTAGTTAAAGTGGACAGGGTATAGCGAGCGATGGAAATTTAAGGCGAAATTTTAGTGAACATTGTATACCAACAGTCGTAGGTGTTGGTAGGCTTGTTGTGTTGTGTTGGTGTGGGGGTGGAGGGTGAGGCTGAGGGTAAGGTTGAGGGTCAGGGTGAAGGTAAGGATGAGGGGGGAGGGGGAGGGAAGGGGTGAAGGTGAGTGTAAGGATGAAGATGAGGTTGAGGGTGAGGATGAGGGTGTGGGTGGGTGGCACGCCTAACTTTAGCACAACACACACGTAAGTCCATTTTTCATGCACGTATTAGGAGGGGTTAATTACTTTCCTTTTGGCTGATTTATAACTCCGGCGGGTATTTAGAAGGAGGGGCGCTAATCTCCCACTCTCCTTTTTGGTTGTTCCAGCGATTCGTCTTTGTGATTTTAGGGAGCAAAGTAACTACGATCGGGGAGGAAATTGTCCCTTAAATCAACTCTTCGATCACGGAAATTCGATTTAAAAGTAAGGATAAATAGGAGGCTTGCTTGATTTTTTTTTTTTTTTTTTTGGTTGTTTATAGAGCCTACAGAACCCGTGTCCATTGCGCGTGTGTGTGTGTGTGTGTGTGTGTAAGAGAGAGAGAGAGAGAGAGACAGACAGACAGACAGACAGGCAGAGGTACAAGCATTCAACATATAAAATTTCTCCCCCCCCCCCAAAAAAAAAAAAAAAAAAAAATCGCGGAATAGTAGCCTGTATAGATTACCTAGATGCAACCCCCCAAAAAAAAGTTTAAAAATAAATACACATTATTTTAATGTTATAATTCCCACAATAGTATAGCTAAAATTGTTCTGAAATAATTATGCACCGTGGAGAGGGAACTCTTGAAAGTTCTCCTCTTAAAAAAAACATAAGCAAAAAGCTGAACATCTCCATTGCTCTTTCTTTTCTTTCTCTTTTTTATTTTTTCTTCCTTGCCGGATTCACGGTTGCTTGGTGACCGGAAAGTCTGCGTTGTTAAGCCCTAGTGCCCTCATTGTTCCAGAGAGAGAGAGAGTTAAAATCATTAAAGACCATTTATAATCACGACAGTTCATTCCTACGTAAATACATAAATATTATCATCTTAAGGCAAAACAAACATATAAAATGCGTAACCAGACTGACGATGTTAATTCTCGGTCACGGTGTTGAATCAGAACAGCTTTGCTCTTCTTCTTCCTGAGGCTGGCTTAATTTAACTAAAGAAAAAAAAAAGTATTACGATCTCCGGAATAAAATGCGAGATAATTAAAGCAGTTGGAGGAAAATAACAATGCTAATGAACTTAAATAAAGCTGTATCACTTGCTGGAAAATTAAGACACATACACTTTTAACACTGACGCACATATGACTTATTTTTCAGCCTAGTAAAATTTTCTGGTATAAGCTAAATAGAATCATACTACTTTTACACTAACTTGTCCCAGATTTTCGTACTTTTGCAGCCTGTTCCACGTTGTTCATGGGTAGAAAAAGACAGTACTACAGCCCCACTTCCTTTCCAGTGCACTTCTTTGTGACTAGCTTTATATTCTAGTGTCAATGCATACAGCTCAGCATTCAAGATGGAGAGATGGGAATTTTAGGCCCAGGTAGAATAAAAGGAGTATAGTAGAACTGAATCGACCATAAGGGTGAGCTGAAGCTTTCTTAACACATGCTCCTTCGGCTTACTCTTAGGTGGATATAATCGTCCGTTGTTAACCAAAATAAGCGAGCAGAATTGACGAGACCGTGAGAGGGTTAAGTATGGCAAACACACACACACACACACACACACACACACACACACACACACACACACACACACACACACACACACACTGAAACTTATTACGTATTAACAAAGCTAGAGTTCAGTCACCTGCCTGGAAATTAAGCCTTTCTCTCTCTCTCTCTCTCTCCCCCCCCCCCCAACACTTTCACCTGTGAGAAAACTTGACCACTAAGTAAGGCAGGAAAATTATTTGTTAGAAGAAAACCTGCTACTTAGAGATATTTAGGCTTTGCTGAATCACGCTCACCTAAAAAACCATTCCCATTTATATATTCAGACTCCGATGACTTATATTTTGTACTTTCTTCTTGCTTCCTCCAGGCGATTTTGCTTAGTTTAGGAGGGATTTATCGTGCTGGAGGGATTAGATACAGCCTTCATTAACCCCTTGACTAAAAAAGGTCTCGCGAAGCTGAGTAAAACCGTCTGATAATAGGACGAATAAACAAAGGGATGCATTAGCCTTAAATCCAGTAACACATTCTTTAGTTAATTCTTGTCACCACCAGGCGATTTTCATGCAACTTTGGAAGCATTTTTAATAGCAAATGGCTTATCTTGGGCTTTACACAACCCTCCCAGTTCGAAAACCTTCCCTTAGTTAAACAAAATCGCCTGAAAGTAGCGAAAGTAAGAAAATAAATCGTCTGGATATGGCAAGGAAAAAATAATACTGTAAGCCTATGAATGAAGAAATTAGTTCCTTCGATCTGGTGACCTGTACTCTACTTTATTTATGCTGTCTCTGAGCGATTTTATTCACCTTAGGGCAGGCTATTTGGACGGGAGGGGTTATATTTAGCCTTCAGTAACCTCTTCACCACTTGAAGTACTTTCCAACCTGAATAAAAATTTCTAAAGATAGTACAGGAAGAAATAAGCAGGTAAATGAATAAATACACGAAGTAAGATAAAATGAATATAAACACACCAAATGAAACAAAACAAAAAGGCATCGTAGTGAAGTAATTAACCTCGCCTCCTCACACTTTTCTTTTTCACCCTAATCCTCTTTCCCCTCCCTAATCAGCCTTTGATCTGAATAAAGGAGCCACTCTCCTTCTTTTTCTATCCTTTTTTTTTTTTATCTCCCCTGTTGATTTTTTTTTTACCTGGGTGTGTCGGCAGCTACTGTTCTCTGATTCCTTAGGACCCGTAGGGGAAAAAATAGTGAAAAAAATAGCTAGGCGAGGAATAAAAACAGTGATGGATTTTAATGGGTTGCTGACTCGCTAAGGGCAGGACTGTCGTAGTGAGCGTGCATGGCCATCAACATGGGGATGATGGATGAATTTCTAAGCATTCCAGGGGACGCCTTTTTCCAGTTTTCTTCTCGTACTGGCAGAATATTTTTATCTTGTTCAGCATAAGGTAGATCTCGGAGTCAAGGTGTAGAACCGGAAGTCAGGGAGTTACATATAGTCTCCCATTCTCGTCTGCCAAGGAAGCTCCCTAACACCTCTACCTTATCGATTTATTTTGTATATGGCTGGCTGATATCGTATGTTATTCACCCAGAGTGCGACGATATTGGAAGGATTTATATAACACACAAGAGGACAGTAAGGTGTACTAAACAAAATAAATTGCCAAGGAAGATGTGTTTGGGAGCTTCCTTACCCGGGGAGAATACCAGCTATAGTTTCAGTTAACCTCTTCGGTACTGTGATGTCTGTTGTCGGCACTATGAATTCTGTATGATATATCTACCTTCATCAAAGGTTATTAATTACTCTAGGGAGAACCTCTTGAAATAAAGGAAGTATAACGCAGATCGAAGAAAGTTTTGATGATGACTTTAAAAAAAAACTTTTGAGGTTAGCATGCGGCCAGTCTTTTTTCCACGCTACGCAGGAGTGGTCTGTGGGGAGTTAGACGGCCCAAACTGCACTTTTCACTCCTCGTATTTTGTGTTAATAGAGATAATTAAGGCTTACATACACAGCTGCTTGTTTAGTTTTAGTTTAGTTTCCCTTGCTTTGGGATGCTGAGGATAGTTTTCAAGATCCACTGATAATGTTTTGTGATCTTTGTTTTCAGTGTTTTGCTGTATCTAGTCGCGCGCGCACACACTCAGACACACACACACACACACACACACACACACACACACACACACACACACACACACACACACACACACACACACACACACACACACACACACACACACACACACACACACACACACCAAAGAAGGTGAACGCAAAATACAGTCTCAAGTAAACATATACAAACATGCACCACATTTTGTTTGTTTGTGTGTGTGTGTGTGTGTGTGTGTGTGTGTGTGTGTGTGTGTGTGTGTGTGCGTGTGCTGGTCACAGGTCATCCTTATCCGCGTCACCATGCACAGTTCTTAAAGTAAAAGGTGTGAGCATTATACCAACGCTATTCAGTTTCTTGTAGCAGAATAATGCAATGAGATCTCCACTCCCAATTTAGCCTTGCCGTACGTGTAGCAAGATTATATAATATGCATTTTAAAAAGAAAAAAAGATATATACCCGAGAGAGGCTGTTTTCTCACTCCTATTTTGGGCGTCGTGATAACTGTGGACATAAAGTTGTGAGATACGGTCATTTGCAATAATTAGAGTTAAATTTACGGGTTTATTTATAAGTCAGCCTGTATTTTATTTGTATTGTCTGTTGGCAAAAATAAGTCGTGTCTGGTATATGCAAGATATATTTTAACGTCTCTAATCTTCAATACTTCAACACCAAATAAGCCGACAGATTTAAAAGTCTGCCTGTATTATTACTTGTATTTTCTGCATTAATAATAGTACTTGTTTGGGGATGGATGGATATATTTTTAACACAGAGGTATTTTAATAATTTTGCACTGGAATAGTTTTTTTTATCTAAATACTTAGATATATCATTAAGAGTACTAAGTTTTGTTCTGTTGAAAGAATTGCTAGGAGTAAAAATCTTCAGAAACTCTCGAGCAATCCTGTTTCTCCTATTAGTACATCTAGAATTTCTTAAGCTAACACCAGAGGATTTTCTTCAGTCGAGAGAAATCATAGTAGTCAAAAATAATATTAACCATTCATCTGCCAAAGTTTCTCCAAGCTGAAAAATATCTTGTGGTGTTAGCCTGAAGGAGAATATCCAAGTGCATTAACCTCTGGAAGAACATGCAGAAGAATATTTACATTTTGGACATCCAGAAGATTCTTTTTTTTTTTTTTTGACACAGAAAATCTTATTGCGGTTCTCCCAGGGGTCAAAAAGATTAACCGATAAGACGTAGATAAAGAAGAAAGAAGAGGAAAGCAGAGTTGATGTTCCGCGACCCACGTAGGCGACATGATAGCTGCCACCATCAAAGCCTCGACCCCAAGCACTCCCTCACTGTCCACACCAACACTCCGGCCGTAGATTATTACAACTCCCTGGCGGTACGGTATCAAGTGCAGGCGGTGTCAGGAGCTGTGTTAGAGGGAGGTACGGTCAAAGAAACAGATATTCCCTTTCCCGTCTGAGGAATATTTACTGCTGGCGAAGTCTAATGAAAACCTTGTCTCTACCAGCGCTTGTTTCAGATTATTATTTTTTTTTTCCGCAGTGTATTTGTCAAACTAGGGAAGATTCTTGTGTCTTCGCCTGAACAGTGGGGACCAATTGTTGTGTAAATTGGAGGGAACATCAGTGTCAAAAGTTGTCATAAGAATAATTGGTAACGGACGCATTGGTGGCCTGTATAACTTTCACCGTCATTGACTTTCCAACACATCTTCTGACTCTTCCTGTACTTCCTCCCCCACAGACTCACTGATAGAATTTATTACCCCAACTATTCATTAGCTGGGGTATCGCGTCTCAGAACTTAACATGGTCCTTAACTCTTTGGGGCTAATTACCAATTGTGCAATTAATTACGGTTACTATGCACTTTATTTCACTAACATTAATAAGGTTTAAAAGTATCACAATTAACAATGTCTTAGAATATAGAACTTCGTAATTTAACACCTCCAGACGGACAATTTTCTTCAGCTCATAGAAAGACAGTTGCGAAAGAGTTACAACAACTTTTCACAAAACTTTCGAAGTTTCTGTATTATATTAACGCACCCTACTCAGTTTAATTCAGCTCAGGAAAACCCACCACAGAAAAATAAATAAATTAAATGAGTAAAAACTGGTTCTACCCTAAGACCGCTACCATTATGTTGTAGTTTTCATGAGCATGGTCATCACGAACTTTACACCTCATTTTCGCTGCTGCCTCTACATAAATTTCGTTCAACAACAACAAGAAGAAAAACAAAAGGAAAAACAAATTGCAGCAGCTTGGGAGTTAAACACGGGTCTCCTTTTCGAGTTGCTGGTAGAGTTTTTAGCGACCGAAATTGAAAATAAGGACCAATTTTGATTCTGACTTTGAATTTACTGTCTAGTTTTTACCACAGACTTCAAAGTTATGGACAGTAATATATACCTTGGACTCCGGTTTCGAGAGATCAGTTTTTACCATCAACCATAAATTTCGACTTCAAATAGATTTTTTTTTTTTTTTTTTTTTTTTTTTTTTTAAGCAAAGGCGATTTTATGTATTTTAGGGGACGCATTTTTTGCTGTAAGAAATTAATTCAATTCTCTATCTGATCTCCTCGTTTCGAAAAGTCTCTCTCCCAAGCTAGATAAAACAGTCCAGCGGCTGAAGTGATCATGGAGAAGGTATTGCCATCGACCTTTGATTTACGGAGAGTTAAAGTTAGGGGGCATCGTTAGCAGTAGTTATATTTCTCATGCCTTTGATTGAAAACTTTTTGCGCAATACTCCTCGCTTGTTTCTTTATGGCGAGTTTGTTTAAAGTTATGGACTATGGTCAGCAGTTGCGATGTTACTCACGCCTTTGATTGGAAACTGTTTGCGCAATACTTCTCTCTTGGTGTGCCGTCGACACTATTTTTATGCAGAGTTTGTTTAAAGTTACGTAGTATTGCCAGCAGTAGCCATATTATTCATGCCTTTGATTGGAAGGTGTTTGCGCAATACTTCTCGCTTGTTTTCCTTGCGTCCGCACAGATGTACACAGCAAACCCCGCCGCCTTTTGACAGCGATGGAAGTAATACCGGGGCGAAGGGTGAGGCACAGAGGGGCCCGTTTGAAAAGATTGCCAGGCACCACCGTACGCAAACATTGACACTAGCAAGCACAAACCCCGCCGTGATAACAGTACACACACGGGAGCTACCAAGGGCAAATATTTAAAGCCTGGGCCAAGGTCAATAGCTGAGACAGAGGGGAGACCATAGCGGCTGCCCCTTTTCATTCCTTCACCCTTCCCTCCCTCCATACACACAGACTCGCCATACACACTGACTCTGGTTTCTCTGCGCTCTCAGTCTTTACATACTCGCCATACTCTTTAAATTCATGTTGCTGCTCTCACACTAACTTGTCCATGATCTCACTGTCCCTCATGTACTCTCAAATTCTTACGCTGACCCTTATTCTCTGTGCGCTCTCACACTCTTGTACATTCGGCATACTCGTACATACTTCCCATACTAATATTCTCTGCTGTCACACTAACCTATCTGTGTTCTCACTCTCCCTCATATACTCTCAGGCTCTCACTCCGGTTCTTTTACGCTCTGTCCTTAATCTCACTCTAACCACTCCATAGCTGGTGCAGAGAGCAGACCAAAGCTGTTACCCCATTTCACTCCTCCCTTCGCACCGCTCTCCCTCCGTACACACACACGCACATACCATACACACCCATACACACAACTCTGACTCTAATTTCCCTGCTCTCTCACTCCCTTTACGTATAGTCTAACTCCTCAACGTTCATACTGCCTTATATATTCTCCCTGCTCGCAGTCTAAACCTGCACACTTTCTACATACACACGGGTAGAACAGATTTTCCATACACATTCTCACTCCGACTCCTGGACACTGTCTTCCCCCGACTTTCTGTGCAAACTCTCACCCCCTCTACAGTGTCACTCTCTTGCATACTGCTTGCTATCAATCTAATTTCTGCACCCTCACTTTTTCCTGCACTCACTCCGTTGCACTCTCTCCTTCACTCTCACTCATCGCACCTCTTCCCTTTACTTTCTGTCATCTCCTCTTTCACTGCTCCAACCTTATATTCGTCCCACTCTTTCCTCCCATCTCCAGTCCCTCTCACTCCCCTTCATTCCCACCATCACTCCCTCTCTTTCCCTTACTTCCTCATCTCCACTGCCTCTCACTCTCCTACCTTCTCATCTCTACTTCTGTCTCCCCAACCCTCCCATCACCACTCCCTCTCATTCATCTATCCCTCATTTAGCCTCCTATCCCAGCTCCCATGTTCACTCCCCCCTGCAGCCATTAATTCTGTGCCTTATCATTTTCAACTCAGACCGCCACCACTTCCCATCGTCCATACCAGTCGATCGCTCCCATTCCTGATAACACTTATCTTCTGCCATTCATCCTTACCTGTACCCACCTTCATATCATCCACTCTAACCCCTTTCATTGAGCTTTATCGCATCCCATCTCTTCTATGATCATACATGTCTTCCAGCTTCACAAAATTATATGTATAGGAGTACTAGTATATACTCGGATTTAAGAATATTAGACCTGAGAAATTAATGCATACCAGTGGATGTAGATACTTTATTTGGTCCCCTGATATATAAAAATTTTTTATTGTTGTTCTAAGTATACCGGCTTCACAAAATCATAAGCAAGGAACTGAAAACGCCAGAAGTAAAAAAAAAAAAATAATAATAAGGCTGTACGTTACCAATGAGTCAAGTTCTATATTTGTGCTAAGTATGTCGTTTCCATTCTCGTCAGATCACCAACAGCTCTATTACCAAACCTGAATCTCCACTGAAGCATAATTTATCTAACTTTAATCCGTTAATCCGTTTAGTCCTAGTGTCCTTACAGAGATGTACAGATAACTCCCTCACTTAATCCTTTCATCCACTTGAACACTTTCCAAATCTCCCCACCTGACTCTGTGTTTCTCTCGGTGATACTTATATATATATATATATATATATATATATATATATATATATATATATATATATATATATATATATATATATATTTTTGTCGTTTGATGTGTCTTGGAAAATAGTATGCGTTATGTATCGAGTTTGTCTTTAAGCTGTGATAATACCTGAACCTTTGATTACTAGATTTTTCTCAACGGAATGAAGTCTTGGGTGTCTACATGAATTAAATCCCTAATCCCACCAACTTTCAACGAACTCACTGCTAGGATTTCCCTCAGCTCAGTGAAGTAACTTAGAAAGCATAAAACCTGAATCCAACCATTTTACTTATAGCTTTAATTTCAGTGGCATTTATAGAGTACTAAGCCCCGAATCGGATGTATAATTTAGACTTTGCATGAATTAGATGCCTACTGTCATACTTAGCTCTCTCTTCAATATGTTACATCTCTCGAGCAGAAACTAGGTACCGTAGTGGTATTATTGAAGGCACTAATACATTATAATCAAGTCATTTATATCTTTAAACTTATATTCTCGTCTGCTTAGTTTTGTTTCTAGCAACTTTTCCTTACTGCTCAGTTTCTGTGTATACCCTGGTAATATTTTGCCTTACGTTACATATATAAGCTGTGTCGATAATAGTAGGATGGCTGTAACAAGTAGGAGGACAGTTAGGTATAATTTCTATGTTAAACTAGTAAGAACTCTCCTAATCTAGCGGGAATACCGTCTTTGGTGTCTTTAAGCCGGGGCGATTATTTCCTACCTGTCTGATTCGTTTCTCAAGTATCCTGTAACAAGCCTTTGCACTTAGGAGTAATTTGCATTTTTATATTTTATACATCGTACTTACCATTTATGTTTAATATGATGGTACAGTGATTTGGTAGGGTTGGATATATATAAATATATATTTTTTTTAGGTGGGTCATTAATTTCTTTTTTAATAATTTTCATGGTATTTTGCCCCAAGGACGTTTTTTTTTTCCTTTAATCACGCTTTTCTTACTCCCAAATGATTTACTGATTTTTGTATTAACATTTCCCCTTCAGAGGGGTTAATATGGCTCTCATTTATCGCCCTAGATGGAATAAAAAAATCTGCAATAGTAAGAATAAATAAAAAATGACGTCCTCTGGTGACTTGGATAAATATTTGATGCTGTTTATTTTTAATAATTATTGTATATTAACACTGCAGTTTTTTTTCTCCATTCTAATGGTAAACTACAGAAGCTACTTTTGTTGTTAATACGATGGTGTTTTATTAAAAATAGTTATGTATATGATTTTTTTTCTTTTGGCTGAGCACATGCTTTGTTATTCAATTGTCAATAATTTTCTGTTATCATTCGGTATGCTGTATTTATTATAGCCTAAAAACGGTGCTGGCTATTTTTGCTATTCTCATCCTAGGTGTGGAGCTCTGACCATTACCAGTATCGATACTGTGCTGGCTGTTTTTGCTGTTCTCATCCGAGGTATTGAGCGCTAAACATTACCAGCTTAAATACTATGCTGGTTATTTTAATTATTTTAATAATAGGTGTGGATCGCTGAGCATTACTAATCTAAATAATGTACCGTGCTGGCTATTTTTGCTGTTTCCTATTTGTGGACCGCTGAGCATTATCAACCGTAATTATATACTGACCATTTTTGCAATTTTCTTCTTAGGTATAGAGCGCTGAGTATTCCTATTCTTGGACCATTATCGCGTTGTGTGTCTGCCGCTCTTCTCTCAGCCACGCCATTTCCCTCTCCTCGGCTCCGCTCCTCAGGTATCCTCATTGCCTGCTGACCCTTGACCTTATACACCGCCTTCCTTCCCTCCCTCCTTCCCTCCAGTCCCCCTCCCTCTTAACTCAAATCCCTCCCTTACTTCTCCCCCATCCCTCTCTACTCCTTTCCTCCATCCCCCTCACTCTTTTCCTACATCTCTCTACTAGTTTCCTCCATCCCTCTTTACTCCTTCATTCCATCCCTTCTCCCTCCTTCTTTCCCTCCATTCCCCGCCTTCCTTCCATCCCCTTCACTCCTTCTCCCTCCACCCTCCTTCCCCTGGCCCTCACCACCCTGGCTCACATCCAACACATATTTTTTTCCTCCGGGGTCTCTCTCTCTCTCTCTCTCTCTCTCTCTCTCTCTCTCTCTCTTTAACGCTTAATTTTTTTTATTGCCCTTCCGTAATCTTAACAAAAAAACCTGAATTGATCACGATTTTATTTTATTCTTTCTCATCACTGACTCTTTTTTACCGGTGTCTATTTATATATATATTTTTATCTCTCTGCCTTTTACCCTCGTGTTTTTCTTTATCGTAGTTATTATTTATTTTGTTAGGCTTTCGTTATCGGGTTATCGTTTTGTTTATCGTGGGCTCGAGGTTAAGGATTATTCGTCATGTCTGCGGATTTATGATAGTGTTTTGCCTGTTTCTCGCGTTAGCCCTCTCATTTATTTTTTATTTATGTATTCTGGGTATGAATTTCTCTTCTCTGTTTTATATTGACGTTTAGGCATTTATTTATTATATATTTTTTTTTCATAATGAATATCTCGCCGTGCTTCATCGTCCTTCTCCTCTTACAGCATTCATTTTTATTCACAATCTTCACCTTGGTATTTTGCTTGCTTTAAGGCGACCTTTATTTCACCCTTTAAAAAAAAATATCTCTTCCTTTCTTCTTAACCTTCTTTCATATTCTGTTTCCCAGCTTTATTCTCAGTCTATCCCTATTCTGTTTCTCAGCGCTATTCTCAATCTGTCCCCCGTTCTGCTTCAGCGTTTCACTCCCTCCTCATAACTCTTTTCGTTTCATAACTGTATTTTGCTTCTTATATTCCAGTATTATTTTTTTCAGTCGTGTCTGTGTCTTTTTTTTTTCCTTCTTCCTCCACTCC
Organism: Coenobita brevimanus; assembly: GCF_032717465.1. NCBI lineage: Eukaryota > Metazoa > Arthropoda > Malacostraca > Decapoda > Coenobitidae > Coenobita > Coenobita brevimanus. The sequence goes on along the minus strand of NC_137046.1, from coordinate 61,969,875 downwards.
TGATTAACCTCCTGTCATACTTTTTTCATCTTTATAGCTCGTATCTGTCCTTTATTTTTGCCTTGTTTCCTTTCCAGTTTCCTCTGACCTAGTTACTATTCTATTTCTGCATGTTTCACCTCCCTCCCTCTCTCTCTCTCCGCATCTTTTGGCTATCTGTACTCCCTTCGCTCTCCCCGTCTCCAAGTTTCTCCTTTATTTCTTTCTGTCTCACATCGCTCTCGCTCTGTCTCCACTTCTTTTGACTATCTGTACTCCCTTCGGTCTCCCCGTTTCCAGGTTTCTCTTCTTTGGTCCTGTCCTCTGCTCCCCCTTCACTTCCTGAAGCCTTGTTCTCACAGCTCCAACTCACCTCTGTCTCTGCCACAGTCTGCCAGACTCCTTTCTGTTACTCCGTGACAGTCCAAAAGCTCTGTCTAAAGGAGCTCTGTTTAATCTTACACAATCGTACTTTTAAAACTGAGAGGAAGATTGATTCTGTCTCATTGCTGAATCCTCTGAAAAGCCTTGAATCCGGTGACTTTTCTTTCCTCATTTTCTCTTGCTACCTCCAGACGATTTAATCCAACTGACGAAGAATATTTAGTTGTGAAGGGGTTACTTTAGGCTATATCTAACCCCTCCAGTTTGAAAATTCTCTCGTAAACTGAATAAAATCTCTTAATGGCGACAAGAATGTTATAAAAACTATGTCCTTGGTTGAGGTGATTCAGGGAAGAACTTGGGAGAAACAGCTGAATAAAATTTTGTCGTGGCGGGAAAAATAATAGGAAAAAAAAAAGTCCTCATTTGGAGTGGCCAAGAGAACTTAGAAGAATAACTGAATAAAATCGTCTTAGTGGCAGGAAGAATATTAGAAAAACTAGGTCCTCGGTTGAAGTGGTGAAGGGCAGAAGGTAGAGCAATCAACCAGCCAATCCCAAATATGTCTTTGGTAAGCCTTTGAGCTACCCCTTCGGTGGCTGTAAACCCTCCACACCATTAACAACCAGGAGAGAGAGAGAGAGAGAGAGAGAGAGAGACTGATGACTTGCAGGCGTAATGGATGTGAAGAATCGACATTATTTTCTTAGGTACCTCTTTGAAGATAGAGGAGACCAACCCCCACATGAATGTGCGTTTAATAATAGATAGACAGATAGATAGATGTAGATGGACAGGTAGGTGGATACATTGATGGATGAATAGATAAATGGATAAACAAACAGACAGACAGATACACTAATACTGATGACAGAGAGCATTATAGATGAGAGAGTCTCGCATCATTTTCTCAGTAGGCTTCATAGAGATGCAGGAGCGTCACTGTGTCCTGGGCTTATAGGGCGGTTGTTGACGTTATGCTCTTCGGCCGCGGAATACGCAGTGCTATTATATGCGCATCATGCCCTCGTAAGTCACTGTAACACATCATACTGTAAACTGGTTCTTAAAGCACACACACACACACACACACACACACACACACACACACACACACCAAATGCATGGCCTAGTGATGAAGGAAGCAGAACATTCATCGTTTGTTGAAGGAGATTCATTATGTTGCTCATGTAGAAAGTCCCATCATCATCATCTTCAAAGTGATACTGTAAGAATAATGCTTCCACCAGCCTTTTCCACCCCGATCTATTGGTTGTAAGCTTGCTCTGCCCGGAGCCAGTAAAATTACAGAGTTTGTCCCCAGCCTGGAAGTGCGATGCTAGTCTGTTACCTTACTTGTCCGTCTGCCTACGTCTCTGCGTAAGACATGAGCTGCCGCAGTCTTTTTTTCGTGTAATGATTATATTATCCTATTCGCTTGTTCCCATAAATTCATTGCAACCAGCGTACTACAGGGATGGTAATTTATGGCAAAGCAGAATATGTCCGCAGCTTCCTTCTCGCCATTGTAAAGACTGCGTAAATTTTGGGCAGTAATCATAAACATTCTTAAGTCTAACTGTTGTGAAAGATTGTTTGTTTATACTCTTATCTGCTTCCTTACATCTTCACCCCAAACTTCATAATCAAAGGAGAGTTAATAATAGTATGAAAAAGTACGATAAAACGAAAAGATTCAAAGTTATATTTCGTTGTTGTGGAAATTAGTTTTTCGTAAGAATTGGTCAACGCATTCATTCTGATAACGTATATGTATTTTGTTAAGATACGTATTCTAAGTGCTAATGTAGACTTCGTAGCACCTTTGTCTTAGCGACTCATTATGCCTTACTTCTATTCACTTTTGTCATCGAAATGTATATAGTACAGACACAGTTTACATCAATAACGCACTACAAATTATTGGAGCATCATGTACGGAATAAATCGCTGAGGAAAAGGTGTCACGAACTACGCAAAGCCACTTAATACGACCCTAAGCATCTTTATGCCTACGACCTCCAAACTCCACCTTGGCATCACGGAGGACATTAGACCCGCAAACTTAACTCCGGGTTTTCCTGCAGTAAAGTGTAATGTATGTAATTATTCATGGATGCATGCATGTATCTGCATGCATGCATAATTCGAATGCTTGCCTGCTTATGTACTCTTTTTTTTTTCTTTCTTTTTTTTTTTATTTGCAAGCATGACGGTATTAAAGAGCCGTGCGATTAGGTACGCAATATACTCTGATAATTGTGTATTCATGAAATAATAATTGCTTTAAACAGTGTGCATTGACAGTATATATGTACATGTTGGTACCGTTTGCCAAATATTCCACCGTTTCTACTTTTCACTGCCTCTGCTAGCGAACATTCGTAAACTTAGAAAGAACTGATATATTTCTTAGCCTATAGGTAATTCTTTCTTATGGTGCGTCTGGGAGGAAACGGAGAATAAGTGGTATGCCTTAAGTGTGAATTAGAGTCTGTGTAATATTAGGAAAGCTTAGGTTCCTGGCTATACATGCAATTCACATTCCCACACGCACACAGGCCAGCATACACACATAAATAGAGACTCATAAAGATACCCAAGTACCCACCCCCACCCATGCTGAGGGGATAAACAAAGCGAGGTGTTCATTGTTACGCTGGTCAGCCCCGGAGCAACGCCCCCTCGGCCCTCTGTCCTGTCCACTGTGTCCTGCTCCCCGCCTGTCCTGCCTTGCGTCCTGTCTCTTGTGTCCTGCCGAGTGTCCTGCTTACTTTGTTTATCCTGTTTGCTGTCGCCCTCTTCTCTTGTTCTCCGTCTTTGCCTTCCTTCCTTTGCATGTGACTTCTGTATCTTTCTGTCCCTCCTTTTTCCCGTTCCTACTCTGTCCTGTCACGTACGTTCATCCTGTCTCTGATGTCCTGCTACTCGTGTGTCCTACCATGTGTCCTACCTATGTTTGTCCTGTCTTGTGTTTATCATGCTCCTAGCTAATCGTGCTTTATGTCCTGCCTCTTAGGTTTGTCCTGTCTGCTCTTTGCCCATTGTCTATTTTCTGTCTTTTCCGTCATTTTGGCTGTCATTTCTGTTTTTGGCCCCTATGTTTGTCCTGTCTTCGGTGTACTTCTACTAGTTTGTCATGCTGGCTCTCTCGTGCCTCTTATTTTTTGTTCTTCCTCCTTTATCCTGCGACTGGGTTTGTTTCCTGCCTCTGGATACTTGTTTTGGTGTCGCTCTATAGGAAATACCCCTCCCGTGTTTGCCTTGCCTTGTGTGTCGTCTTTCTTGTGTCGTGTCCAATGGATTCTTCGGTTGTGTTTGCCTTGTCTCCTTTGCCCTTATTGGTTGCATGTTCTGCCTCCTAAGTTTGTCTAGCCTCTGGTGTCTTCTTGTGCTTTCTGTGTTTTCCGTCCTTTTTCCTGTTTTATCTTTCTCATCATCTGTGCTGTGCCATTATCTTTCTCATCATCTGTGCTGTGCCATTTTCCTTATCTTTTGTTTCTTGCGCCTTGTGTGTTCTTTCCTTGCACTTGTCCTGTCTGTTCCCCTTTGTCCTTCGCTTGCATATATTTTCTTCCTGTTTTATCGTTCCTTTTTTTTGTGTGTCTTACGTCTTTGTCCTCCTCGTGTTCTGCTGCCATAAGTGACCTTCTCTTAGATTTATCCTGTTTCCTATGGCTCACCGTAAACTGTTATGTGCTGCTGTTTCATTTATTGTTCGTATCATGTCTTTTCACTTCGGATTTCCTCCTAGTCCTGGTGTTTAATAGTGTGCCCTGCGAGTTGTCCTTCTTGCTGTGGTTTGTAAGACGTGTCCCATTTTATTTCTCTTCCCTTACGTCTGTTCTCTTGTGTCTGTCGTCATGTAGATCTGTTTCACGTGTCTGGCCTATAGTGTTATTTTGCTCCGTGTCCTTCATCGTCTGCTTCTCTCTTCCAGTGTGTCCTTCCTTTTGTGATCCTGTTCCCTATGTGTCCTTCTCATTGTCCTTCCTCGCTTATCTCTGTGTTTCATGTTCCCTTCATTTATGACTCGTGTCTCACATTCGTCCTTGCTAACAAGCATCCTTCTCCTTCAATATCATACTGTTTCTTCACGTCTCTCTCTCTCTCTCTCTCTTTCGGGGGAATGTGGGTGTGGGCGTATTTGTGTGTGTCTGTGTGTGTGTGTGTATGCGAGAGAGAGAGAGAGAGAGAGAGAGAGAGAGAGAGAATCGTAACTATGATCTTGATGTTGTTTATGTGCACGTAGAAGCAGTATCTAAATGAGCATCCATACTCAACGCGGCTCTTGTGTTTATGTCCATCTGTCTGTAAGGCCTCTTTCCATGACAGTGGCCTACACATATTTGTTAACACACACACACACACACACACACACACACACACACACACACACACACACACACACACACACACACACACAACATAAAAAATACATACAGGCAAACAAGCGTACGTGAAACATTTGCACAAGGAAAAAACTCTGAGCACAAGAACGCTCTCTCTCTCTCTCTCTCTCTCTCTCTCTCTCTCTCTCTCTCTCTCTCTCTCTCTCTCTCTCTCTCTCTCTCACACACACACACACACACACACACACACACACACACATTTGCATAGACAAGGCGCATCAAGCACACAAAGGTTCACTATTATATATCCTACTTGCATTGTCGAGGGGGAGGCCCAAGGAAACTGTGTGACCCGGATACAAGGTGGGGTGGCTGCTGCGTGGGGTGCTGGTGGAGGGGGTTGTGTCTGGGGGAAGGGATGCCTGATCACTCTCGCATGCACAGGTGGCAGACGAGCAAAGTGCCAAATGAATATGTATCGCAGTCCGTCGTGAGGTTACGTCAGGGGAACATCTTAGGGGAGCATCTTAAGATACGTCAGTCGGCGGAACATATTAAGTTCCGTTAGTAAACCAGTGGAACTTATTTTTCTTTTTATTCGTTTCTTTCTTTTCCTTCTTTTTTTTTCAACTATATCAAGAGAGTATTTTTAGTTATATGACCAGAGCCTCTCGTTAAATCAGTTAGAGTATATTAAAGATTGTTGTTGGAGCTCTGTAGACGTCAACGGAACTTATATTTTAGTAGTGCCAGGTTAGTACTGTAATAAACGTCAGTAGAGACTCTTCAGTTATGCTAGGGAAGTATAACGAATTCTTTTAGTAGCGTCTATTAACCCTTTCATACCGAGAGGCCCTCCTTAAAATTAACATGATTTTACGACAAGCAGAATGAAATATAAAAACACGTCATCGTCCTTTAGGGGTCAAACACCAACTGAATATACTCCTTTTCGTTATATCAGGAGAAAATATCAGTATAAATCGGGTGTTTCCAGGTTGTGCCGCAGGAAAATTTCAGTATCGATCATTTTTTTAAAGGTTATGCCACGAGGGAATTTCAGTATCCATCAATAGGGTGTTATCAGGTTATGCCATGGTTGCATTCACCATTGGAGCATTGTTATTACCTCAGTGGGGCATTGCAAGTTAAGTCTGTGAAGGATATCAACACCAAGGCTCTTACTACTCACGGGTAAATAAAATCGGCTAGTGTTACATGGAATGAAATGCTCGAGTTTTCCTGACCATGAAAGGGTTAAAGTTACACTTGATCTACCTTTAAACTTTCCGTCTTATATTTTAAACAGTGACCGAAACGTATGAAAATGTTCTCCCGTAACCACTCAGAGTTGTACATTCCTAGTAAATTAATCAGTACAACATAAAGAAAGAGTTTTATGCAACATATGCCATGAAGTAAACAGTTCACTGGGTAATATTTGCTCAAAAAAATAACGCGATAAACAACAGGGCTCAGTGTGAAAACCATTAGTCACCTGTGTAAAGATAGTTTTTTGACGGAGTGTACCTGTATTAACACTCAGGCTCCTGCGACTCATCCTTGGCTGGGTAATATCAAATAACATTAACTGGAACAAAATACTAGAGTTCTTCCGATTGTGAGAGAGTTAACCCTTTTATTACTATGACGTAAGCTATCTCTCCTGGTCTGTCATTAGCAGCGGCGAAGTAGTTTGATATTACATTTGCGGTTTAACTTCTGATAAATGCAGTAAATATCAGGACAGTCAGTTTACTCCATTATTTATTGTGTAGTAAATCGGAATGAGTTTAATTGGGACTGTTCTTCTGTGGGGTGAAGTATGTGGGCAATATTGGATTGAGTATTTATGACCAAAATGATATTACAGATAAGAGAGGTAATGAATACTTTCACTGTTCTTGCTTTCAGGATGACATTACCAAACTCGTACAAAAGCTTTCATAAACTTGAAGAAATAATTGGGTGTAGTTAAGGCTTTTGAGACAAGCAATTTCTGGTGCAAAATTTTAAAAGACTGAGATTTACAGAGCTGAAGAAAAATTCACAAAGATTAAGGATAAAAATCACATTTTAAGTTTCGCAGAATTTAAGAAATACTAATGAAAGTGAAATTCGCAAGCTTCATAATAAAATTCACAGACTTTTGGGTAAAATTCACAACTATTAAGATAAAATTCACAACATTTATGATGAAATTTAAAAGACTTTAGAGGAAGAAATAAGTGACGTAGACATAGTATTAGCAAGCATGAAAGTACGTAACTAAGATAAAAGAATTTCACACACAATATTTATTCTCTGATGCTTCCAGGCTCCAATAATATGAACTATAAATGTTGGGTGGGATAGAGACGCAGATTAGAGCTGGAATTCTTTATTTTCTCTAACGTTTCGGGCGACACAGAAACGTTAGCGGGAAAAAAAAAAAAAAATTCAAGTCCTAACCTGTGTCTGTCTCCCTGCCAACATTTCCACCTGTCTCAGTGGATCGTCTAGATATGAACAGTTTTTATTTGCTACCCCTAGACAGTTCTGTTCAGTTTAGGAGAGGCTTTTCAAAATATTTGGATTACATATATTTCTCAGACTCCTTTTCAGCGGAAGAGATCCTTATAGGCTAAATAAGATCCTCTAAAGATACCAAAAATATACTTAAAGCAAGTCACCGAATTCTAAGGATTAAAACGAAAATCCCAAAGTTTAATGTTAAAACTTATAAATTTTCAGGGAAAGTTGTCGAGCTACTATATAATTTGTAAACTTTTATAAACAAAATTCACAAACTTAAGAACGATATTCACAAATTATGTTGCCCCCATATTGTGTGCGTGTGCTGAGGCAAAGATTATATTTTTTGCCTATAATAAATGCAATTACGTTTCATCTCAAGGTTAGAGAACAATTTACTCCGACGTTTACAAACCATATCGAATTGGGAGTCAGTCGATACTGCGACTTATAAACTGCGGCGGCGGGACACAATAATTATTTCAGTGGGAGGTGGACCAATGCACTGCCTTCCTCGGTACACAGAAGTCGTTGGGGAGGCGTGTGTGGGGAGGGGGTTTGGTTTAAGGTGTGTTGAAATTCCTTTAACGCACGTCCGTCTGTTTTGATAGCCTTTCAGGAGAACAACATGTCCTTGTCAATATGTGATAGGTCTATAAGGTTTATGCTGAATGTTAGGTGGTGGGCTACATTATGTCTGTCTCCACTAGTTGCTTATAAGAAGAATGAAGAGTGTGCCGAAACTCTTATATATATATATATATATATATATATATATATATATATATATATATATATATATATATATATATATATAACGAAAATCATTATCGAGGCTACTTCAGTAGCTTAATTTACTTAATTTACACAGGCTGGGTGGAGCCGTATACCAAGGAGTTAGACGCTCTGATTACTATGTAAGTCTTGCAGGCTGAATCTTTATCATCGACGCCTAAGGATGCTAATCAGCCCTGTCTCTGTAGCAGGCAATCAGGCAGAGTTCACGTTGTATTTATGAGTTTAATACATTTTCTGTATAGGTATATTTGAATAGCGCTCTCATTTTTATTTCAAAGGAGTTAATGATTATTTTCAGTCTCCGCCACTTTTCATGGTGATATGCATTAAGAAGTGTAAATTATATAAGTAAAAAAGATGAATAATAGAAAGAATATGTGATGGCGTATGACCACTGCACCAAACAGGACTGTTTTGATCCGCACTCTCTCTTTTTTGCAAGCAACAAATAATAAATATTGGATGCTTCTGGACACGACACTAATCATTAATATCTTGAGCAGCTTAGAACAGTCGTCTTGAGAAATATTGCTTACACTACGAGGAATAATTATGTGCATGGCCAAACCCTGGAACCCTTTCTTAAGATCATAGCACTCCTGCTGGCTGAGGACTTGCAAGGATTAAGGAGTCTAAGTGCGCCTCAGTCTTTCGGCAGCTGTAGTGGCACGGTAGCTAAAGACAGGATGTGGTAGTTGGCGTGGGCTGTGTTCGATCCCGGGGCTATGTGCTCAGCGTACTACCACCAGCAAACCGAGACAAGGCTGGACTTAGTCTCATAAGACCCCTGTTGACATCCAATCAAGAAGTTGCTTTACAGTAAAAGTACAAGTATGTAAGTGATATGTAAAACAGGGAAATACCGTATTTATCAGGAAATGATATTGTGATCACTACTTGTTTGTACTTTGTGTTTTCTCGACTGATTTAAGTGTACAATATCTGCGATCATATAACCTCAGACAAATACGATTACTCAACCAGTACACCATCTGCCAAGCTGCAGGTTCAATCTTCTCTTTGTACAGTCGCGGTCAGTGGTTCGTTTCCACTGTTTTGAAGCAGTGTCAGAACCTAATGAGGTACTGCTAAACTAACCAGTAATAGTCAAACGGGTTGGGAGGGTTCGAATCTCTCTTTATTAGTTCGAAACCGTACATGTGTAAGATGATAATTAAACAAATCTCAAGTCTGATCATTTTTTGCTCTGATCCATAATTCATAATTCACGAGATGTTTGCTTAAAGTAACCTTTACCTTCTTAGTACAATATATTCATAACCAACACCCGAACTGAACCACGCCTTCATGTACTCTCATTATTTATTTACACTTTGCATCCACATCCATCATCAGAATTGAACCTGATGTCCTTGTACAGTTCCGGACATAAATACTTAACCACTTCGTAAAGATAAATAACGAAACAGTGACCAGTAACTTTCGAAACCAAGTGATGCGATCCTCTGAGCCCAACAGACTTCTCAGAATATTATGTAAGGGTTTCAAATTGTTCAGGGATAAAGTGGAACGATATTATTTTCTGCAGCTGTACTCTAAGCCAACTTTGTCTCGTACCCCAATAGATATCGTTCACGCTTCAGCACACCCTTGTTTGTTCACTAATCTTTTCACTGTCCTTTACATCCATAACTTTCAGCCACAGTGAAATACGTATCATGTTACAGTGATCAAGTATCTCTGCAGCCATAACCATCAACCAGACTGAACCAGACATTTATTATCACTCTACACACTCACCTCCTTCACCCCCTCTCACGCTCACCGCCACTCCACCTCACACCTAATACCACTGTCTTCATTTACCACCACCACTACTGTCACCATAACGACGTGCCTCCACCCCCACTTCCACCCCTCACAACCTCCTCTACCACTTTCCACCACCCCTGCAGTTACCCACCTCCCTTCACCATCACAACCCCCACCATGTCCTTCCTTCACTACCACCACCACCACTATCATCACGTGCCTCCACCCCCATCTCCACTTCTTACAACCTCCACTACCACTTCCTCCACTACCACTTCCTCCACTCCCATAACCACCGCCACCACCATCTCCACCCTAACAGCTACCACCACCACCACCACCACCTTTCCCCACCCTCACAGCAGCTACCACCACCATCACCTCCCCATCCCCCTTACCCACCCTTCATCCTTAGGCATCCCCTTGTCATATTCAGAAACTCTCTTGAACTTAAAGAATATAATTTTTTTCTTGTTTTTTATCTTGTCATACAACTAGCAAACACTTAAAACAAAACAAGAGTGAGTAACAGCGTAAAACATACGGCATATCATTATGATCCATGACAATTTGTCACTGCCTTGGAGATTTGGTTATCATGATTAAAAAAAAAAAAAAAAAAGGGCTTCAAAAAAACGAGAGGACACCCTAAAGCAGAACACAGTCGTCTAGAACCAGTAGTAGGAGAATAATTTAATATTTCTGTTAATGCTGGAGGATAAGGAAAGACTGGTTTTTAATCCTTAGACGACAAGAGACCATCCGAGGTTCAGGAAAACAGTTTCGAGTTAACAGGAATAAAATACTTAAGAATTCCGTCCTCGTCATAAGGTTAGGATCCTCTGTGAATACGACTTGCGGACTCGATGGTTATCTTGTGTGTCGTCCACGGTGAGCGTCGGCGTCGTTAACATACTACATGTAAATGAGGGACACGCCATCCAGCCAGCCCGCCTTCCACGCTCGTTAGGGGGACAATGCCCACTCGTTCCTGGGGCCTCTCGCTTCATTTGTTCGATTTTAATGTTTATGTTAGGACAGTCATAACCGCGGGTGTTTTCTGTGTTGTGAATGACAGGTGGACGAGTTGTTGTGGTGATGTATATTAGTGTATATGGGGGATGTATATTGATGTTTATGTGGGGATGTGTACTAGCGTTTATTAGCTGCATTAGATCATTGGAGCTGTCTTGGTCATGAGAGAATTAATATGTTTTTGAAAGCTTTCCATCGCCTGTAGTTTTGGGGGATATCAGCCTATCGCCTTCTGTGGACGCGCTATTATGCCCAGACGTCCAGAAAACGATTTTATTCAACTGTGGGGAATTCCAGCAGTCGGAGGGTTGAAAACTTAAGGGACTACCCTATGGACTGCTGGTAATATCCTCAGCTGAATAAAATGGTATGTTTTTAGCCTGAGAAAAAAGCACGAGGAAACCCATGGCAACAAAAGTCTTACAATTGTCTCCATGGCAACAAAAGTCTGAAAATAGTGTCTCCATGGCAACGAGTGTCTTAAAATTGTCTCCATGGCAACAAAGGTCTTAAATTCGGCACTATAACATTTTGATGGCTGAGTACATTTCTTTTTTCTTTTCTTTTTGCCTTTTCCTTTTGCTTTCATAATGGAAATTTCACTCCCGTCATTGACTTTGAGATCATTGGAGTGTGAAGCCAGATGGTCCGAGATAAGCCAGTGCGCTGACAAACACAGCATCGTTCGGGACCAGCTCATTAGTCACTTCACCCGGAGGACGTCATTTTAACTCGATTATTTCTGTCTCCTGATGATTTTATTCAGCTGAGGAGATGTTTTTGAGAGCCAGAGAGTTTAATTTATTCCAGCTGTTTTCCTAATTATTTTATCTAGTTCAGGAGTTTTTTTTTTTTTTTTTAATTGGGAGGGTGGGGGATTAAAAGTGTCTAGGTATCTGAAAATATCCCCCTCAGCATGAGATCTTTCACTATCCCTTCACTGCAACGACGTCTTTAATCCAGTTTGTTCTTGCTACTCCTACGTACAGCCGCCTCCCTAAGTACTGCACGAGGTTGCGTTTTGGAGGTCTTTCGTGACCCTATTGCATTTGTTTACGTCTCACATTTACCGTGTTGGAGGAAAGGTGTTATAGGATTCAGACCATTTTTTCAGGTCGTCAAAGTGGCACAGTTACGTCAGATGAAAACAGATCGGGTACAGTAAGCACGTCACCTTAATAAGTACATTAACTGTACCCTTTTCATTTTAACTTGGCCTAAAATTGCCACCCCTCCACCTTGAATCATCAGTTATAACAAAAGATAAATACTAGAATTTTTACTGGTCACGAAGAAGTGCTGTGGAGAGGATGTGAAACTGCAGCATTGTGTTCTACCACAGAGCTACGCGAAATACAGAACGACGAATCTGGGCCAAGTTAATGTGAAAGAACTATAGAAGTGTTGCTATGGCGAAGTATGTGTTTACCTTGAAGCAGCACTCCTCCCGCCCTTATGCTATTAAATGAGGTGTCTTTGTATTAAGGTGGCCATTCTTATTTGGCGCCTTGTAAGAGATCTAAGAAGGTGTTGTTGACTCAGAGGCAAGATATAGGAATGCATATTCGGTCACCTTGCTTTTAGGGAGTAGGGTATGCAGAGTTTGATTTATCGAATGCTGTATTTTGATAATAATAATAATAATAATAATAAGTGTGGTGATGATGGTGATGATAAGTTTTGTTGTTACTATGGCTGAATTAATTTTCTTGTTGCTACTCCTACTTCTACTGCTACTACTACTACTATACTACTACTACTACTACTACTACTAGTAGTAGTGTACTGCTACTATTGCTACTACTGCTACTACTAGTGCTACTACTACTGCTTCTACTACTACTGCTACTACTACTATCACCACCACCACTACTACTACTACTACTACTGCTACTACTACTACTACTGCTATTGCTGCTGTTATTACTGCTACTACTACTACTACTACTACTACTATTAATAATAATAATAATAGTAATTTCAAGTTGCAAAGGTGTAAGGTGGGTGGTATATGAGTGGAGGTGAGGTAAGGGTAAGGGGCCAGTGGGCATAGCATTCATCTCTTTAATTATCAGAGGTCACCTAAGGGCAACACCTGAGAATTATGTGCGCGCTCTCTCTCTCTGTCTCTCTCTCTCTCTCTCTCTCTCTCTCTCTCTCTCTCTCTCTCTCTCTCTCTCTCTCTCTCGCGTACACAGTTATATTCTACGGAACCTTGTATTTTTAAATGTCACCTAACGTCACCCTTTCCTGGAAAAGACATTCCGATTATGAATATAAAAATACTTAATATTTTGAATCTACTCCTGATGGGTTAAATGAGGTAGGTTGAAGCCCTTTGAGGAACAGAGACTTCCGTAAGCAAAACGAAATTGTCTAGCCGTTCACCAGAATAAAGTACTGCCACTCTGCTCCTAAATGAGTCAGAAATTTCAACTGTTTTTTTTATTTAACTTCATCTTGCTACGTTAGAACAATTCCACTGCGAGGAGACTTGGGGAACAGGTTTCATAGTGCTCTCGTTGCCATATCTGAAAAAAGAAAATATCTGCTTTTACGGACGTCCTTCCATGGTCATTTTAAGACATATTTCCCAAAGGTACCGCCTGGAGGTCACCATGATTAGGTGTGACGTGGCATTCTGTTTCATCATCACCTTCATGACGACAGGTATGGCAGGTCGTGTGCTGTATACTGTGTGATGTAACCAGCACATTTTGTTCGGCGTTGTCAGTAACCTTTGTCATATACACGGATATTGGCCAAATAGTATGTATATCTCTTAGAATATTTATGACCAACTCGGGCCAACGTACGAGTACAGTTTATTACGGAAGGTGGTGTTGGCCCGAAGCCCTGTCGTCAAAAGGACAGTGTGGCTTAGGTTATATTACTACCAGAGGCAAAGTTTCTCTAACGGTACCTTCATTTTTACGATGCAATCAACGCTGGCAGTGGAAACTAATGAAGCTTCGTAATGATTTAAGACTTGCTGACTGACAGATATACAGCCAGACATCCGATAGAGCTGGTTGAACTGGTTGAAGCAATGCTGCTCGCCTAAAGAACAGAAAGTAAACTAGAGGTAGAGGCGGCCAGAGTACAAAACCATCCCAGCCCCCCAAAATAGCTGCACACCGTAACCAAGTCAGATTACAGCCTAGGGAGAGACCAGCTGTTGCTTGTTATGGTACCGGTGTGATGGGTCTGACCTCTCACTACGACCCACCCTCGCTACTTATAACTTTTTGCTGCATACCCACTAACACTGTCTACTTATTCCCCCCCTTAATTAAGTGACGAATTATTGCATTTTGTTCTTTTTATTGCAGGGTTTCGAAAGTCATTGCTCATTGTCTTTTTACTTACCTCAATAAAGTGAATTAGTTTTTTTTTATATATATATTCTGCAACTGTACGTACTTAATGGCTTTATTTAGAGCCTGGACCTTGGTATTTAGTATATTCGGTTAATTTTCACATGATAAAGACCCTTATCCATTTAAGATCAGTTATTGATCAGGTGTGTCAGACATAAGGGTGAACTTGAATAGTTACAAAGGAGACTTATTCCTACCTCATAACTAACCCTGATCACGTTTCACTTAGTCACAATTTAGTGTCCAAATTGGGAATGGCCCAGTTTTGTCAGATGAAAGTAAGCCCTCCGTTGTAATCTGCGAACCTAGTCTTCTACCATACCTTGTCGCATACCTACCATCAACCACTTCATTACTTTCATTTCATTTTTGCCATCTGTGGACATTTTTAATTTAGTTCTGGAGACATTTTCCGAAAGTAAGAGTCTAGATTTAGCCTTCACTACATGGATTTTTTACTTTTGTTTTTGCACATTACAAATATTTTTCATCATGTTTTTGTTATCTCTTGACATGTTTATTCAGTTGTCAGAGACACTACTTCAAACTGGAGAGATGAGATGTAGCCTTCATTATCACCTTTATTTCTTGGGTTCTCTGTCAAGCTGAATATAATCGTCTGGTAGCAGCAAGAATTTAGTGGGAATTCTTTGTCATCGAACTGAGGGGGTTAATAATGATTTAGGCCTCTCACGCCAACGGAAGTCGTCACTTGGTAACCCCAGACGGTTTTATTCCGTTTGGGAAAAGGCCTCTCTAGGGTCTGAAGCTTATATAATCGTCTCCACCCACCCCCTAACGAGGTGAAAGCCCCTCTGTTTTATTCCTGCTGACACCAGACGATTTTATTCAGCTGAAAAGTGCTCCTGCGTCACATCGAGGTTAAAGACTGCCAACTACGCTATATATGGGCACCAAGTCTTTTTTTCTTTTTTTTTGGGGGGTCCACTGATTTTATTTTTTGCTTTCGCCTCCTGATTACTCTACCTGTCTGTGTACCTACCTGGATATATCAGCCTGGTGCACCTAGTAAGTTGCTATCTACCTGCCTACGTTGCTTATCAAAACCGACAATTACTCCCAGCTAACTACACTCTCTACTAACCCTTGCTACCTACGCCACGTACTTACGCTTGCTGCCTACACTTCCTGCTAACGCTTGCTAGCTACGCCACATACTGACACCACATGCCCATTAGCACTTATCAGCACCTACTACCTGCACACCCTAACTACACTTCATACCCACACCAGTTACTTACACCACACACCTAGCACCATCTACGTATACCATCAGTAAACACCACTTACTTCCAGTACCCACTTAAAAATACCTGACCATTTACACTTCCTACCTACATCTACCTACTTACACCAGGTACTTACACTTCCTACTTACGGCCCCTACGCGATGGTGTAATATGTGGCCTGAGTTACGAGTAGTGTGTTTTTGCGGCTCATTTTACGATGCGTATCAGCGGTAAGGAAGGGTATTGTGGTTCTCTCTCTCTCTCTCTCTCTCTCTCTCTCTCTCTCTCTCTCTCAATCTGTCAGTGTATCTATCCATTTATATGTCAGTCTCACTGTCTATCTATGTATCCGTCTATCTGTAAGTATCATTCAGTTTCTCCTTCTGTTTATCATTCCATCTGTTTGTCTTTCTGCCTGTCTGTCTATCAATCAGTCTGTCAATCTGTCTATCTATCCATCTATCTATCTATACCTATATAAGCTAAATAAAATCGTACAGCTTTTGCAGGAATACGATAATAACGAAAATCGATGCTTTCGTACTGAAGGGGTGATGTTCGTTTGTTCATTTCTTCGTTGTATCATTCCGTAATCACCGTCATTAACCATTTTCTGTGACATTCTCGCTTTCAGTTAATTCCCTACAATCATTTTAATTTTTATTTGTAGATTTTCTTTTCTGACAACAGTTTATATAATTCTGAAAATCCTTCGTGGGTGTTCCAACATTATTTTTTTTCTATTTTCCTTCTGTCTGGTGACGTACTTATTAATTTATTCTTGCTCTTTTTCAGTCCATTTTTGTAATATTTTGAGAGGAATTTACTCAGCCAAGAATTTTTATTTTGCCTTGTATTTATTTTTTCTTAAATCTTGTTATTTTCAAACGACTTAACTATTTTCAATCATGGAGATATTTCTTGCCCTGTGTTAATTTTTTATTGTTATTTTCAGGCGACTTTTCTTGTTATTTTTAGACATTATATTCAGCGTTGGAGGTACAATTGCCGCACATAAACCTGGGACAGCGTCTGTGTGAGTGGAGGTCTGGCTACAATTTCCGACGCTCATGCATCACGGTTACTTTCATTTCACCTGATATTTGACACCTCTGTTCATTCATTTCAGAGCCACTAACAAACGTGATGAAGGTTAAGTGTACCAAATGCTAGACCTTTGCTACACATTGGCACTGTCCGAGGTTCATTTGTCGCCTAGTGTACTTCTTGCCTTAATGGGGTTGATGAGTGCTATATTTGACTCCTAAATTTCAAGTAGCCTCCCACGCACTGAATAAAATCGTCCTGACATAGCAAGAATGAAATTAAAAAAAAGAAATAATTAAAAAAGGCCTTAACCCCGTCAGTCTTATCTTTATTTCATTGTCATCATCAGACGATTATTTTTAGTTTAGGAGGGGCCTCTGTTACTAAAAGAAAATATTGAAGGAGACAGCTGATTCATGCACTTCCAAACGCCTTCTCAAAGCTGAATAAAATCGTCTGGAGATAGCAAGATTGAAATATATAATACGTCATAACAGTGAAGAGGTAATAACTTCCACTTCTCTTAATATGCATCTTCCTTTCTTTAAATCTGAATAAATTGACCGGAAATACCAAAAATATAGTCAATAAAATGTCAGGGAATCGAAGGGGCTAATTAATTTCAACTTTTTAAATATGTATCCTAATTTTAACTTCTTAATGTGTATCTTCTTCAAGGCTGTTACTTTATTGTTTTTATAGATTTTCCTCGTCTGTGTTTTTACGCTTTTTCTTTTTTCATTTTTTTCCCCTTTCTTTACGGTGTGTCTCCTAAACTTCTTCGTCCATTGTCTCTTTGTGCTTTGTTTTTCAGGGCGGGGTGGGGGGGGGAAGCGAAGATAGAGAGGCATTTTCTTCTTTGTCCTCTCTTCTCTCTTCCGTGTTCCTCTTGTCTTGTTTTCAATTTTCTCTCGAGTTGTTTATCTTCGGGATCTTTTTTTTTTTTTTTTTTTCTCTGTCTCTCTTACTGGCTTTTTTATTTGGTATTTTTTGCTGCCGCGTTCCTTCCTTAGCGCCTCTCTCTAATTTTGGTGTCCCGTCTCTCTCTCTCTCTCTCTCTCTCTCTCTCTCTCTCTCATTTCTTCCCCACTGCTTCCCTCACAGAATTAGCAGTGGCCCCCCAGGCACTACAACCACCACTAACCACCACGGCGCATTTATCTAATATGTACCTCCAACCTCCACGTCTTCTGCTTTATTTTCATCCACCTTATATTTTTTTTCCTCCTCCCTCCCTCCCTCCCTGTGATTATTTCTCCTCCACAAATAATTCTTTCCTCCCTCTTCCACTTCAGGATTATTACCATTTTTCCTCCCTAGGTCTTCCTCCTCCCCTTCTGTCCTCCCCCTTCCTCCCAGTCTTTCTGATTCTGTTATTACGTCTTCTACACGTATATTTACTTCGTTTATGAATTTAGTTATTGTACTTTCTGTAGTGCGAATTTATTTTTTTTATTTTTTCCTTCTGTAATATCATCGTACTTTCTCTCCACGGTAGGGTTTTCCCCCTCCACCACCTCCTCCTCCTCCTCCTCCTGTGTGATTCTTTCTCTGTCTTTAATTTTTCTTCCTTTTCCATTTCTATGATAGTGCCATTTCACTTTTGTTACCCTAATTCCATCTCTTCTTCCCACATGCCCTTCTTCCCTTCATCCCACTTTTTCATATTATTTCCTCTTACATATTTCTTTACTGTTTAATTTTCCTGCTGTTATTTTATTTTTTACCGTATTTTCTCTCATTAAAATAACGTAACGTGGATTTTTAAAAAGTCGAATATGTTCATAAATATAAGAATGTTTTGTAGGAAGAGTAAAAATCAGTGTAAGGGCTTGGAAAAGGGGAAAAATGTTAATGCGTTAATCTTTAAACATGCTTTTATCGCACATGTATTATCATTATTATAATTCATGGAAGTGCTGTATAATATTAAAAATTTTCCATACAACTGACACTGAAAATTTAGGAAACTGGCAAATCACTGTATAGGTACCAACGGATTGTGTGTGTGTGTGTGTGTGTGTGTGTGTGTGTGTGTGTATGTTTTATTTAGTATTATTTTCTGGATGTTTTTGTAACTCAGAATGTCAGGAGGGTAACATGGATCGAGAACTTGATGTACTGTGCATACTCAACTTTATATGTGAATAGCAATAGAAGCCAACTTTACATCATTGGTCAGCTTTATCTCACGTTAAGATGCTTTATATTTTTGGCTTTATTTCATCCAAGGAAATCCGTGGAAACCGAGCTTAGACTTTATTGTAATTTTATCGTGTCTGGCGAGAAGTGTGGCTTTACTAACACGCCAGTATATCCCCTTGACCCTTTCAATGCCACGGACTCGCTTGAATTAGGTATATTATTCGTGCTAAGGGTTGTATTAGAAGTGGCATTGTGGGACTACGTAGCTCCTTTTTATTAACGATTTACTCGGCATACTTCACTTCACTATCGTCGAGTATTTTCTTGAAGCAAACTGTCGATATGAAAACGTATCTGAAAACATACAGGGGATGTTAAGGTGAATTATACAGAATAAATCGCTAAGGATGCTTTGCGACGAAGCTTCCTGTGTCACTTTTAACATGACCTTAATACCGAACGATTTGTATTCATCCTGGAGCAGCAAAAATGAGGGAGAGAAAAAAAAACTTAGGTAAGAAAAAAAAGTTGATATATAATGTGAGAGCAGGATGAACCGCCTTTCCCGGAAGATGATAAAACAGGTATGGAAAAAATGTAGATAAAAAACTTCTTACGAGTTAAAATGTCTTCTACCTAAACACTTATTTTTCTCTTGGTCATATCTCTGTATTCAGTGTTTGTGTTTTTAGTCTCTCTCTCTCTCTCTCTCTCTCTCTCTCTCTCTCTCTCTCAGATTCTGTATACACTGCGTTGTTTTTATTTCCTCCGGCTATAATTGTGATGCACTTAAGATGATCACAGTGTAAAGGAAATACAGTAAACACGCACTGTAATTAAAGAAGGGAGCACCAAATGTTATGTTTTGACTTTCTCAAAACTATACATTTCGCGTAAGCTAACTGATTTCTTTGGCTCCTGTGAGAATAAGTAAAAGAGAGAGAGAGAGAGAGAGAGAGAGAGAGATCTTTGCAGCCTTCTCGGTGCGAGAGGCCTTTCCTTAAGCTGGAGATAATCACCTTGCTGTCGGTATAAATAATAATAATAATAATTGTAATAGTAGTAGTAGTAGTAACAAGAGCAACGAAAATAATAATAATAATAATAATAATAATAATAATAATAATAATGATAATAATAATAATAACAATAATAATAATAATAATGATGATAATAATAATAATAATAATAATAATAATAATAATAGTAAATCTCTCACACTGAAAGCCGTAATTAAATTCTTTACCTCTTTGATACCTACTCACAAGTCTCCTTCCCCAGTGTACATACCGGTATATCTTGTGGAAGCGACGGGCTTTGTAGGAAGATTATAGACTAAACTCCACCTTCGCTACCCACTGAGCCTCACGTACCACTTGGACTCGTAAGACAGACTGATGAAATGGGTTGCTGGGTATAGGAAGAGGCTGTGAATCGAGAGAGATGTTTTGCATAGAGGGGTAGTGTGGGATTGAGTTCGATGTATGTAGGACTGAGAGGGAGGGGATGTGTGTGTGTGTGTGTGTGTGTGTGTGTGTGTGTGTGTGTGTGTGTGTGTGTGTGTGTGTGTTGACCCTTCCACTCTGAAACGTATCTTCTAACCTTAATAAAATCATTTGGAAGTTAGCTAGAATCTCCGAAAAAACATATCATTGTAGTAAGGGGATGGGGTGAATGCCTTTGCCCTTTTCTCTCCCCCCCACACACACTGAGCTTTCTACTTTGTGCTTTTTCTTCTTACTTCTCCGTTGTTGTTAGTTTGTCTGCTTTGGTGTTTTATTTCCAAACATTGTCATATCTTGGTTTTATCGTCATTATTGTCTTCTCGTCTTTTTCGTCGGCCTGTTCCTCATTGGGTGTGTTTTTTCCAATTTCGTCTCTCCTGATTTCTCTCTTCCTAAACTCCCTGTTTTCCTCTTCATTGCACCTGCTTAGTTCCTTCTTTTCCATCTTCCTTCATTTCCTACTCTCGTCATTCCTCAGTTCCCCCCCAACTTTTTTATTTCACCTTTCGTTTTTCCTTCCCCCCCCCCTCTCTGTCTCTCTCTCGTTCACCAGGATCCTCCATGCCACCATCTTCCTGCCTCCTTTGCATTTCTCCAGTCTTTCCTTTTTCATTTACCTTGCATTTCTTGCCTTCCCAGATTTTCTAATTTTACTGTCTTTTCTTTATGTCCTGTATCTTTCTCCCTTTATCTCCTCCACAGCATACTTCTCTGTCCCACATTCTCTCTCTCTCTCTCTCTCTCTCTCTCTCTCTCTCTCCATTCCTTATTCTTTTCCCCTTCCTCCTCTCAAAACGACCCGGTACAGTGCTTAAGGAATATATGTGTGTTCTTTTGCAGTATAAATTTAATTCAAGCCTTGCAATATATTATAAACTCCTGACTGTTCACGACGCCAATTTTTTTTATAAGTTGGCGAAAAAAAATGCACAGATTTCATGAAGAATAATAAATGATAATGAATTCTTGTTATTTAGTTGGTATTAAAGATGAGAATTTATATATCGTCCATTACTTTATATAAGCAATTAGCCTTGAATTAACATTTATTATACCATTTTGAATAATTGCATAGGAATTACAGATAATTGCCTGGTGGGTGTGACGCCTGAGTTGGGAGTGTTGTGGTGGTGAAGGCTGGGTGTTGATGCTGAGGAAAGGATTTGATGCTGTTTATGGTGCCAGATGGAATGTGGTGCTGTTTGTGGTGTTAAATGATATGTGATGCTGACTGTGGTGCTAAGAATGTGTGATGGTGATTGTGATGCTGAGGTAAGAGTGTGATGTTTATTGTTGTGGTGATGGTGATATTACTCATGGCTGTAGTGCAGGAAGGTGGTTGGTGAGGGTGATGGTGTTGAGGGCTGGGAGTGATGTTGATTGTGATGCTAAGAAAAATGTGCAGGTGATGACGGTGGTGTTGAGGATAGGGAGTAATGTTGGTTGTGGTGTTGAGGAATGTGGTGGTGAGGGTGATGGTTTTGAAGGTGGTGAGTATTGTTGATTTTTGGTATTGAGAGGACTGTGATGTTGAGTGTGGTGTTGACTGTGATGCTGAGAAGGAGAAGGAGTGACGCTGATTGTGGATACTAAGAGAATGTGCTGACGTGAGATCCTGGGGTAAGAATGTATCAGAAAGAAATTTTAGTGAAGGCAGTGATGAAAGAACTAATAATAAAAATTCCTGTCATGTTGACCTGTGCTAATGAAGGTTGCTTTTAACTCCGTCTGAGCTAAATTTAATCGTCCCAAGATGGCCAGAATGAAATAAATGCGTCATCATACTGAAGTGGTTAAGGGTAATGCGAGAGGTGATGCTGTGGCTGTGTTGCTGAGTTGCTGACCACGAAAGAGATGCTTGACCTCCACAGCGGGTGAGGGTGAGGTGGATGGAGTGCTGTGCCTTGCCTCCCTCTCGATAATTATCATGCTGACGTGATCCACGGCCCTGCGTCCTCACCTCTTACACCACCAACACCACCACCAACACCATCTGCACCACCACTCTCACCACCCTTGCCACCTACATCACCATTACTACGCCACCAAATACCACAGTTAATACGAGCTCATTACTAACAGTGACACCACCTGCACCACCACTAACACCACCATTATCATCACCACTATCACCACCCATGCCATCTACATCACCACCAACACCACCCCTCTCATTAACTCTCAGTATGCTGATATATTCTTTAATTGTATTTTCGCTGTTACAATATATATTATTCAGCTTAGGAAAGTTCCCTACTAATGGGTTAATGAAGTCTATAACTCGTATCTCTGGGTTAAATAATATCACTGCATCTGAATATAATTGCCTGGAGAAATGAGTATCTTCTTAAATAGTACGTCCCCATAGTAAAGACATTATCCCCGTACGCCTGTCATTACACACTACATCACAGTCAGCCGTCATCATCACTGTCATTGGCACCGAGTTACAGTGCATTACAAATTATTCACAGCTCATGTCGTTATTAGGGACCTCCTTTGATGAGGCTGCAAGCACCACCATCAACACCAGCACTGTTTTGCAATAGATCCATCATCATCAGTCACTGTCAGAATCAGTCACCTTCATCGCCATTATTCGTTGCAAGTTACAGTGCGTTACAAATTGTTCACAGTTCATGTCGTTATCAAGCCCATCCTCTGGTAAGGTTGTAAGCACACCATCACCACCACCATTTTTCCATGATCACCAGTCTTGTCTCCACTATTTTCATCGTTTACTTTCACTGTGACAAGTTATCCTCACTTTTGTACTGTTTGCTTACCAACCCCACAAAATAAATTGTATTCACACTCTCCATCATTATCGTAGTCATCATCATTGTCATCGTCGCTCTTAATTTTTCTTTTACGGATATAGGGATGGGATGAGGTAGGATCTGGAAAAAAAAAAGAAGAGAGAAAGTATTAAAGTGAGAGAGCTATCAACATCACGCCCAGCAAAAGTGGTCAGACACTCGTTCACACATCATAAATTCTTTCTTTGTAGAGTAAAACAGTTTGCAACTAAATCCATCACGTTATTATTATTATTATTATTATTTTTTTTTTTTTTTTTTTTTTTTTTTTTTTTAGTCACTTTAAGCCTTGTTGTCAGCACACATCATACACATCACCAGCACAGAAACCATTACTATCAGACATGCCTCTCAAAGTAATTGCCTCTCCTCATCACAAATAGCCATCACATCCCAAGCCACCCTCTTCATGAACCAATACATAATTTTATCACAGTTGACAGTTTTCATTATTGATTTAGCAAATTTACACTTTTGACTCCTTTAATTCACTCTAGGATAAATAAAATTGCATGGCTTCAGCAAGAGTAGATTACTAGAGACCATGAGAGGGTGAGCGACACTAGTATTAACACACTTAGACTTCAGTGACTCAGGTGAAAACTGTATACTGACATCTAGAATTAAATAATAGAGTTATTCCGACTATAAAAGGGTTAAAAAGAGTTGCAGTTTCCATCCATTTAGTCACCAGTCATTATGTATTGTATCCTTACAATAAGAAATCATCTCGGTCATCATTTCTTGCCGTTTCATGACCACCATCATCATCGCGTCTCACGGCTGGCCATTAGCTTCATCACCTTCTTCATTACCCCCTCTCAATGACTGACACAATCATCACCTTTCACCACAACACAACAAACACTGTAATTACCTGCTCCCCCACCCCCACCTTCATTCTTTCAGCCTTTTACATTCTCTGCCCACATCACTCCGTCACAACTACCACCACCACTACAACTACAACCACTATAGATGAAAGCTACCAGCAGTACCTCAACTGCCACCACAACCAGAACTGTCACCATTCTTACCAGACAACTACTACTGCTCATGACAGCTAACACCACCATCACATCAGAGTTATCAGCACTACCATAACTACCGCATTACAGCAACAACTACGACATCAGCTATCATCACTATCACACGACAGCTATCACAGTAATCACAACAACCCATCAAAGCATTCCTTTACCACCTCATCAACTGCTACCACCACCACAACTACCTCCACTACCAACAGCCATCACAGTAACCCTCCACCACCACCACAACAACAACCACATCCACATCACAACAGCCACCACAACTATCCCCCCACCCTCTCCCAACCACCACTACCACCACATCCACCTTCATTTCCACCACGACCATCACCACCCTGAACTCCTACCAGCACCACCGCCATCACCACAACCACCCCTCATTAAAACCACCGCTACCACTACCCCTGACCCCACCCCATCACCACCTCTACCCCTAACCCTACCCCCACCCCCACCCTCACCCATCACAACAATACCACACAGCGTAATAGCAAGGCAGCCTCTTCAAAGGGAAAACAATAGTCACCCTTGTAATTATATAGTTGCATAGTCACGCCTGCATAAACACCTGGGCTGGTCCACGCTTATCAGAACATTATCTTATCCCCTCGAACTTGGGTTTTAATTTTGTTCTCGCTACCTTCAGACGATTTTACTCAGCTTTGGGGAGAGAGAGAGAGAGAGAGAGAGAGATGTGATAAAGGGTGTTAGTGAAAGGTATCTTGAACTCCATCAGTCCGAGAAGTTTCACCTTACTGGAAAAAAAATCATTTAGTAGTGCTAGCAAAAATCTTTCTTTAATTTAACTGTTCTTACTATCGAACTTTACTTAACTTTGGACATACCTCTAATACTAAAGAGGGATAATGAAGGCTTTATCCAACCCCCCCAGTTCGAAAAATCCCTTGTAGGTGAAATAAAATCCCCAGGTGAGAGCAAGAAAAGCTTATAAATCCGCCTTCGAAGTGAAAAGCCTCGGAGAAAAAGTTATAAAAACCCCCCAAGACTGAATCTAGGAACGTAAATCAAGAGGTGAAATGCAGACGGTGAGATAACAGCTGTGAATACCCGCGGTGGTGAAAAACGCGCTGTGTAAATAATGGTTTAGTCAAGGGATTTTTCGGTTAATGCTGGGGGATATATCATGCCCGTGTATCAGACTGTCCTGGGTTCGTATGTATAAAGTCTTCTAAGCTTCAAGTTGTGTATATCATTTCTTGTGTATACGTTTATCTTTATCATACAACCATCATACATTTCACAGCCATAGTGGAGTGAATATTGGTTACAAAATACGAAATTTAGCGCGTTCCGTGATCATAAGTAACTGTTATGCAGATTTCTCTATCCAAAAAATTAAATCGGATTGTAGTTACACCCCCAGGCTCATCTGAATGTAAACCCAAGGAACTGCAAGTTGATATTTAGGCTACCTTTCTGCACACCACCATCTTCTTTTGGGTGATAGGGAGTGAGTTGAGGGACGCGTGTATAACCAGGCAGTGGAACCACCTGGTCATATCGGTACCACCACGTGAAGGCGTCCCTTTTCAGCACCTTTGGTTGTGGTCCTTTATAAATTTCTCTCCAAATCGCTTCTTTGCCAGTGATTGTGAAATGTAGCCTGGAAACAGGAAAGCTGTATGTCGTCATAGGACTTTCTAATTTAATCTTAGTTAAACAACATGGATATAAATAGCGCTGATATGTGTGCAGTGGTATGTCAAATATTGGATTAATGGGTATCCGTGAGGTACTGTAACACAGACTAGGGCTTGTATTCGTAAGGTATCTTGGCTAGTTACAGCGATAATCTGGTGTATGGCAGTTAATTATTGTCAGGAATAATATTTTGTCATATATTTTGCTTTAATATTCACCCTAATGGTCTTGTCTAGTGTTTGGTACCTGTATGAATGAAGAATATAAACAATCTCATGCAGAACTTCGGCCCAAGAAGGATTATCGTATCTCTGTTTTACTCCCTAAATCCTCGACTACAGCCTGATGAGGAGGAAATGTATTAAAATGTTTTGCAGCTGTTTTAAGTATGTAACCCTCGCTGCCCTCCCTGAGCCTCCAGGATGCTAATTACGACCGTAGACTTGAATAAATCAGTCTGTAAGTGTAGCCTTGGGCCGTTACGGGTGCTGTTAGTAGTTCATATATCTCCACGGATGACGGTCAAAACTTTACGGTCGGAGACAAAAGTTCGCCTACTGTTCCACAGCTTTACACTTAGAGCATGTCCGGCACTCTCCTCCCTGACGCATCATGTCAAAGAGAATCATCTATGGCGGGGAAGCATGCCAAGCCTCTCTCAACTTAGGCATATCAGCCACCAGAGGAAAGTGAAAACCAGAAGAGGTAAGGTATAGGCGAGCTCTTTTCCATTACTATACAAGCTCACATATGGCTACCCTCATTAGTATGCAATCGTAGAGAGAAAATGAAGACACAGGCAGGCACTTATTTCTACACACATGATCACAGGCAGTTATCCTCGCGCATCAACACCCCTGACAACCCCTGACGCTTGTAAACATATGCGCGACAACGAAGAGAAAGAGCTAGCAAACATAAGCCGACCGCTGGCTGACGTCTTCATCAGTCCGGCAGACGCGTACAGACGTAGTCTCTGTTTTCGTCTGTCAGCTTGTCTGGTTTGGCTGTTGGAGGTGTTGCATCCACCTCAGCCACCTCGGCTTCCCTGTGACTGACTAATCGATGAATGTAGTTACCGCAGCCCTACCAGTTTGATCGTGGTGTAGATAATGAAACAATGGGCTGGTGTTTACTTTTCCATTAAAGGAATTATGATGTTCTCTAGACCAAAAAGCCAGATTTTGATAACATAGTTTCACGTGCGACTTTGTTGTTTATTCCAAGCTCCGTATAAAGTTATATCAATTATTTACATCGCATAAACAATATGTTCACTCCTATGCGGCGGTCCCAGGATCACCCAGAACCAGTTTTTGCGCTGGGCGTGTGACCGACTACTATACGCTCTTCCTCACGACACAAATGGATGTGGACTTGTGTTCCCACCTGATGGATCCACAGACTGGGGGCGCCACCACGGCAGCTGATGACGCCCATGTATGCAATGCAAATCCTGCGTCAATAAGACCTACCAAAAGTAAACAGGCAGGTAGAAGCGTTCCATGCACAGGCGCGGTTATGTTCTGCGCTTCTCTCGAATTCAAGGTCAGTACCTAGAAAGGTTACTTGCAAAATTGTATGAGCACTGTTATTGACGCCAGTATCGAAACTATTTCCGTATATCACTGCATCTTCGGACAGTTAAATGAATGATATTTTGCATGGTCGTCGTGTATAAACGAAAAATTTGACTTGGTAAAGTAAGAGCGAAATAAATTATTCGATTATTAGTTGTTTATCATGGTTTACTGTTGCTGTTACTGTTGCTGTGTTCTGTGTACTGTACTCATTTTCATATGAAGATACTAAAGTGGCTATTGAACATGATGAAGGACATCAGAAGGATGGAACGAAGACTGGAAGAGGAGGGAGAAAGAAGAAGAGGAAGGGATGGGGACAGGGAGAGGTGGGGACAGGGAAGGGTGGGGGCAGGGAGGGACAGACGTGCGAATGAAAGGTGGGAAGGCGGAAGGGAGGGAGGGAGGAAGGGTAGGAGGTTTGGAGAGCAAAAGAGGAGGGAAAGAGTGTGAGGGACGGAGGGAAAGGGAGACGGCAGGAAAGACGAGTGAACGAAAGAGGAAAAGAGAGAGAGAAGGAGAAGAGGGAGGAAGGAAAGAAGGGAGAGGGAGAAAAGGGGGAAGGAGCTTGGAGTGACAGAGGGCAGTGTGAGCGTTGCAAAGACAAGGTGCTGTGTCATCCCCCTTGATTGATGGGTGGTGATGGGAGGGAGAGACGCAGCCATGGGGGAGACAGGCGATGGCGGGGCGATGGTGATGGTGGGGGAGATGATGAT
Source organism: Coenobita brevimanus (assembly GCF_032717465.1). Classification (NCBI taxonomy): domain Eukaryota; kingdom Metazoa; phylum Arthropoda; class Malacostraca; order Decapoda; family Coenobitidae; genus Coenobita; species Coenobita brevimanus. The sequence goes on along the minus strand of NC_137046.1, from coordinate 61,941,884 downwards.
TGGTGAAGATGAGGTGATGGGTGATATTAAACGATGATGTGTGGTGGTGGTAATGATTCCTCTTTATTTTTTAGCAAGAGATGAGGACTAGCCTGCGCGGTGGAGTTGGTGATTATGGCTTTTGACGATGAAATGACTGGTATGATAAGGGTTGGAATGTGAAGATGGAAGGATTTTTTTTTTTTTTTTTAACCATTGCATGACGACTCGTTTAGGCGCTGTTGGTGATGGTGGTTGGTGACGTTCAGGTGATGGATGATCTTGCAACGATGATGTATGGCGATGGAATTATGCACATCTTAGGAACAGATGACGATTAGCCTAGATAAAGGCGTTGGTAATGGTGACATGTGACAGTGAGGTGATGGGTGATTTTAAACTACAATGTGATACGATGAAATGACTGATGATATTAGATATGGACATGTAGCGATGGAATGGTGTATCCAGTGGACAACCTGTGTGATCTATGTTGCCTCGTGATGGGGATAGTGATGAGTGGGGGTAACAGTGAAGCGCCAGATAATAGTTCTGATGACGGTGGGTATCTGTGTACAGTAGCCTACAGCTTTTGACGATGGGACAACAAGGTCTCATGTATTGATGTTGTGTGATGAGTTACTGAGGATGCGGGAATGGCGATGATCGGGGTGACAGGCTACAGTGACGACAGTGGAGGTGGTAGGCCACAGTATTTACATGTTTGTTGACGACAAGACTCAAACTGTAAGTGTTGCCAGAATATCCTCAGCTATAGAAGTGGCAACGAAAGTGACAGGTGACTATATACATGCTTTGGGGTGTCTGTTTGTTTTTGCTGGCACTGTTCATGGTGAAAGTGTTGTCTGAATATCCTCAGCTGTAGGAGAGGCAGTGGAGGTAATGGATGACTAAATACATTCTTATGGGCTACTATATACACGCTTTTGTTGATAATATTCGTGGTGTAGGTGTTGTCTGAATATCCTCGGCTGCAGAAGTGGCGACGAAGGTGGTGGCGGGTGTGATTAATGATTGATGGGCGGGGATGATAGCTGGATGACAGTGACGGAGCGGAGGGAGTGTCTGTGTGTAAAATCTGATAACATCTCGCAATTGTGGGTGGCTGGTAGGTTGTAAATGTATTCTATAAAAACCAAGTACAAGACGGAACTGAATACCGGTTGAGCCTGACAGAGGGAGGGATGGTACTGATGTAGATAGGGCCATGAGGAGTCGTGTGTGGGTGAGGATAAATGCTGTGATGAAAACTTGTGGTGGTGTCGCAAGGAGGAGGATAAAAAGGCTTAAACATAATGCCCATCGACTTTACAAGAATCACTGAGGCAGACGCTCCATTTTTTGCCAAGCGTCAGCAGTGTAGAATACGACACGCAACAATTGAATGCACATCGAAGTCCCCAATTTGTACAGTTCCGTTAAAAGGAAAGAGGATTCTGTTCGTGTCTTAGGTGATTGGCGATGGTGAGGGTGTGTGTGATGTCGGTGTGTGTTGGGAGAGCTTTCTGGTTATTGTCGGGTTGTGATAAAGACAGAACGTGGTGATAATTGGAAAATAAAGTATTTACCTACGATGATGAAAGTTGGGAAATAATTCATAAATGATGTTGCGTAATTTTGACGATAAACAAATCACCCTGCCTGTTACATATTATAATTATATATTTTCTCCTCTTTTTTTTTGTTGTTGTTGTTGTTACTCCGTTACGGTTGCGAAGTGTTCTCTTGTTTTATGATTTATGATGGAATTAAGTACAGCCTTTTAGATACACATCTAAAACTCTCACGCAGGACTGGTGAAGAAGTATGTGGAAGCTGTGTGAGTTTAGATATATGTACACGTATAAATAAACAATCTTTTACATAGCTTACTCTCAAAAAGTTTCACGAATTCAGCCCAATTTTCTATTTGTGGTGGCGAAGAAAAAAAAATAATTACCTTGACTGACGATGAACTGATTCTTTTGATTACCATAATTCGTAATGAACTGATTCTTTTGACTGCCATAATTTACGATGAACTGATTCTTTTAATTGCCTTGTCTCACGATAAACTTGATTCTTTAAATTGCCTTGTCTCACGATAAACTGATTCTTTAAATTGCCTTGTCTTACGATGAACTGATTCTGTTATTTGGTAAAGTTCACCCCCCCCGCGTCCATGGGGCCCTCACCCAGCGCGGGATCAGGGAGTCAGAGGGATGTTTGCAGTCGTCCGTCTCCGAGAGCCAGCCCTTCCTGGGTCTGGCTTCAACGACACGCCCGCTCCCAGCCACTCATCTTAACCCTTCAACTCGAGGACGTATATTTATGGTTTATGCTCAGTACTTCCTGATGATTCTGTTCAGTCTCTAAAGTCCCGCAGTCCAGTAACTCATTTTCATGTGTATATTTATTTTCTATTCGTTTATCTGTATTACTTTCAGACGATTTTATTCATTTTAGGAGAGACCTTTTGTTCTGAAGGAGATTAATGGACGCTCCAACTCCTCCAGCTTGAAAAGTTTCTCCAAAGCTCAAAAACCTCTGAAAATAGCAACAAAAATTAAGCAAGACGTCATTGCAGGAAAAGGGTTAGACATCTGTGGGATAAGAAAGCTGGGTTGAGCTCAGATGTGTAAATATTATGTATATTAAGATTCTTACTGTATACTGGCGCTTATACATATGTATATATACATGAATTCACTCGAGTAAAAAAAAAAATGTTTCTATTGTTACTTGTGTATTGATATGTCCCAACACCAGTCTGATATTCATTGAGAAGAATATGATTTTTGCCCCTATATTTTCTGGAAAAAATCTGGACAGGAGAATTTGTCATATTGCGTCTGAATATATCAACGACAGAAAGAGTGAGTGAAAGTGAATGGTGGCAATATGGGGCAGGGCGTCTGTCTGGATGGCTGTGTCACCGGGAGAAGGAGCCGCCCTTCTTGGCTATGCAAACTGAAGGTCAGCTGGTGATGGTGCAGAAGACGTTAGCCTGGGACCAGCGTTGTGAGTCTTGCCAGCAGACATTGTGAGTTATGGCAGGAGATGTTTTGAGTCATGGCACACGTTGTGAGTCTTGGCAGTTGATGTTAGCCTGGGACCAACGATGTGAGTAATAGCAGGAGACATTGTGAGTCACGACGAATGTGAGTTACGGCAGGAGATGTAGTGAGCCATGGCAGAAGGGGTTGTGAGCCGTGGGAGGAGCTGTTAGCCTGGAACCAGGTTTGTGAGTCATGGCGGTGGGACTGCATCCGAAGTGAGGGCAGGGCTGGTCCCCTCCACTCGCCCACCCTCTCACAGTTACTCCCGCTCCCTCCCCCTGCTGAATTATTGAAGCGGCTGTGACACCCAGCAACGCCCGGCCGGTCTTGCTGACATTGAACTTTGGAGGGCTGTGAGTTGCGTGTAGAGTACCGGGATGACACCTGGACCAGTCAGCGTGGGGGGGAACCACTCTTGACACTGACATTGTGGCCTGCCGCCCACCACACCACAGCCACGGCCTTTCCCACATGCATATATTACCATTTTGTGCATGCATACACACTTTGTACATATACCAGTACACACACACACACACACACACACACACACACACACACACACATACACATAGACATTTGAGCAACGAGGTAAGAGAAACAGGGTAAAACTTATTTTTTTTTTTTTCATCTGGTGGGTGAGAGATCAGGCAGCATGACAAGACACAAGAGTCAGTCTGCACCACCAGGCAAACATCGGCTGTCGCGGATGAGATGGACCACTTCCTGTTTGCTTTTATACCACGCCATCACTCTCTCCTCGATGTCTTCACACCTTGGACGGAACCGGGTCCTGCTTATTTTGTTAATGGCCTACACGGAAGACCTTGGTACCTGTATTGTGATTTTTTTTCTTGCAGCCAAGGACGCGGAGCAATGTCCAACATGATAAAAAAAAAAAAAAAAAAAAAAAAAAAGGAAAGGAAAGGAAAAGGCTATACAGGCCCATCATCAAAAAAGATTTACGATCAACACGTCAGACATAAAGGTGCTCACACATACGAGTTTGCTGACCCACCATGCCGGAAAACGAGGTAGGTGTGTGCGGGCGAGCGGCGGTTTGCTAATAAATGAGTGGACGTGCCTGCGTTTATCACCGTAGCCAAACCGAAGTGTTGAAGCTGCGAGGGGGTGGAGGCGCAAAAAAGATGCTTCAATATTTGTCATCATTATCGGGCTGCCAGAACACCGTTAGTGGCTGATTGTGGCAGAGACGTCTTTATCACACGGGCCTGGCTACGGCTCCGCGATGCTCAGATCCTTGAAGCTTTTTGGCCAAAGCTGAGAGTCTCTGAAAATGACTTACGAGCATTTTCCTGTCTTAACTGAGACTGTTTTGTGGGAAGAACAAGGTGCATTGGAATATTCTGCCCTCTCGTTATGCCACAGTTGCGGTTAGCAGAAAATAACTTTACGAACATATTTTCCTCTCATAACCATAATATGTTTTTGCGTGAAGAACGGTCTGAAACCTAGGAGGATTTTGCACTCTCAGTTGCTTGTTTTCTAGCAAATCATAGTTATAGATATTAATTATGACAGGGAACTAATTAAACCCCTTCAGCCAGGGGACGTGTGTTTTATCTTAATGTTACTCTCCTCAGTTTGTTGTATGCAGGTTAGGATATACTTTTTGAACTAGAGCTAGAGCGGTTACACTCGGCCTTCGATAACAGTTTTACCGCCAGGGGCCCTTCTGTTGTAAATCATGTCGTCTGCAATTAGCAGTAATAAGAAATCAACTACTGAACATCTAATAATACACTATTGAACATTGTGAAGAAATGGTTAACACTTTCTCTGTGATGGACGCATGTGTATATTTGGTTTTGCCAAAAGTAGATGTTTCTTATTCAGCTGAGAGGAATTTTAGTAGTCTCACTGTTTATGAGGATAAACTTTAACCTAGGATTTTCTGTATATTAACATCGTATGATGTTAGCGTGAATGTGGTCCCCAAGTGCGATAGTAACAGTGAAAGGAATAAATATGCTTCTGAACCTCTAGCCAGACCTCTGTAGTCCCGAGTCATTCCCACGTTTTTTTTTTTATGGATCTCCAGACCAACATGTTCCCAGTCTGGTTCCGACAGCTTCTCACCCGCAGCAACACCCGGAAGCCCACACAAGATTAATGATGAATTTTTTTTGTACACCCCTCTGGCCAATCATGACTTCATTTGGCGTGTCTAGTATGGTGGCATGTATCCTGGTATCATTAAATGGAAATTAGATATGTTAGTGGATGCATTATAAACACACACACACACACACACATATATATATATATATATATATATATATATATATATATATATAAATTGAAAGGTTGTTTATGTAGACGATGCGTTTCCCTTTACATACAGTATATAATTCTTCCAGTTGAGTAGCTTACGGCACTGTGATCAAGACTCTGAGTATGTTATTTTGTCAACTTGCCAGAGAGCTTATGTGCTAATTTCACTTTTATCATACATCCTCATGACACTAGGAAGTTCAGCTCAAAATTTCTGTGTGTAAACACCCCACCCCTCCAGGAGTCTGTCAGGGGCGAGAGACTGACAGGATGTTGCCTCTGAAAACACTCTGCCAGCCACCTCTCATACTTTCACCCTCATCCTTGCTCCTTTAACACCCGCGCCCAATATACTCGTTCCCCTCACATACGCACTCCTCTCACTGGCACTCCTCGTGCTCACACCCATCATACTTACACCCTCTAACACTCACATCGCTAACACTCACATCTCTCAGTCACACCCTCATACTCACACCTTTCACACTCAGGATTCTCACACTCATACCCCTCACACCCACACTTATCATACTCCCAACCCCTCATACTTACACATCTTGGTAGTAGCCCTATCTGTGCAGCTTTACCGGTCGCACGAGACCATCTTCTGCGGTTTCATCGAGGCGGATTTAATAAGTTAATAAAAGAGAGACACATTGATTATCCAGTGGTACGTGGTGTGGTTTTGTGTGCACGTGCTCCATGACGTAAGAAAATTATTTAATGTGATACGAAATTCACGTTTTATGATTGTTGGTATTGGAGGTTGGTAGTATTATTGTGTAGTGGTGCTGACATGGTGTGGAATGTGGTGTGGTGTAGTGTGGTGTGCTGTGCTGTGGTGTGTGTGTGTGTGTGTGTGTGTGTGAAGTGAGTGAGATCAGAGGTCCTGCCCGGGGGTGTGAGTGTCGGGCTGTGAGTCATCGTGGGCCGGCATGAATGGAGGGACCAGTGGCCTTCACAGACCAGTTGTGTGAGGTGCCACCAGGCCAGACTACTACACTCTCTACCCACGCCTGCACGACCCTCACCCACACCTGCTACTACACACTCCCTCTCACCCGCTACACCTGCTACTACACATTCCATTTCACCCGCTACACCTGCACACTTCCTCTCACACCTCTCACTCACACCTGCTACACGGTCCCTCTCAGCTGTTACACCTGCTGCATAATCCCTCTCACTCACTACGCCTGCTGCATACTTCCTCTCGCCGGCTACACATAGTACCATACATTCCCTCTCAAACCTCTCACCCACACCTGCCGTTACATTCTCCCTCACATCTTTCCAGATTCTCTTACTTCTACTGCTTTCTCCGCCAGACCTGTAAACCTACCAACACTCACCATTACATTTCATTACCTCTCCACCTGGAACTGCACCTTTCCTCTCATCCTGCCACATGCCCCCACACCTGATGCATACTCCTGCACCTGTACTCTTACTCACACCCACATCTGTTGCACGTTTTTTATCACCCCGCCATATTCCACCATTTCTGTATATGCACGTACACGGGCTGCACGTTTCCTCTCACGATGCCATATTTACCACACCCACTGCACGCTTCCTCTCACCCCGTCACATTCAGCTCTACGTTGTGTAGGTTGTGATATACCTGTACTTTTACCCACACCTGCTGCACGCTCTCTCTTATATCCCCGGAGTCTGCCACATACACTGCGTGCTCCTCATCATCTACTCCCTAAACCTCACCTGCCACATGCTTTCTCTCACCCTGCGCATTTTATCACACCGCATTGCTATTCTATACTTGCTACATTCCACGATCCACATCTGTCGTATACTGGATCTCACTTGCATCATGCTTCCATCCATTCCTTCATTTTTCATTTCCACTTCTGCATGCCCCACCACACCTGCACCTCAGCCACACCCACCACACCCTCTGCACTCCATTCCTGCATGTTTTACCGCACCTTGTATTCGGCCCAACGCATAGAGACTCGCGTAGGGTGTTCACCTCCACCTTCGCTCTTCCCGCCACACTTCTTGATCCATCACACCTAGTACAACTGGGATAATAATTTGCCTATTATTTCACCTCATTCTGGTCCTGAATTTTCTTTGCAGGCTAATATTCTTAAGCTAAAAGAACCCTGGCATGCTTCCCTACCCATGTGTGATTCTCTCATACAGTGCATCAGGGTATAAAGTCACTGATATGCCTACAGTTTGAAGTCTTCCAGTAGAACAGTAGGGTAGCTTTTGTTCCTTGCTGTACATAATCTATATCCCTCCTACTGCAAATCGTTGTCCTTTACAGCCACCACCACCACTATGTTCTCATGTACAGACACTGCCAAATCTTAGTGCTGTGTAATTGAAACCGAGAGCAGGAAGGTGTGGAAAAGTTTCCTCTTCTTTTAACATAATCATTTAAGCATGTGGTGGTGAAAAAACATGTCTTACCTTTCAGTATCTTTGCTAACTAACATTCTAATGAGGAATGCAGGCCAACCACATCAATCTATTACACTTTTTCCATAAATATCCATGGAAAATTATGGACTTCCTTACACCTTCACTGATTCAGTAATAATTATAAGGCCATTCACCACACCACCGTCATTGCTTTCCCCACCACCACTACGCACTCAACACCCTTCCACGCACCCCCCCCCCCCCCACCGTTATAATCAACACCACAAGCTCGCGTCACTCTCCACTGACCGCAACTGTTTATTAATAAGCCTGATATAAACATGAATCAACGTTTATCACACAGATCCATTAAGATTGCTGCATTTCAAGACACTGATCCTCAACTGCATTAACACACCTCTCCGTGTTTATTTTTTTCCCCGCCTTCCAGTCATCATTAAGTAACGGTGTAAAGACTCAGCATAGAATTATAAACGTGTTTTTTTGTCATCACCTTCTTAAGATATGCAAGAAACATTAGCAAAAAGTTATAAGCCATTTTTTGCATTGCCGAAGATAAACAGCGTGCTGGAGCCCGAGATGCTATCAGGCTTTTTGCGGTGGGCTGCTGAGGACGGAGGTCTTGAGAAGCTTATTCCCCCCTGTAGCCCTCTGCCCCCCATCCCCTTGCCCCCCTCCCCCTGCCCCCTCCCCCCTCGACCCCCTCGCCCTCCACCTTCCATGCCACAAGAAAGGCTGATCCAACTCTGCCTTCTGCATTATGAATCTGCAGGGAACGCCATTTCACCCTCTCATAGTCGGAGTAACTCTAACATTTATTCCAACTAACGCCAGACTTATTTTCAGTCAATTACGAGTGAGTCATAGGAGCCTGAGAAAGCTAATACCGTCACTATTAACCCTCACAAGTTCGGAACAAGTCTATTATTATATTTCCACTAACCGCAGACCATTATATTTAGCGTTGAGTAAGTCATTGGAGCCTGCTAATGTAAAAACTAGTACCATTAACCCACTCACGGTCGAAATAACTCTAGTACCGCATTTCACCAAACACCACACAAATTTTATTCACCTGAGAGTGGGCTATAGGATCCAGAGAGAGCTAAGCACCCGGAGCAGAGGAACTTATTTTCTTTTAAGCTCAGTCGGTAATTTAGTGATGGGATTTCTCTCCGCAAAAGCACATGAGAATGACCCCTGGAGGACTTGGCCGGGGTGTGTATTTATAACGCCTCCCAAGCTTAAGCTGAGTATGAGATTGCTTGTGTATATGTCTTTACTTATACAGCTACTTAACACTTCTTAAGTTAAAGTGAATCTTAAATTGGCAGTATACGAGAAACTAACCGACTTTTGATAAGGTAATTGTGATGGAGACTTGCTTATCGATAAAATTGGTTAGGATCCTTTATAGATATGACCCCAGTGGACCTGTAATTACTTTCTTCGACCGAATCCCAGGCTCTTACCTTACACCTGTAATTTCTCTTTTTTTTTCTTCTTCTTTTTTTAAGGCATAAGTTTGGTTCTTGTGCAATTTGTGTGGAGGTGAAAGAGAGAGAGAGAGAGAGAGAGAGAGAGAGAGAGAGAGAGAGTGAAGTACGTATAAAATATAGAAGTACAAATAACTAAACTTAACCCTTTCAGTCTGCGAACGCCATATATATTTTGTTCTTGCTAATAGCGAAGGGGTTATGTAAAGCCATACCTAATCTCTTTAATTCTAAGTCCGTCCTAGGTTTAATATGATCGTCAGGAGAGTTAGAATAAAGAATAGGTCATTGTATTGAAGAGCCCAAGTAGATAGGCCTTGGTAGGAGAAGATTCTGAGCTCGTTTTTTTTTTTTTTTTTTCTGAAGCTACAACAAACACTGAAAGCGAGATTGTTGGTGCTGGTAATAGTGAAACCGAGGATCAAGGCCGACCCTCTCAGGATCTCCAGTCGTGACTAAGGTGATGCTTTTATTTCTATTGTGTGTGTGTGTGTGTGTGCGTGTGTGTGTGTGTTTGTTTCTCTTCCACCGCACTGTTGGAAATGATGAGGTGTGTGGCTTGCAAACGTGTATCATCAGCTCTATCGTAATCGAGGCGTGACTCTTGGTGACGGCTCTAAGATAGGGAAAGAATCCACTCTCTTGTTATCTTCATCACTTGTACTGCCAACCCTTGTCTTGTACACTCCCTACCTCCGTAAATCATTGTCCCTTCATCATCTCCCTGTCATTCCACGTATTCTCCCTTTTATCACTTATTTCTCTCTGTCTTTGTAATTCATTGCCCCTTCATCTTCTCGCTGTCATTTCACGTATTCACCCTTTCATCACTTCTGCCCTCTCCCCCTCCGTAATTCATTGCCCGTCTTCTCGGTGTCCTCTCATCACTTCTGCTCTCTCTACCTCTGTAATTCATTGTCCCTTCATCATCTCCCTATCACTCCATGTTCTTTCTGCCGCAACCCATCTTTGGCCTCCTCACCCACTTCCACACCCCCTTATTTCCTCATCATCTATCTTACTTTCTCCTTAATTTTGGCTCTTTCCTACTATTTTTTGTTGACAGCCTCGCTTCATGCTCACTCGGCCCTCTGGATCCTCTCATCCTTCAGCAAATTTATGAAATGTAGTTAAAAGTAATCATGTAATCCAAGGACTGGGTTAAACATCTTTCCTCACTGATGTTAGCGTAATTTTAAACATCGACTCCTTTTTCAATGTGATGAGAAAACATTTATAAAAGAAGAAAAATAAGTTAATCCACATTTTCTTTTTTTCCACATTACTAACCAGCTACTTTCCGTCATCCAAACCTTCTTTTCCACCAAATACATGAAATGGGAGGGTTCCTGTGGCCAGAAATGAAAAGCATAAAACCCAAGGAACCATCAGACTCTCCAGACTTCTATCATCGTAAAAATGTAAGCCAAGAAGACTTAAGCATTTCTTTTATACCCAAGACTGAGCATCTTAATCCCGGGGTCAGGGAATTGCCAGTTTTATCCCGGCAATCTCTACATTCCGGCATAATTACAGAAGATATTTTCCTGCCGACGACTATCACGGGAGGAGCCACAAGAAGTACTCACCCATCCGACCCCTCCGCTCAGTAACTCACAGACCTCGTGGTGTAATGTGTGTCAGATGGGAAGGGGTAGGAGGGGGGGCAAGATGGAAGGTGGGAAGGGGTAGTGGTGGGTGCATGAAGTGGTGGAGGGTGGAAGAGTAGGGAGGGAAAGGTGGAAGGCGTTAGAGGTAGGTGGGTGAACTGAACAGTGGAAAAGATTAGCAGCTGGAAGGTGGAAATTATGGTGTGTGAGGAAAATGCAGGGTATTAGTAGAAGGTAATGTAGATGAAGTGGAGAGTGGAGAAGGTGCGGTGGAAGTTGGAGTATGGATGTGTAGGCTGGGGAAGGTGGATGGTGCTAGAGGGAGGTGAACAAGGTGGAAGATGGGAAAAGAGAGAGGTTGAAGAAGTGAAGGGGAATAAGGGAAGCGTCACTGAGGGTTGGAAAAGGCGGAGAGGAAGGGGATGCAAGACGGGAGGTGGAAGAGGTGGAGGGGAAAGAGAGGGAGAGATAAAGGGAAGTCTGTGAGAGGTGGAAGAGGTGGAGGGTGTGTCAAGGGAAAGTGGAAGGTGAGAGGTGCAGGTGTCAGTGGAAGATGGAGGAGCCAGATAGTGTGTCAGGGAAATGTGGGGGAGGTGGAGAGGGGAATGCTGGGAAGGCGGCGGGAGGGGAAAGTGGAAGAGGAGGTGGATGGGTTGGGGGGAAGGGCAGAAAGGAATGAAAAAGTGGAGGGAGTCGGAGAGAGGTAGATGTGTGTCAGGGGATTGTGGAAGAGGCAGTAAAAACAGAGGAGGGATGCTGGGAATGTGAAGGGAATGGAAGAGAGGGGATAGGTATGTCAGGAGAGGACGGGAGAGTCGTACGTATCCATCTGCTAAACGGTGACGTCTTTTTCTAGTATATTTTTTCTGCTACCAGTTAATTACGATGGATTTAGAGAAGCCTCAGGTAGAGCAGAAGATAATGAAGGCTATAATCTAACTACTCAAGACCGAACAGTCTCTCCTAAGCTGAAGGAAATAGCCTGGAAATAGCAAGATCAACAAGATGGCATTCTCTGGCTGTAGAGGGAAAGAATGGATGGGAGGGATGCAGGGAGAATGGGAAGATGGAGAGTTAGCAAGAGAATATGGAGAGTGGAGCATGAAAATATGAGACAGAGATTGATGTGGACAAGGTTAGGAAAGGTGGAGGGTTGGTAGGGAAGTGATAGGGTGGAGAAGGATAGGCAGGGTGTGGGGTAGAGGCAGTGCAGGGATGGCCAGGGGTTAGTGTGTAGGCAATGCAGGATAATTATGCAGGAGGTCCAGCGCTGAGTGTGTACGAAGTAGGTAAGTGTGTGTGTGTGTGTGGGGGGGGGGGGGTACTGGAGATGTAGGAATGTGCTTGGTTGAGTGTGTTTGCGGGGTAGGGGTGTGCGGTGTAGGGATGGGTGTAGGTAGTGCACGGGTGGGCAGGGAAAGTAAGCTGTAGGCAGGTAAAAGGTCGGGAAGCTCTGTGTTAGTGTGTGTGTGTGTGTGTGTGTGTGTGTGTGTGTGTGTCTGGGACGGAGGAAGGTGATGGAAAATGAAGTTATAGTGAGAGAGAAGGGTTAGTAATCGAGTGAGGCTGAAGCAATAGAGGCAGAATTCGATAAACCCTTTCGCATTGCCTCAAGAACTTTATATTTTATTCTAGCTATCCCCAGGTGGTTTACTTAAGCAGAGACAGACACCGTAGTCGAAGAAAGGAAGACCACCATGTTCAACCCTTATGGTACTAATTATTAACTTTGCTCTTCGCTTTTGTCGACTTCAGACGATTTGTACTGCCAGGTTTCCCCACCGTAGCAAAAGGGTTAAGGGTGAGGTGGGGAAAGGATGAAAGGTGAGGTATGCAAAGAAGGAGGGATGGAGGGTGGGGCAGGTACGGAAGAGGATGGGGAGGGTAGGGTAGAGGAAGGAGAATGAGGGGAAGGGTGGAGCAGGTACCGGAGAGGATGGGGAGGGGAAGGTAGAGGAAGGTGGTGGAGGAGAAGGGTAGGATAAATGAAGAAAAGGAACGGGAGGGCAGAAGGGAAGGGAAAGGTAGGGCGAGGACAGGGTTAGGATGAAAACTGGAGGGGTAGGTGAAGGATGTGTGGAGGATGGGGCAGTGGATGGGAAGAATGGAAGGTAGGGCAGGGTAAGTATGACTGGTGAGGGATGGAAGAGGGGGAGGATGGAGGGTAGGGCAGAGGAAGTATAGTTGATGAGGAATAGAACCGGGAGAGGATGAAGGGTGAAACGCGTAAAGGGAGATGAAAGGCTGGGGGAAGGAAAGGTGAGACGGGAAGGAAGAGGAGATTTAGGGTGAGGCAGGTATGCTTGTGGCTACCCATTCCCTCCGGCTCACACGACATGCACGCACAGGCAAACACACACACACACACACACACACACACACACACACACACACACACACACACACACACACACACACACACACACACACACACACACACACACACACACACACACACACACACACACACACACACACACACACACACACACACACACACACACACACACACACACACACACACACACACACACACACACACACACACACACACACACACACACACACACACACACACACACACACACACACACACACACACACACACACACACACACACACACACACACACACACACACACACACACACACACACACACACACACACACACACACACACACACACACACACACACACACACACACACACACACACACACACACACACACACACACACACACACACACACACACACACACACACACACGTAAAGACACTGACCACACTTGCAACTCAGTGAAAGCATGTCCACCTTTGAACTTTTGCCTTTGCATTTATCGAGGTACCCAGTAATCATCATGGATTCCTGTTGGTTTCTTTTGTGTGTATACTGTTCTTTATTCTTAGAAGTTCCGTAAGTCTTCAAAATTTATCCGTACCTCTGGTGCTGTAACCAATAATATCGAAGGTGCTGACATCGTAGACCAAATCACTGGGGTCCATGCCTTGTATTTTTCTTGAAGGCAAAAGAAGTAATGAACTAGAATTTAGGATTGTAAACTCTACTGGCAAAAATACCCCTGATGAGGAAGCAATCTGGAATATTTAGCGTAAAATGAGATTGAAAATAGATATTGGAGTAGATTGAGACGCCGCGGGGAGGCCGAGAGACTAGCTATCAGAGGGGACCGTCATTAGCTTGCCTGCCGTCTCTCCTCGGGCGCCAGGATCTCACAGGAATTTTGAGAGCATAAGGGCCTCCTGCAGCTGACCCTTCGCTGCTTGACACCAGCACAGTCGCCGCGTACGGGTCCGAGGCTAGGTTACCCGGAGTTCGATGTAGAGTCGATCCCTGGTAGCATTTACACGACAGATAAACTCAAACCACCTTCAGGGTTCGAACTGCTGCACTTGAACATCTCTGACCCAAGTAACATGGCATATCCTTCAGTTTGGCAGACTTTCAGATGCACGGTGTCATTTACTCATTTACGACTCAGTAATAAAACCCAGCAAAGCCAGAGTTATGAGACCTCTATGAATATCAATCTTGTATCAAATATCACCCTGTTATCAGCTGTCAGTCTCCTATCAGCTGGTGCAACTGCCCTCCTCTCGTGGACAGCTGGGGTGGTGGGGATTGGAGAGCAGTCTGGAGCGTGGCATGGCGTTTCGATAATGATATGGTGAGGCCGCCGCTGGTAATAAGTTTTTGGAGGATATCTGTAATAGTTATTTTCAAGCCATAATAACTCATAGCCTGTCCCCTCCCCACTTTGTGCTTGCTGTAGTATATACTGTACCGTATGTGCATCCCCCCCCCTCCCCACTCTCTCTCTCTCTCTCTCGAGCCAGTTCTCTTTCCTCCCTTTCTCTCGCCTCCGCCCCACTTTCTCCACCATTATGCTGAAAGGTATAATTCAAACAATTACGCAATGCCTTCTTTGTCACTCGCTAATCCAGTATCGGGAGGAGAGTTATGAATGAGCCTGTGCTGTGGTAACTCTTGGTAGTGGTGTGTGTGTGTGTGTGTGTGTGTGTGGCCGTGAGCGTGTGCTTGTAAGAGAATGTGTGCATGTGTTTGTGTGCGTGTGTGAGGCCAGGGTGAAGGCCGGCATTAGCTACTCCCTGGCTCTCAAGCAGGAAGGAACTTGACACAATTTCCTAAAACTGAGATAATATGCATTTATTTTATACTTTCTCTGGGTTGGCCTGTGATTGAGGTCAGCAATTATCGAGATGGCGTCATGGCAGGTATTGTCTAGGTGTCTCAGTGTTGTGCACGTCAGAATTTTTGTGCTAAGTGTCCTGTTAGTAAGACGGAAGCATATAATTTAGCACAATCTTCCATACACCAAAACTTGATACAGCGAAACTCATATCAGTAACACAAGCCACCATACAATGAACTTTTTACAGCGAATCTCATTTTAGTAACACCAGCTTTCAAAGAGCGGAACTCGATATAGTGGAACTCATATTTAATAACACAAGCTTCCATAAAGCGAAACTTTCTTCGACGAAACTTTTTTTTATAGCAGAAACTTTCATAGAGCAACACTTTATATGGAGAGACTCGCATCAAATAACAGGTTTTCAGTAATCATATACCAAAGACAAATAATTGGGTTTACAGATAGAAAAGTCTTTAATAGTTTATGGATAGCCACTTAGGAAGAAGGCTTTTACTTACATTTATCGACTGCACGAGAGTTATTTCAGCAGGCAGTTTATTTGTTTTGAGCCTCAGTCTTCCCCAAGAATACGCTCTGCATTAATCAGCTTATATCCAGGTCTCCAATTATACCGCTAGGAGTTTTAGGATGCGGAAGGAAAAGTAGGTGAAGGAGGTCGCGATTTATACTGCTGGGAGTTTTAGGATGAAGGAAAAGTAGACGCAAGAGGTCGCGAATTATACCGCTCTGAATTTTAGGATAATGGAGGAACAGTAGGTGCAGGAGATCGCGAATTACACTGCCGGGAGTTTTAGGATGGAAAAGGAAAAGTGGGTGCAATAGGTCGCGAAGGATACCGGTGGGAGTTTTAGTATGGAGAAAGAGAAGTAAGAACAGGTTGTCCAGAGGCGCCGCGACAGATCACACCACGGTCATGCAGTGAGGAATGCACCCTTGAGAGACAAAGACAGGCGGGCAAGCAATGTCAAGCTCAGCCGCCGCCAAGTGGGTCAGTATTAATCACCCACACGGCAAGTCCCCCGAGCGTAATTGGCCCTCGCACTTACAATAATCAACAATTAAGTCCCGGGCAACCCTCAGACCCCGCGGGCTGATTGCATGTTGGCCGAGCCCCTATCCACGAGGCTCGGAGTTCAGTCCAGGCATAATGACCATAATTGCTTGGCTTGTAGCGCATACCCTGCTGGCTTACTGGCGAGCGAGAGCGGGCAGTGCGACTAATGCAGATACACTGGCCTCTATTCTGGTCGGTTGTGGGGGATTTGTACCACCACTTCTTTGCCAGAGTGTATGTGTCTGGGACGCCAATATCCTTGCGTGTAATGTGTATGCACACTAGATCGATAATAAAAAGGAAGTAAGTAGTCTAAAATATAAAGATGTACTGTGGAAAGTAAATTGCTGAGAAAAGTGCAAGAGAGCCTCCAACGAGAACACGATGCTCCTTTACCTTGTTCGCAGTAGCTGTCTGGGCTTGCAAGGGTTCGATTAGTTCTTTGTTCGATAGATAAAGGAGTTCAGCGGAGCGAAAAGATGTTATAAGTTAAGTCTGATTAATACATTTCTATCTCTTGACACGCAGATGGAGGGGAAGACCTCGAGAAAGGGTTTAGAGGCCGTGCCCAGGGTCGGTGGGGAGGGGAAAAAGCAAGGTTGGCAACAAGGATTCATATTATCACGCGCGATCCCCTACACTCAGCACACAGACCAGGACATTTTGATGAGGACAGCTGTGTGTGATGCAGCACTAACATCGAATTCTAATGCGAGATGGAAGGTTATGGTCAGACGACGGTATCTTTACTATAATTCCTATATATGTACAGCTGTGAATGTGGGATGACGAAAGCGAGTTCTTGCCGGTGGAAATGCTTACATAAGAAACACTCGGTACGGAAGTGCTGCTAAGGTCAGTGACGGCACCCATACGAAATCAAAATCGTTACGAAAGAGCCTCGATGATGAAATTTTTTATTCCGCGAAGAGTTTTTACTCCTTTCCTCCATACCCATTCCCATACCTTCACGGCCACCACACATCCTACCACTGGTGAGATTGGTGCCAAGGCCAAAGATGGTACCATATGTAAATATTCATGATGCTGTGGAGAGCTGTGTATACGAAAGTAGTGTATTTAACCTTTTGCTACGTCAGAATGCACCTTCCCTATCAGTGACATTCTTTACTCTCTCCTGATATATCCCTCTCTCACGCGATGGATTTGAGAGTCGTGAGAGGGTGAGAACTGGATGGTATTTAAGTACGGTAGTAATGATAAGGAGCGAGTCAATATGGAAATGTCTGGTGAAAGTCTCTGTTCCATCTCCGTTTTCTGCACGTAACCTCCCTCCAAGGCGCGCGCGCGCGCGCACACACACACACACACACACACACACACACACACACACACACACACACACACACACACACACACACACACACACACACACACACACACACACACACACACACACACACACACACACACACCTGACTTCCTCTTCCCACTTCCCCATTGGCCACATTTGATTCACCTACTTCCTGACACACCTTAGCTCCTGCCTCACGACTTCTTACAGTTCGCCCTACCCAACTACTTACTCCCTTCATGCCCTGCTGATTGCCTCATTTCATGCACTCTACTGCCCACCACACCCTCGTACCACCTCACCCCACACCACCAGCCACGATACTCCACCAGCGACTTCATCCCACGTACCCAGACACACTCGCCACCAACCACGACACCATGCACTCCAGACCACTCGCCACAACCCACGCAGCCCACCAGCCACCAACCCCCACAAACCCAGTCACGCACACCACCCATCACCAACCACCACAGCACCCACACCTAATCAAGCACCACACCTCACCAGCCACCACATCCCTGCTTGCCACCCCTCAGCGCCAGTGGCTAGGTGAGCCTCAGGGCGGTGTGAGAACAAGGCCAGTGATCAAGGGCCACACGCAGCCAGCCAGGTGGTAGTATGGATCAAATATGGTAGTGGAGAAAGTCCCACCGAGAGCCCAGTGAGTGCCTCCTCCACCAACCACTGGCTCCTCCATCAGCTATTATTTCCCCAACCTCTCTCGGCCACTCCCTTCACCAGCAATCGTGTCTTCTACTCGCGCTGCTCCTTCACCAGCCATCAGTTCGTCAATCTTTCTCAAAGACTTCAAGCACCACTTACTACACTCGTGTTGCTTCACAAACCGATGATTCCTTCATCAGTGTTTATACCACTCAATCTTCCTTGGCCACTCCCTTAACCAAAAGCCACCTCCTTCATTTGTACGGCACCTCCACCCACTACTGACTCCTCCAACACCCATCATTCCCTTCATCAACCACTGCCACCTTGGGCCACTCCCTTCTCCACCAACTACCACATGCCCCAACCAGTCTTACTTACTCATCCATCAACCACAGCGCTCACCTCCCTACCAGCTATTATATCTTCACTCATCCCGTGGGTGCAGTCTCCTTCACTACACTATGCTTCATTCACCATCCACCACCACTCCCCTTCCTCAGCCAGCTCCTCCTGCCTGCATCACTCACCATCCCAATCCTCCGTCAACCCTCCCCCAGTCATACACCCCTCCCTCATCCACTCCTCCTCATTCTGCACATACCCACTTCCTTATCCATTCCTCCCTCACTGAACCACCTTTCCAACATAATCCCGCCCTGCTTCACATAACCCCTCACTGCTTCACATAACCCCTCATTGCTTCACATAACCCCTCACTGCTTCACATACCCCCTCCACCCTTCACATACCTCCTCCACCATTCACATAACCGCTCCTTCCTTCACATGCTTCCTCCCAACTTCACATACCCCCTCCCTGTTTCACATACCCTTCCATCCCTGACATAGCCTCTCCTCTCTTCACATACCTTCTTTCCTGCTTTATATACCCCCTCCCTGAGTCATATACCACCTCCCTTCCTCACTAGCTTCTCCTTCCCACATATACCCCCTCTCACTCACACACACACACACACACACACACACACACACACACACACACACACACACACACACACACACACACACACACACACACACACAGAGTTTGAAAACAAACTATTCTTTATTTATTTTGTGGTGTACTGTATATATTAGTAACATTTATTTAATTATTTGCTTTTTTTTTTTTCAGGTGAGTTGCTGTGCCTTCGTCTCCGTGGGGGAAATCTGTAATCACTGGTAACGTATCCATAAAAAGTCCTAAGCTTAAAGTGTACAGATAACTTGTTTATATGCGCATTTCCACACACACACACACACACACACACACACACACACACACACACACACACACACACACACACACACACACACACACACACACACACACACACACACACACACACACACACACACACACACACACACACACACACACACACACACACACACACACACACACACACACACACACACACACACACACACACACACACACACACACACCTCTGTACCCTGTTAAAGCCTCACAACAACAAGAACCAGCCTGCGATATAAAGCTCCTTGTTTACGTGTCGTTGATAAATAGAGAATTTCATGTAGCCAGTTTTCAGTTGTTTATGTTCCTTGTCCATCATTCTCGAAAAGCAGCGTTCGTGTTTCTTATTTTTTTATGCCCTGTATCCGGATGTATCTCTTGTATTATTTTTATGGCTCGGTCCGGTGGGGGGGCGTGTTTTCTAGAGCTATTTTGTAGTGGGTGAGTCAGTAAAGCTGGGTCGTAAATGAAAGCATACCGTAAGGGAGAACCAGGAACCAGGGAGAGAGAGAGAGAGAGAGAGAGAGAGAGAGACTGTATGATAAGACGTTGCCAAAGGAAAGCGAGTTGGCACCATGGGAAGTAGTATTTGAACAGAAGCGACAGGTCCGTTGAACACCGGCAGTAATTGGTTGCTTGAGAGAGAGAGAGTCAAGTAATACAGGTAAATAGCACAGGTGTCGTTGAGGTGAATATCAGAGTTGGGCAGAATGTAAGAGGAGGTGGTGGTGGAGGAGGAGGAGGAGGAAGAGAGGAAGACAAAGAGCAGGTAGAGAGGAAGGAGAGCGAAGGGATGAAGAGGAGAAGAGGATGGATGGGCGTAGGCACAAGGGAAGAAGGGGTAGAAGAAGAATGGAAGCAAGTAAAAGAGGAGGAAGAGAATGAGAAGGTGATCGAGAAAAGGAAGTAGAGTAAGAAGAAATCGAGGGGGAGAAGAGGAGAAGGAGATGGAGGGGAAGAAGAGGAGGATGATGATGAGGAAGGTTAGGGAGAGGGTATGAGGAGCACCGGGGGCGGACCCAGTATCAGGCACGATCTTATAAGTAACCAGGCTAATTACATATCATCACCTAGTATAACAAAAAAACATGTTAGGGTGCGCCACTTCTATGAATTTGCTTTCGATTTGGTGGTAGTGTGTGTGTGTGTGTGTGTGTGTGTGTGTGTGTGTGTGTGTGTGTGTGTGTGTTGTGGGGAGGGAGGGGTGATAATGAGGAAATAAAGCCTTGTGTTGGCAGGGGAATTTGTCAGTGTCCAAGTAGTTAGTTTTGTTGAAAGGTTTTCATGCCTGTACACTCTCTCCTTTCTCTCGTTTTCTAACTCATTTTGTTCTCCTCTCTCCCTCTCCCCCTCCCCTCCTTCACACACACACACACACACACACACACACACACACACACACACACACACACACACACACACACACAAAGTGGCCAGTGCCCCTAGTGAATCCTTCTTCCCTTGTCAAGCCTAGCCATAAGCGGAGGCCACAATAAACCTAACTCACACAGTATAATCAGACTCTGCTCAAAATTTCACTTGGATTCTTTATGGTTAACTCTCTCAGGCTCCTTTGACTCACTCTTAGCTGAAGAAAATCGTCTGACAGTAGCTAGAATTGAGTAATTGAGTTGTTCTGACCATGCAAGGGTTAATGGTGATGTTATGAACTCAAGCTCCTTTGATTCACTCAGCTGAATAAAATCGCCTGGCGTTAGCTGGAATTGAATACTAGAGCTGTCCCGGCCATGAGAGGGTTAAAGCTATCATAATACCAGCATTTTTCTATCAGGCATTACGAATATTGTTCCCATATAAATGTTAGAGTTTGGGCTTCAGATCTTTCTCTGGTACGGACATGATTAAGAAACAGACGGATTTTCATTCAGCTGAGAGAACTCGCCTGTTGTGGCTTTGTTAATGTGGGTTTTATGATTATTACAGATAAAGCATGTGGTCTAGCATCTTAAACCTTTCATTCATTTTTCTTTTTTAATAATTGTTTACTTTCTGACTCTTTTGTTGAGCCGGAGAGAGTTTTCCAGCCCTTTCCAAGCGAGGTGTGTTTCTCTGAGTTGAGTGAATTTGTCTGGAGGGTATCTAGAATGAACTATAAAAGACGCCACTTATTCAGAGGGTTAATTTCGTGGGTGTGGATATGAAGGCTTGGTTGAGGTTTCATGAATGTTTTGGATGTGAAAGTTTTGCCCCTCCTTTACGGGTCAAACTTTATGGATGCCTTGGGTCTAGAAATGAATGTTGTGGTTTAGGCTTTGTGGATATTTTGGGTATTATGCATCGAGCTGTGTTAATGTTGTGGTGGAGGCTTAATGAAAACTGCCACCTAAGTTTTATGAATGTTTCTGATGTTAAATGTTTTGTGTCTGCGTTGTTATTATGGGTCGACCTATTTATTAATGATGTAGTGCAGGCTTTATGAATGTTGTGAAATAGGCTTTATACTTGTTCTGGATATTAAATATTTTACGTCAGCCTCATGAATGTTATAGGTCAAACTTCATGACTTTTATGGATTGAGGTTTATGACCGTTCTCTAACTAGAAATTATGCCTGCTTAAGCTCCGTTAGAGAACCTTTAGAAGCGGCACGATCTGGCCTTCTGCTTGACCGTGCATGCATACGATCTTTTAGATACACGTCAGATTCCCCCTGCCCTTCTTTTTCCGTTCACGCGGCTTTCCACGTAGGGTCATGTTTATAAAGGATCGCAACCAGTTTACAAGATAAACAAGAATCTAAGTTACCTGTTATCAGCGTTTTTTTTTCAATGGATCCTGTCTATCCTATCTAATATGCTAAATAAAATCGTCTCCCTAACAGTTATCAAATATGACTTTTTCTCTCTCTCTCTGTTTCTATGATATTTACTCATAATTTGACTGTTGAGTATTGAGTAGCTCTGTTTACGAGCATCCTAGCCAGTTTCCCAGGGTAAATAAGTCTTTATAGCAGCATAGTATTATCACAGATCGTTATGTTTTTCATACTTAGTCTCGATTATATTAACTTTAATTTTTTTTGCGAAATGTCTGGTAGCTTTAAGAGTGAAGGCAAGTGTATTTTTAAAATTTACAAAGAGTCTTATAGTGTTACGCCCTCTTGTTGTGAAGTGTTTGATAGAGGTGTGAGTGAGGTCAAGGGCATATATAAATAATTTCACACACAATATAAGCTTAGGAGAGTTTATGCATACCGTCCTTGATTACCGTCGGCCATGTCGACTCAAGCGGTCCGGCAGTCGATCAGCATGAGGGTCGGCTGGTGTTCGGTGTTCATTTTCCAACATTATCTGTCCAGGTCTCAGCACGCTTATCGGAGGCTCCTGAAATATGTGTGGCTCAGGTGGACTCACTCCCTCTCTCCTCCCCTCGTTGACCTCCGAGTACAGTAATATCTAATCACGGCATCTAGAGCTTCAGTGTGAAAACTGTTGTGTTACGGTTTTGGCTCGGTAATTTCCTGACCATATTTTGCATGATCGTGAATTCCGATGGCTTAAGAATATGCTACTTTTGCTTTTGGAACATTTTTGCATAATGATTTTTGCTTTATACTTCCTCGCACATGCGTAGTGAATATAATATGTGCATGATTTTCTCATTCTTTGTCGTGGGTGCTGAAACACTGATTACCACTCCACACTCCTGTGTATTCTCTTCACCTTTTCTCTTTTTCTTCACTTAATCCATTGGCTGCGAATTACCAACTTTACATTCTCTCTCGGTTAACGTCAAACTGTTTTATTATGCTTAAAAGTAAATTAAGGGACCGGAAATGTTAAAAGATATTGCAGTTAACGTTTGGCCGTGACTAAAGACAGTCGTATTTTACTATAGTCTACGACGGTCGATTGTATTCAACTCATACATACGGTTGGCAGTCAAAGGAATACAGCTCGCCAGAACAGCCAAGGCAACGCTCATCACTTCCATGCAAGGCGACATGCGTAGCAAATCACAAGATTGGAATCGCCATTGCCAGCAAAATATGATTGTGACGCACCTCGGAAGCCAGCCAGTGTAATCGCGTCCCCACATCACCCTCTCTCCTGGCAACCCGATCCCTCCACTCTCTCCCTCTCGCTGAAGTCTCTCCGGCTCTTACCCGCTCACCGTGGTTTTCCTCTCCTTCCCTCCATTCATGATCCCTCTCTCCTTTCCTCCCGCCCTCCCTTCCACAGGTGTCCGTC
This sequence comes from Coenobita brevimanus, assembly GCF_032717465.1. NCBI lineage: Eukaryota > Metazoa > Arthropoda > Malacostraca > Decapoda > Coenobitidae > Coenobita > Coenobita brevimanus. The sequence continues at coordinate 61,918,328 of NC_137046.1, read as the reverse complement.
ACTCCGTAGGTGTAAATCTCCCTCAAGGCTTTCCACTCCTTCCTTTCCTTCGCGTACCCTTTGCCTCTACTCCCTCCCCTCCTATTCCCTTCACCTTTCCTCTCCTCCCTTCCCTCCCATTCCCTCCACCTTTCCTCTTCTTCCTTCCCTCCTATTCTCTCCACCTTTCCTCTCCTCCCTTCCCTCCCATTCCCTCCACTTTTCCTCTCCTCCCTTCCCTCCTATTCCCTCCACCCTTCCACTTCTCCCTTCCCTCCTATTCCCTCAACCTTTCCTCTCCTCCCTTCCCTTCTATTCCTTCCACCTTTCCTTTCCTCCCTTCCCTCCTATTCCCTCCACCTTTCCTCTCCTCCCTTCCCTCCCATTCCCTCCACCTTTCCTCTCCTCCCTTCCCTCCTATTCCCTCCACCCTTCCACTTCTCCCTTCCCTCCTATTCCCTCCACCTTTCCCCTCCTCCCTTCCCTCCTATTCCCTCCACCTTTCCTCTCCACCCGTCCTCCGCTTTGTCTTGCCCTGTTTAGCAATTTTTACCCACTCAGTCTCCTCCGATCCCTATCTTTCCCGCCCTACATCTTTCCCTTTCCCTTCCCTTCCCTCTCCATTCCATTCCCTCCCCACCCTTCCCTTCCCATCTCCTCCACCTCTATACCATTACGCTATCAAGCCACCTCCCTTAATCCCTCCTGCTTCTCTCGCTCTCTCCCCTGGACTTTCCATCTTGGCCGGCCTCACCCATCACCCCCGCCCAGACCAATACTGCCGACCGACCACATACAGAGATAACAGGGATGACGAGGTGCAGCCAGGAAATTAGGGAGGGGCTGAGGGGTGCTAGTTTGCTATTATATAGGGAGGAAATAAGGGAGGGAGGGAAGGAAGGGTTCTGGGGAGAGGGAGAAGGAAGGGGGGAGTGGTAGAGAGGGAGGAGGGGGGAGGGACAGAAAACCTTTAGGCTAACATTATGCCATCAGGTTCACTTTTAGCTCCTGACAAACAGCCATGATCACGTCAGTCCTTTTCCGATGATGTGGGGAATTAGTCTCCCAAAATCATGACCCTCGGACGAAAATATAGATACAAAAGGAGCCGTAGATTCAAGCGAGCTGTGCATACAAAAGGAATGATTGAGAGGGCGACCACAGGCACCCTCCTCCGACCTCCCTCTAATCATATACGCCCTCTTTGGAGATCATAGCCCGTGGGACAGAATCGTGGCGAATTTAGCATCGGCAATCAGACCAAAAATGATGAGAGGAGAAGAACGTATTTGTCTCCGAGTCGCTGGCATATTCTGAACGCTGGGAGCCTCGTAAGGATGAGAGGATGGCCTGTAGTCTGACGGAGATATTGAAAAAGACTGGGATTTAAGATGTGTGTCTAGGATCTGTGTGTGTGTGTGTGTGTGTGTGTGAGAGAGAGAGAGAGAGAGAGAGAGAGAGAGAGAGAGAGAGAGTATCACTAAACATGCGATAGATGTTAGTATTAGTGCAGTAAAGAGGGCGTGGGTGTGTCTGAGAATATAAGTATGCAAAGGTAATTGTGAATCGTGGTGTGTATTGTCTACCAAGTGTCTGGGTGTGTTTGGAAAGGTGTTTGTGTATATCAGTATGTGAGAAAGCTGTGTAACTGGGAGTGAGTGAGTGTGTGTGTGTGGGGGGGGAGAATTTTAGAGTGTGTGTGTGTGTACTTGTGTGTGTGTATTTGTGAGTTGTGCTGGTAGGTTGTGTGTGTGTGTGTGTGTGTGTGTGTTTGGGGTCAGTGGGTGTGTGGGCACGTTCTACTCCTGAACCTGCTCAGCATCCCGTATGTGTGAGAGGAAACTGGTTGTCCAAGTGATCCTTCGTTCATCATCTTAGCTAGTTCTCTCTCTCTCTCTCTCTCTCTCATGTACAGTTCCAGTCAGCATTTCCTTATAGTATTTTTAGAACTGACCTAACGAAACCAAATCTCACTTCCCTTGCTTCTTGCTCGTTAATATTTCAGAGTCTAATTAACTCTTTCATTCTCGAGCCCACTAAATTTTTCTCTCCCAGCTAACGGCAGACGATTTTATTTAGCTGAGTATGTGTTTCAAGAGCCTGAGAGTGTTGAGGTTTTGATTTGGCTGCGAGGCGGTGTGCGGTAAGTTATGCATCGACGGCAGGTGTACCTCTACTCCGCCTCACCCACTCCGTCTTCCGGTCATGTCCCCGTCTTTCTGTCCATTCTTATGCGTCTCTGGTGCCTCAATTCATTCAACTCTCGCATCCCCTGCTGTCTCGCCGCGCCTTCATGAACTCTCGTTTCCGGTTCATCATCAGGAAAACTGGTGATTGATTTGCTAGAGAAATAAGTATGTAAATAAGTAAATAAATAAATGTCATATCAGTGAATAAGCATACAGCACAAAATTAAGCTACATTCAGGCTCTTGTCCCTCACTTTTAGCGGAATAATACTATCTATAGTTAGGTGGAAAACAATACCAGAGTTGTTCCGACCATCACAGGAGTTGAAGGTATCTTTGTTAACTGTTTTCGACTTCTGTGATTCATTCGGATAAATAAAATCTCCTGGCATGAGCTGAAGAGAAAATGGGAGAGAAGAGGCGACCATGAGAGTTAATATTCAGTATATAAAACAAGCCAGGCAACACACAGGGATGGCATCGCTGGGTAAGGACTTGGAAAGGGGAAAGGTCTGGCTGAGGTCATGATGGGCTGGAAAAGGAAGGGGAGGGAGGGAAGGGTAAAGATGGAAAAGAAGAGAGGCGAGGGAGGGAAAGATGGAAAGTAAGGGAGGGAAGGGGATGAGGGAAAATATGGAATGGAAGGGATGGAGGGGAAGGAAAATTGTGAAAGGGAAGGGTATGGGAGTGGAGGGATAGGGAGAAAAAGGACTCGAAGGAGGGAAATGAGAAGGGAGGGAAGAGAAGAGAAAGGGAAGGGGATAAGGTGGGGGAGGGAAGGGAAGGGAATAGAAAGGAAGAAATGGAGGAGAAATAGACTGAAACAAATGAAAAATAATACCGGAAATGAACACTGAGGTGAGGTGAGGGAAGGACTGCATGCATGCCTCTCATAAAAATGCATCACAGGTGTCCAGCGCGACCTCAAAGGCAAGCCAGCCTCTCTGCACAGGCACATCATGCACAGGCCCTGTCTGCCCTCTGAGGCTGTGCAGCTTGTTCGATAGTCTCCCCTGTAACCCTGTAACCTATCTTTATTATATCTTCATTAGTGTCAGCGTTATCTTGGTTATCGTAGTTTCCATAACTGTCCTACTTATTTTAATGTCGTCAACCTGCTCAGTGTCAGAGTGATTAGTACTTAATCGGGACGGCTACCATCATCCTACTTATTATTTTGATTATCACCAGATGCCTTATCATGATCATCATCATCATACAGGTCAGTGTTAATGTTTTCATCTACATATTATCCATGCCATCACCCATCTCATTATGTTTATCGTCACCCAAAGCCGTCTCATCATTTTCATGGTCAGCAACATCATAAGCACCAGCAGGGTAAGATCCTCTCCATAATTTCTCCATTCAGTTCTCTTGCTTGCTAACCCGTCCCGACCCATCCGTCTTTCAACACAGTCTCATCTGACGCACCTCTCTGTCTCCATCATCATCATCCATCATCAGCCCTTTGTCAGGTTCTCTTCTTTACTGCACCTCTCATCATCATCATCATCATCATCATCATCATCATCATCATCTGTTTCTTCATCTACGTCATTCTCTCACACTTTCATTACTTTATCTTTAGCCATTGTCTCCGTCGTCATCTTCGATCATTATACCCCATCGTCTGGTTCTCTGCCCACGCCACCTCTCACATCGTCATCATCTTTCCATCTGGTTCGCCATCTGCTTCATTTCCTCTCTTTGCCTGCTTAATGTCTCTCTGTCTAACACTGCATCTTTTGGTTCTCTTTTTGCACCACCTCACACATCGTCGTCATCATCATCATCACCATCATCCACTTCACTCTCTCACACGTTCATTACACCATCATCCTTCATTCTTGCTCTCGATCTGCCTCATTTCTCTCCCACTTTTTTTTTTACTTGATCATCCTTCTATCATTTCACCATCTTGTTCATTTTCTCATATTTTCATTGCTTAATCATGCCTCTGTTAATTTACATACATCTCATTCTCACATCCTTGCTTCATATAATCTTTCCAGGCATTTTAAATTATGAATCCTTCGTCATACTCTCTGATTCCAGCATCCATCACACCATCATCCATTCATCTCATTCTCCGTCTGCCTCGTTCTCTCTCATTTCCATTACATAAGCATGCGTCTGTTACATCTCCATCGGTCTCATTTCCCACACCTTCATTACATCATGATCCATCTGTTAGCTCTCCGTCTGTCTCACTCTCTCACGTCATCACTTCGTCATCCCTCCATCTGATCTTCGGTCTCCCTAGTATTTTCCCACCATTGTGCCTCATAGTTCGCGGTCTAATGCTCTCTCTCTCTCTCTCTCTCTCTCTCTCTCTCTCTCTCTCTCTCTCTCTCTCTCTCTCTCTCTCTCTCTCTCTCTCTCTCTCTCTCTCATCAGGTTCACAATCATTTTTTTCCATTTACATTGCTCTTTTTCCATACCATTCTGTATATCTTCATCTTCATCATCCTGTCATTTTCGTCCGTTTAAGTAGCCCATCTCGTAACCTCCTGACAAAGAAAAAATAATGAACAGGGGTCTTTCTCCTCTTTCTATCACACGAAGAAAGTTTCCTCTCTCACGGAATGCCACGGCTGCGTCTTTGCGTACCTAAATAATAACAGGGAATGAAACTATCGAAGGGAATGGCGAGAGGAAGGGCTAGAGTGAAGTGGGAGAGGCTTTTACGGACGCGGTCATATGAGATTAATGGCCCTAAAGTAGTCACTGACGCAGCATCCACTGGGAGGGGCCGCGGCGAAGGGGTCCAAGGCCTCATCTCTAATCTTGACCCTCTCATTTGTACGCTATTAGCCGCTCGGTGATGAAGAAGTAGAAGAAGAAAGAGATGCTGCTGCTGCTGATGATGATGATGATGATGACTTAAATTAATGCCTGTCTACTGCACGAAGATCATTAAACCCGAGGACTAAACTTTTGCTAAGGTTCAGGCTTCCTTTACACGATACGCAACAAAGTGATATCCACGTTCCCCTTTGTACCAGTGGATAAACATAGACATTGGAGAAAACAGACTTTGCCCATGAATCTGACCAACTCAAGACTCGAGCTTGGGTTTGTTCAGCTGCGGCCTAGATGTACTAACCAATGTACCACCGCCTCCCAGTCGAAGAGGAGTTTGAGATATTAAGGTGATTATGACGCTTCTCTCTCCAGCGTCTCTCTTACAGTCTCGTAAAATTTAGGTGGATATTTAGAACAGAACATTCATGAGCACATAATGGTTCTCCACTATTCCCCACTGGTGTTTCTTTAATCTAGAGGTTAATGAGAATATGTTCCCCTCCTGTAGATGCGGGAGATAAGGAAATTGAATTTGTGTATCAGGAGGTAGGGAAGGGTGTGGCTCTTCTCTTTGGGGCCAGGAATGGATGACGTCGCGTTTTCTGTTGCGGCGGGGAAAGGTGGGTCACTTCGCCATACTAGTAACCACTCTCATACTGACCACATCATCCCGCTGAAAGATACCCAGTTTCATATATCATCGTCTTCGTCATCTTCATCCAGACCTCTTTTTCCCATCTAAGGATGCGATGAGGTAGCGTCCAGAGAGCAAAGAGGTAGTTGGAATGAAAACTGAGGACTATCAAATACATGCCCAGTGAAACAGCCACACTTTCATTCACTCGCCACTCAAGCCCCAGGATATCTTCATTAGCCTTATAGACTGTTAGACTGCATAAACACTGGTTTCAAAACTGGACATCCAAGCTTCATCACAGCAGCAACTTCCCTCATACTCACCATCCCACTGAAAAATGCCGGAGTCCAGGTATCTTAATTAGCCGTGTAAATTGTGGAGATATCGTGAACACAGGTTTCGGCATCTTAAGGCCTAGACATCCAGGCTTCAAAAAACACCGGCAGCCTCCCTCTTGATCATCATCCCACTGAAAGATGACGGGTTTCAGATATCTTCATTAGCCTTATAAATCACTGAGACTGTATGAACACGGCTTTCAGACCCTGTAAGACCTGGACACCAAGCTTGCCCCTGTAATCTCAGGCGATTCTTGGATGATGTTAAGAGGCACAGCTCCTTGGTGACTTTTTGTGGGGGCATCCATGACGTGGCTTTAACTCCTTGACTATGATGGCGCATTGAATTTAGCTTAGGAGAGATATTGTAAGCTAAAGAGTTAGATTGAGCCCTCCTTAACCCATTTACTTCAAGCCATCTCCTCTTTACTACATTGACTTTGTTTTTGCTATCACCAGACGATTTTATTATCCTGAGGAGAAGCTTTTCGAAATGGAGAGGTTACCTGAATAGCCTTCATTAACTCCTTCACTGCAAGACATCAACCTTTAGCTGAATGAGATCATATACCCTTGGCCTGATCAGAGTGTATATAAGTCATCTGATGGAGGTGGCCTTATGGAGTGATTGGTGTAGGAGGTGTGTCGGGAGGAGATAGGGGAAGGAAGGATGGATGGGGCAGGGGACAGAGGGTATGGATGATGAGGGACAGAGGGAAGGGGGTGTTTAACATAGATGTGAATGTGTGGGAGAGGGTGGGAGAAAGATGGTGGGAGCAACGGAGAGGGTTGGGGGAGGGGAAGGAGGGAGTGCGAGAGTGGGTGTTTGGGGGGGGGAGGAGGCTGTGAAATGAACCTGGGACGGGGGAGGAAGAAGGGGGATGAAAGATGAAGGCTGGGGTTTGGAAGAAGAAAGGGTGGGGGGGAGGGGGTCGCAAGAGTGGGTGGACAAGGATGACTCACCTGTTCCCACACTCCCATCTCTCTGTGTTGCTGGTTCCCTCCTTTCTTACCAACCAAGGGTCCGCGGTGTCTCCCGAAGCAACAGCAACCCAAAAGAAAACACGGCTCATAACGGTACGGCGTTGGTTTCGCGTGGCCAATGACCCAAGATTAATGTGGCTGGTTTTATTTATAGTCCTCCACGCCGCGGGTCCTAAGTGCTGGTTTAGTTAGGTTCGTGGTGTTGGTGGTGAGGAGGAGGAGGCGGTAGAGTGCGGTTAGGGAGCAGACAGTATGCTTGCGGTGTATTATGACGGGTGTTGTGTGTGTGTGTGTGTGTGTGTGTGTATGTGTGTGTGTGTGTGTGCGCGTGTGTGTGCGCGCGCGCGCGCTTTGGTCCTCCTCCACTTGCTACAGCCTTTCCACCAACATAGTCGTTGTCCGTAATCTCTTCACTACAAGGGCTCTTTCTTTATCTGAATTGGTGGTAGCAAGAATGAGATATGAAGTTCGTTGTGGTAGTGAAATGGTTGATTAAGAATACTTATAATACTTTCCTTCCGCCACAAGGATCGAAGCTACTAAATCCGTCTAGCATTACCAAAATTTCCACCAATAGGAGTTTACCCTAACCTGAATAAAATCGTTTAGTGGTACCAAGGAAAGCAAAACAATCGCCACCTTACTGAAGGGTTTAAAATTTCCTGGTTTCTTACCGACTTCTGATAGGCATCTTGGGTCGCTAATGCACAGCTGCGGACATGAATAACAATCCACTTGACAATAAATGCAGAGAAAGTGAGCGATGATTTTCGAATGCCAGTGATAGGATCTCGGATGTGACTAACGTTTCACCATATTATGTAAGAGTTTCATCATTGTTTGATTAAAATGCGTGATATTTCTTGTGTGCATTTAGGAAAAGTACCTCTGAATGGGTTGGCCACGTGGAGAGGGGATAAGAGATTAGCTTTGAAAGTGTATGTGTGAGGATGAGGGGAGAAGAAGGATGGGACCGAAGATGAGATGGAGGGGTGGGGTGAAGAGGTATATGAGTGACGGGTGTGTGAGTTGGAGATAGGGTTGCCTGATGACGGAGGACAGGATGACATGGGTGCGAATCGTCTGTGCCCACCTCAACCGGGATTAGGGTGTCTGGTGATAGATACATAGGTAGATAGATAGAGGATGTATGAGGTCAGTAATCTCCTATCCATATCTGTAGTTCAGAACTTGAAGCGAGATAACAGTTTTCAGCTACTCCCAGTTCTTCCAGGTTAATTTGGCGATACGAAATCACTAAATTCATGTGGTTTAGAATCAAATTTCACATCACTGTAAAAGAACATATGACCTCAACTGCACACTTACCTCCCTGACGGTTGGTGCAGATCATCAGAGTAATGTTGGGTTAGGTAATTAAGAAGCTGAGAGGGCAATTAAAACCCTCGCCACGATCATTAAAATCCAATAAGAAGCGGTAGCCAAGATTAGAAACGCGGTCAAGCACTGGTCTCCTCCTCCTAATATTTCTCCTCTTTTTCTTTCACCCTTCAGACCTGCTCCTCGTCTTCTCCTCCTCCTCCCCTTTCACCTTCCTCTCCTGCCTCCTTCTCCTCAGCTTCAAATTCCTTTGCTACCACCAACGTTCATTTGCTAGCTCCGGCTCCCTTTGTTTACAGTTCTTGTATAAATAAAAAAATGTTTTGGAACACATCGATGAAAAGTGACGACTGGCTGCACAGATATTCCTCTTTCCGGCTGATAATTATACTTTAGAAAACGAAGCGAAAATTCACAGGTAAGCCTTTCAAACAAGCTAGCGATTAATTCCCTGCCGTAACTAAGAAAAGCTTTTGCGGGAAATACAAGGAATGGAATGCGTAGAATCTTTCCCTGCCTTAAGGACGAGAAAAGGAGTGTGTAGTATCTTTCCATGCCTCAGGTACAAGGGAGAGAGTGTGTAGAACTCTTCGATGCTTCAAGGACAAGGAAAGGGGTGTGTAGAATCTTTCCATGCCACAAGTGCAAGGCAGAGAGTGTGCATAATCTTTCCGAGTATCAAGGACAAGGAAAGGGGTGTGTAGAATCTTTCCATGCCTTAAGGACAAGGAAGGGAGTGTTCAGGAACTTCCATGCCTCTTGTTCTTCCCGAGAAAATAAATCTTAGTTACGAGGAATTAATCGTTCAGTTGCTGACATGACTATCCACAGTGAGCAGTGATTATTGAGAGTTAGTGATGCGATCTTCAGAGATTATCAAGGTATATTATGTGAGTGTTTCATCGTTGTTAGATTGGGGGAGAGAGAGAGAGAGAGAGAGAGAGAGAGGGAGGGAGGGAGGGAGGGAGAGAGAATTATTGTCCAGAATTGTACAATATTTTGCAATTTGGGGTTCAGAGGTGCCTATAACGGTGAAGGAAAAACAGTCAGAAACACTCGATTAATTTGGCCATTCACTTTGGGGTATTGGCTTGTAATTGTCAGAGAGCTAAATATTTGCAATTAGCGAGAAATAAATTGAAGGTGGGAGAAAACAGTGCCTGATTGCTAATGGGAGGGAAGCTAGGTGGGGAGATGGTGAGGTGGGGGGGGAGTAATAGTGGGTGGTGATTATGAGACAGACAGACAGACAGAGAGCCACGAAAGAAACTAAAGGCAAGATCATAGTGCTTTCTTGTGTGTGTGTGTGTGTGTGAGAGAGAGAGAGAGAGAGAGAGGTGAGAGCAAGAATATCCCTCCCTCCCTCCCTTCCTCACTCTTTCCCTCTCTCTCACTCTCTCCCGCGGCTCTCCCAGGTCCCTCCCTCCCCTCCCAGCAAGATAGAAGTGGCGATTACATCTCACCTATATCACGCCCCTCCTCATTATCAACTTCATTATCAGTATTATCGCTTGCCTTCATGATTCCAGTAATTAACGCAAGACTTCATGATGATTATCTTTTTGTTCTAGACTTTCACAAGGTATAATATTTTTGCTCTCTCTCTCTCTCTCTCTCTCTCTCCCGTTTTCTAGCCACTCTTCCTTTTTCCCAATCGTTTTCCTGCGATTTCATCTTCCTTGGTTCATTTTGGCTGTACTTTTTTGTTCGTGTTTACTAGTCGTCCCATTAATTTTCGTTCACTATGGTTTTCCTGTTTTGAAGTATTATCCTACTGTTTTAGTATTCTTAGTTCGCAGTGGTATTTCCGTTTGTCCTTGATTTTACCTATCTGTCTGTCTTTCTATTTATTTATTTACCTATTGTCTAAGCTCTTTGTGGTTTAATTATGCTTTTATATTCACCGTGTTTACTCCTAATTCGCCACAGGTACCTTACCAATTTTTAGTCCGTTTCCCTGTATGCTTCGTTGAATTTCGCTCGCCATGGTCGTCCTTCTTGGAGACTACTTCCCTCCTGTTTCACTACCTCTAGTTTCGTTGCTGTTTCACCGTCATATTCCCAGTTCGCTGTGATTATCGACTTTGCGAACACGTGCGAACTCTTTCATTACTCTTAGTTTACTGTGGTTTTCAGGTCCCTTTTCGCCCATAATCTGCATTTTATTTTTCTTTTGAGTTCTCCCTGCAATCCAATTAGTACGTGATGATTTTTTTTTTTTCTTGCTGCCCATAGACGATCTGTATTTTCAGTTTTTGGAGACCTGTCGTAGTGAAAGGAGTAGGTCCTTCACTTCGATGACTTTTCTTTTCATGGTGTCTCCAGGTGGTTTGATGCAGATTATAAATGGAGTAGTTAGGTACAGCCTTCATTAACACCCTCAGGTCAAGAGAGAGAGAGAGAGAGAGAAAGCTACCACAATCTGAGTAAAATCGTCGGATGGCAGGAAGAGTAACCTAGAAATAATACGCCATCGGAAAGAAGAGACTAAAATCAAGCTCTACCTACCCTTAAGGTGAAAAAAAAAAAAAAAAAAATCATCTGACGCTAGCAGTAACGAAGAAAAAATCGCTCTGAATTACTTAACTTTTTCATTTTTTTATTTTTTTTTAAGTTTCTTATACGTTTCTCTCGTTATCTTCATCAGCTGTTGTCTTCTCAGTTATCGATTTTCTTATTATTTAGCTCCCTTATTCTCCTTCTTGAATTCCACTTTCTTCTCTCACCCTTCAGTTATCTCGCTTTCTCTTCGGTCTCTCCGTACACTCCCTCCCCTCTCTGCTCATCTCCCTCTCCCTCCTCCCTCCCAGACTGTTCATCTCTCCCTCTCTCTCTACCTCCCCCCCTCTCTCATCACTCTCCTCTCCGTCCCTTTCATCTTTTCTCTCTTCCCCTATCATTATTCTGTGCTTCCATCCTCAGCCGCTTCTTCGCCATCATTTTCCAATCTCCGTTTTTTTTTTTTCCTTTCATCTGTGTTTGGATTCCTTGTTTTGCTTCGTACATGCTTAGTCATATTTCTTTAACTCTTGGGTAATTTTGTTTTTCCTTCTCCTCCCTTCTGTTTAACTCTCTCATGATGGAGATAGTTCTAGCACTCTATTAAAGCTACAGCCAGATGATTTATTTCAGCTGAGAGTGAGTCAAAGATGAATAAGTTTAATAGCGTTACCTTTGACCATGTAGTGATGAGGAGAACAGTAATATTCTGATTAGCAAACTCACTTCAGCTGAGAGTGACTCATGGAAGCCTGGGAATGTTATCTTATTATTATTATTATTATTATTATTATTTTGCCTTTGTATAATTGTCTTGTGTCCCATGCCTTTGTTAATTGCTAGTTATTGTTTATTTATTTCATTTTTAGATACCTCTTTATTATTCACTGTCGTACTTTGTGTTCTTGTTTATCTTTTACTTTATCGGTCTCTGTCTCTGTAAATCTCTCCCCAACTTCGTCTTTGCTTCCCTCTCCCCCTCCTTCCCTTTCCCCTATTTTCTTTCCTTCCTTTCTCACCCCTCCTCCACCTCGTTCCATTATTTTGCTCACAGTATAGCTCTCAAGATTTCGTTATTATTTTTCCAACCTTACCTTTTGTTATCTTGCCTCATCTCCCTCCTACACGCAATCTGCTCTCCTCTTCTTCCCTGACCACTTCTTCCTCCGTCCCTCCAACCACCGTTTTCCCTCCTTTCTTTCTTCTTCTCTTCTCCAGTCTGTTTCCTCCTCCTCCTCCCCTTCTCTTTCCTCCTTCTCCTCCTCCTACCGTGATTCCTCCTCCTTTCCTACGACTCTATTCTCCTCCTCCTCCTCCTCCTCCTCCTCCTCCTCCTCTCTCATTCCATTGTCTTTCATTTTCTATACCTATTCCTTTTTTCTTGTCCCATCATCGTTCTCCACCGCTGACTCACTCTCTCTCTCTCTCTCTCTCTCTCTCTCTCTCTCTCTCTCTCTCTCTCTCTCTCTTTCTCTTAATTCCCTGTCATTACTTCCCTCCAGCCTCACTTTCATGTTTCCTCTTCATGTTCTTTCTGCCTCTTCCTCCACCCATTCTTCTCCATCTTCAGCTTTCTTCCTTTTTTCCCTCTTATCTGCTGCCAATTACATCTTCCACACTCTAATAAACATCTAGAATCTGATGAAGTATTTTTTTATTTTTTATTTTTCATTACTAGAGGATTATATTGAGCTTAGAAAAGGCCTCTCATACTGAAAGAGTTAATGAAGGTTTAATCTAACCCTTGATGTTCAGATACATTTTCCAGACGTGTATAAAATAATCTTTAAATCAGAGGCGTACCTAGTGATATGGGGGCCCGGGGGGCTAGGTTCTTTGCGGGGCCCCCCTCCAGGAGGGGGGCCCCGCAAAGAACCTAGTCCCCCTAATTCTCAAAACTTATCTAATATCTCAGCCGAGATTGTCGGGATGATAAATATATATATTTTCAAATATAAATAAAAAAGCATAATTTTTTAAGGCTTTGGGGGGCCTCCCCTCAATTGGGGGCCCGGGGGACAGTTTCAAACTCCCCCCCCCCCCTCAGGTACGCTACTGCTGTAAATAATGTGTGAATAATTTGTCATCGTAGTGAAAGAATTAAGTTTTCATCCTAACTCATCCCTTTCACACCATTCTAGTCTCTTTAATCATTCCATCCCTCACTTTAACTGTTTGCTCCCCACTCCCATTCCTGTACCTTTTTCCTTCCTCTGCCTCTCCCTCGTCCCTTATCTTGCTTCATTTTTATCTCTTCCCTCCATGCTTCCTTTTCTTACTCCTCTATAGTCATTGAACTTATTTTTTATCTATCGTTTTTCCTCTTCCGCTATTTTACTATATTTTCTCCTCTTTCTTCTTTGCAGTCATGATATTGGACCGCCGTTTTCCTCCTTTCTTATTTCCTCTTCCTTTCTCCTCCTTCCTGTTCCTCTTTGTCTCCCTTCTTCCTCTTCCGTCCTTATTTCTTCCTCTTCCTCCACCCATCTTCCATTTCCCCCCCTTCCTTCATTCTTCCCTTTCTTCCTCTTTCGCCCATCCTCCCGCCTTCCTCTTCCTCCCTCCCTCCCTCCCTCCCTCCCTCCCTCCCTCCATCTGCTGTCCTCTTCTTGCATCCTCTCTTTCTCTTTCTACCTGCCTGCCTCCCTCCCTCCCTGACTCCCTCCCTGCATTCCTTTTCCTTCTTTTCCCTTCCTGCATTCCTTTTCTCTTCTTCCCTCCCTCCCCCGTCCTCCTCTCCCTCCCACCGCTTCCTCCTCTCACCAGGCGAGCGACAATATCCACCACCTCCACTACCACCTCCTCCACCTCCTTCTCCTCCTCCTCCTCCTTTCGGGGTTCAACGCACTTCGCCTCTCAATATTTTTTTTTTTTTTTTTTTTTTTTTTACATGCTTTTTCCCTACCCTCACAAGCTGTCTACTAAAACATTCGCTGCTTTTTCCCGGCACTCTTTTATCTTCGGCATTAAACACACACACACACACACACACACACACACACACACACACACACACACACACACACACACACACACACACACACACACACACACACACACACACACACACACACACAGAGTACATCCATCCTTACTTAGCATCATTATCATCCTCCTTTTCCCACAGTCTCGTTGTGTAGGCATGTAAACAAGTATTCAAACTCCAACCTGTCTTTAATCACACGTCCAATCCCAGAGTTTATCATGGGTGGCCACAGTAAAAAAATGTGGAAAAAAAATGTCCAAGTCCTCCTCTGTTGCCACTAATCATTGTTCCCTGCAGCCACTCCAAGCCGCCCACCTTCATGCACTCGCCCCCTGACGTCATTTGCCACATATGTTTGGCGAGTTTTTTATGCTTATTTTTGCTTCCCCAGACTCTTCTTTTCAACTTAGGAAGCCTTCTGATTGTGGTGATAGTTGAAGCGTAATTGTTTCTGTTATTGTAGGAATTATCCCCTCGTATGGAAATGTTTTGTTTATTGGAATGGTAAGTTTGTTTCAGCTGAATTTGGAACCACTTCAGGTAGAAATATAAATGTGTGCTGTATATTTAACAGTATGTTCCATCTCCATTCGTACTTCAAGTGGGTTCATGTCGGACTCAAACTGTTATGTCTGCCCAAAATACATTTCCGTATGTGAGTGAAACTGTTCCATGAATGATGAGTCTTGGCTCTGTGATATCAAGAGTGTTTGCATTGATCCCTTAAGTACCCTGACGTTTTTATAATATGTTCCTATCTCTAGACCGTATTGTTCAGTCCATGGAAGACTGCCGTAATGAATAGTTGGAGGTTTTTATGCTTGTGTTGTTATTGTTGATCAGCCCTGGTCTGTCTGGCCAAGCAGACCCAGTAAACGTGGGCAAGCAACTGGCTTTTCAGGGCAGTCCCGTGCTGTCAACCCTCACCACAGAGAGGCGCAGGGAAAAGGGTGTAGGTTTGGTTCCTGGATGGACGCCGTATTTTCGTCTCCACCCAGTTAATAGGGGCAGTATAGCTGGCTTCACATCACTCCGTTATCTTGTTATATGGTTATCACCCAGCGTTGTAAATGGATTACTATGTTACAGGAAACCAGTAGGCTTGTCATTCAGTGTAGAGTCACCTGAAGTGAAAAGAAGGGAAATAAAAGTTGACAGGAGGGAAAGGGAAAGGTAAGAAGAGAGGAGCGCAGACAGAGAAATATAAAGAAAAATATGAAGGGAGAAGTAGGCAGCACTGCATTAGGTGAGTGGATGATGGTCGCCATCACCTACTACAGATGCTTATGTTGATGAGCGTAATGCATCACAGGAGCGCATGATCACTTTCTCTCTCGCATGGAAGGGGTTAAGGCTATTATGGCTAAGCTGATGAGCGTAATGCGTCATGGGAGTGCATGACCTCACTCACTGCTGTCGGTAGCCGGCCTGACCAGACCAGACCTAAGGGAAACACCCCTCTCCTAAATGGGGTCAACGTACGCTGGATCCAGTTCTGGTTGTATGTCAGTCAGCGTGTCCCCCAGGCCTCCTCTGACCCACCCCGCCCTCCATCTTACACATCGCCCCACCCCACCCTTCCAGCACTCCCCCCTTTACTTCCAGCTCTCACCTATTCCCCCATAATCTTCCAGCACTTCCCCTCTTACTTCCAGCTCTCCCCTATTCCCCCATAATCTTCCAGCACGCCGCGTTCATCGTTTAGCTCTTTCCCGCTTACTTCCAGAACTCTCCCATCTTCTTTCAATATTCCCCCTTCATTTTTCAGCACTGGGTGTATTCATGTCTCAGGCTTCCTTTGACCCTCCGCGCTCTCAATTTTACACCTTCCCAATTTTTCTTAATTTTCTACCGCCCTCCATCCACCCTCTTGATATTCCAACACCTCTTTCATTTTCCAGTACTCATTCATCTTCCCACGCCCCCTTCATATTTCACCCCCGTTCGTTTTTCAGCACAACCCTTCATCATCTATCACCTTTTCAGTTCCCAGCATTTTCCCTTCCTTCAGCATCATCTCCCTCTATCTTCCATCAACCCCCGTCAGCCTTCCATCATTGTTCCCTTTCATCTTCCATCACCCCCTCAACCTTCCAGTATCCCCCACTTCATCTTCCAGCACCTTTCACCTCCCTATTCAATCAAAGCCCCTCTCCACTTTCCATCAACCCCCCCTTCCTCCCCCTTTCAACACCGCTTCCCTTCTATGTCATTCAGCACCCCCTCCTCGCTCTCTCTTTATCCTCCAGCATATCTCCCTTTTCTATACTCCGGCTATGTCCATCAATCTTTCTACGTACCCTCATCCCCCTACCACCAACACCCTTTCTATTCCTCTACCTTCCAGCACATCTCCCTTTTCTGTCTCCCAACACTTCTCCCCTCTCTAAGTTCCAGCACCCCTCTCATTCCCCTCCCACCTTCCCTCACCCTCCATTCTTCGTTACCCGTGTCCTCAGCCGCCGCTACTGTCTGCGCCGCCTCGTCAGACACTCCGTCGGTCACCCAAGCGCAACAACACCGCCACCGTTTCGCACATTCCGACCTAAGTGCTTGCGGTCGGTCGGTCGGTCGGTAGGTGGAGGAGGAACAGGAAGTGGGTGATACTACGGCAGCTCTGCCACCACGTGCTCCGCCAGCCCCACGTGGCACCCTCACCCTTTAAGTTTACGTGTAATTTCGAGGTTATGTTCCCCGTTTTACATTCCCCCTTCTATCTGGCCGAAGTAATGGTTACACACACACACACACACACACACACACACACACACACACACACACACACACTCTTCATCTGAACCTCTCCAACCTCTCCTCTCCTCCTCTTTGCTCTCCCGCTCCCCTCCTTCTCCCCTCCCCTCCTCCCTTCCCTCCCTGCACCTCACAGACTAGCCATTACCTGCTCCTGCCTCACCACTCACCCCCTCCCCCTCCCCATCATCCTAACCTCCCCCCCCACACACACACTCTCCCCTAACCCCCCCTACCCCCACCCTCCTGCTTCCTGCCACAACAATATCCCGCACCACCAAAACATGCCTTGGGCGGGTTCAGTGGCCGGGGACAGAGCGGCGGGTCCAGTTCTGTTTCAGGCCAAGAACGTCTTCGGCCTAGACCTGATTCCTGTCCCCACCACAACCTGTCCTACCCTCACCTGTCCCCCCACACCTGTCCCGCCTTACCTGTTCCCTCTCACACCTGTCCCTCCTCAGCTGTCCCCAGCCTCACCTGTCCCCTTACCAGTCCCCTCTCACATGTTCCTCTTTACTGGTCCCACTCACCTGTCCCCCCTTCCTTACCTGATTCTTCCTGACCTGTCCACTTCCCGCTTGCCCCACCCTCACATCACCTCATCTCACCTCATCGCGTCACGTTAAATTATATTTAGTCGTGGGAGCCGGTGGTGCGATGGTAATGGGCCTTGGGTAGCGTATCCAACTCGCAGCTTGAGAACCTCGTGTTTGAATCTTGGGCTGGTCAGACTGTTGGGCAAAATTTGTTCCCCCATGTCTCTTTTCACCCTTATTACTGGGACCATGGATGTAAATTCGATTGTTCTGTGTCGTGTTCTAGGGGAAGGTTGGAAATTAGCAGAAACTTACTAACCCTTGTGCAGTCCATGGCTAATAATTCAAAACTTTGTTCTTAGTCCCTCGATTCCTTGTCTTCCCTGATAGTTTTTTCTTGGCTTTTTTTCACGACGGGATTATGCGTATTTTCTCGTCACTGGTGTGCTGTAAATTCACTTTTCTTGTGCGCAGTAATTATATAATGCTTTACGACATTAGATTTTGTTAAAAGTTTTGGAAATTTTGAAGAAAGAAAGCGCTTCCAGGTTCGTTTGTGTAAGCTCTTGAATCAGATGACGCGTTTAATTGATTTGTGTAACCCCAAGACTCGTTTACTCGGATAAGGGGAGACTTTTCGAACTGAAGTAGAAAAGATACAGCCTTCAGTGATCCCTTCTGTGCGGGAGGAAATCAAAATTAAATCGTCTGGAAGTAGCAAGAATAATATTAATAATAATACCTCATGGCGCAGAAATTGTTAAGTTGTCTCGAAACTGTGTCAATAAGAAAAGAGGCCATGCTAGATTAATAAGTAATAATAGATAAAGTAATAATGAAGTAAGTAATAATAAAGCGGAATGGATGTTTAGGGGAACTGTTACGTGCAATTGTGAAGAGTAGCGGAGGTAGGCCAGATGTGGAAGTGAACTTCTGACCCCAGCTGTACACCCACGCCCCATACAGCTGATGAGAGGGGCGGGGATGGGTGTGGGGGTGGGGGTAAGGGGAGCAGGTTTGGTCAATGTTGTGTTTCCACTCAGCAACTCTCGGAGGCCAAACCTGATTCCTCGGGAGTCCACAACTGGCCCTAGACTAGTGTGCCGAACCCGAAACCCGACCCTGCCCATCCACTCCCTGTCCTGCTTATCTCTCCTCCCCTCCCCTCCCTTACTATCCCCAGCCCTTCATCATGTGCTTCCCTCTCTCCCCTCCCTCTCCTTCATCTTTCCATTCCCCCCTCACGCTTCTTCCTCCCTCTATTCCCATCCCCTCATCATCATCTTCCCTCCTGTCCCCTCCTCGCTCCCCTCATCCCTCTGTTATTATCTTCCCATCTCTCCCAAGTTCGTTCGTTTACTATATTTACCTTTCACCTTTTTACCATTTCATCATTCATTCCCTCTTACTAGGAGTCCTTTTATCTGTTCTTCCGATGTACTGTTATATACGGCATTTCCTCCTCTACATTTCTTCTTCCTCATCACTCAGTTCCCTTACGTTGCCTCTCTCATTCTCATTATTCCATTATCTGTTTTCCTTCCTTCATCAGCTTATGCTCCGGTTCCATATCTCCATTATCTTCCCTCTCTTCTCTCCTTTCCTCCCCTCCCACGTTTCTTCACTTCGTTACATTCCTTTCATTCTCATCTTCCCATCAGCTGCCTCCCTTCCCTTCCTTATCCCCCTCCCTTCCTCATTCCTCTGTCATGTTCTTCCCTCCCTTCCCCCGTTTCTCTCCCCATCTTTACTTTCCCTTTCCTCCCCTCCCTCCTCCTGATTTCCCCCGTCATCATCATCTTCCCTCTCCTCCTTCTTTTCTTTTTCCATTTCTACATCCTCTTCCCTCCTAGGTGGCCTTCCATCATCCATTTTCCTTTTACTCCCCACCTTGCATTCCTCCTCCATCATCATGTTAACTTCTCTCTCTCGTTCCCCTCCCCTTTCCTACCTTCCTCCCTTTCCTTTATAATCACTTGCATTCCATTGTAATTTGCTCCCCTCCCCTCACTCGTTTTCGTCTCCTTCTGTATCTTCCTTCTCTTTCTTAACTCTCCCTCCCATCCCTCCATCATAATCATCATCTCTGCATCCCCCTTCAACCTCCCCTCCCTTCCTTGACCCCTTCCCCTCATCCCTCCATCAACTGCCTCCCTCCCCTCCCTCACTCTTCCCTGCATGCACCTTATTTATATCCCTTACCCTCCCTCAAACTTTGCCTGCATGTCTCGTTCACTCACCTTTACCTTCTCCACGTATTTTTTTCTGTTTCTCCTGTTAATTATATTCCAAACTCCCTCTCTCTTAACACATGTCTTGTTTCCTTCTCATCTTCGATTCTCTTCCATCGTCCCATTTCCTCTTCACAGCTAGCTTTGCACGTCATTCTTAGTCTTGAATTTTGATATCATAGTGTTACGAGCTCTTCACATCACCTACCTTTCTTTCCCTCCCGCACCATCTTCACACTTATATTCCTTCCTCTTACCCCCTTCCTTCCCTGTCTCTCACACACCTTTCTTCCTCTTCTACGTGCCCACTTTCCCTTCTCACCCGCCTCCCGGGCCCTCACATCTTTCTCATGCTCCTGTGTGTGTGTGTGTGTGTGTGTGTGTGTGTGTGTGTGTGTGTGTGAGAGAGAGAGAGAGAGAGAGAGAGAGAGAGAGAGAGAGAGAGAGTGAGAGAGAGAGTTGCAGAGACAATTGCAGAGACCACCTGGTGATAAAATTAACCAAGAGAGAGAACTCCCCAACCTCTTCGAAATTTGCAACCTTAACATTTCCCCGATTTTATTATCAACCCCCCCGGCGCTCATTTGATATACCCAGCGTTGATTTCAATATTGGAATCTTGTCTGTCCGTAAACTATACCTTAAGGGGTTTACGATCAGCGAGAGATGATGAGCAAATCCAAACTACAAGACGTGGCTTCCGTATGGCTTTGAATTTAGTGAGAACCCCCCGGTAGAGGAGGCGAATGTACAGGGAGCAGATTTCAATACCGTAATGACTTTGGTTGTTGGTAGTCTGGCCCCCCCCCGTAAGTGGTTTTCCAAATAAAGCTCCCGTGTGTGTGTGTGTGTGTGTGTGTGTGTGTGTGTGTGTGTGAGAGAGAGAGAGAGAGAGAGGTGGGGTTTGATGAATGTATGTGTACGTAAGTGTGTACAGGTAAGTATTTATGTATGAATGGATGGATGGGTGGGTGGAATTATACATGTTCATATGCTGGTGAGATCATGTATCATTGTGTATGACAAAGTGAGTGTGCGTGCGTGGGATGTTTTAGCGTGTGCGTGTGATGTTCCAGTCTGTGTGTATCGGCGCGTGGGTGTGGCGGTGAAGTGAAATGACCCTTTCCGACTCGCGACCTACCTAGTTTTTATACCTGCCTCTGCTTTTTGTATGCGGTCTTGTACAGTCCGGGCCAACACGTGTCCCTCCGCTATCTTCCTCATCGCCTTATCCGCCTCTGTGCCGCCTCTTTCATTATGCATTGAATTTACAGGCCTCGTGTGCTTATAATATACACCCTCTGAATGTTTAATGTGCACTTTGGTCTCCTCTACACGTGTGCTCTGTTTATTTTCATCAGTGCACAACATTATCGTCTTTCATTATGCATAGAATTTACATGTCTTGTGTGCTTACAATAAACACCCTCTGAATGGTGATGTGTGTGTGTGTGTGTGTGTGTGTGTGTGTGTGTGTGTGTATTTTGGTGGGGGGTAGGTGGGGTTGTCTACATGGGTTCTCTGTTTATTTTTTATCAGTCTGTATCATTATCGTCTTTAATTATGCTTAAGAGTATACAAGCCACGTGTGCTCATAATAATAACCCCCGTGCTAATGTGTTCCTTGGCCTCCTCTACACGCGTGCTGTTTATTCTTACCAATGTATAACGCTGTCGTGCCAAGGTGTAAACGTGCGTATCGTGTAATACTGCCATTTTTACCAGATGAGCAGCTGTTGAAACGTACGTCACTGTAATTACCATGAGATGAAACGATGTCAAAATTTTCCTGTGTCATTACTGCTACATAAAAAGTTATTTAATTTTACCTGCTACAGAGTTTCCTCGCTGTTCTTTTGGTAGATTAGTGGTTGTTTAATATTACCCAGCACAAAAATTCTCTCAGTGTTTTTATTGTTGTGTAAGAAGTTGTTTAAAGTTGTCTGGTAGGAAATATGTGTACTATAATTTTTTGTCTCGTACTCATCAAGTTTTCTCCAGTGATTACATGCTATTTCACCTCCGCCCGCAGGTAAGAGCCCACCTCACGGACACCCCCCTGGAGCAGCGGTGCCCCGGGCTAGGGAGGGTACTGAACACCTGGTGGCCCCGACTAAGGTAATTACAACAGGGGCGGTATTCATAAAGGGTTGTATTCTCATGGGGTAAAGTGAATCCCTAGCACCTTTTCCTTACCAGTTTATTTCTGTGTCTGGTAGGTTAGTATAATTTTTTCTTTGTTTAAAAGAGTCAGTGTCGCTGAATGAAAATATAGATAGAGAGTAATAGGCTCTGATGCAAACCAAATCGCTAAGAAAGAGGTGCTAGAAAGCTTCCTAAGCCAAAGAGAGTGCAAACTAAAGTGTTCTGAGTTCAAGGTGTTTATAAGATTGCGTGTTTATGTTTTTATCTTCACCCATACGGCTTCCAAACACTTAAAAACGAAACTAGCACGAATAACAGAGCGAGGAAATTGGAAACATGCAAAGTGATTCCCCCTAATAATTCAGTGCTGTGGAGGCTTTTTCATCGTAAGTATCAATTAGGATCCTTTATAAATGCTGCTTTATTCTGCACTGGATATTACCCACTTTAGGACCATTACGGAAAACGAAGTCAGTTGTGTCGCGGTTGAAGGCAGGGATGTGAGATGACACTGGAATTAGTTGCGTGAAACATTATGCTGCCTTCTGTGTTTTTAGTTTTAATTAAATTTATCTTTACGAATTTTATAGGACACGGAACAGCAACAGCAGGTAAGTTAGAATTAAGGCACAAGTTGCTTAGTGGATATAACGATGTGTGTGGGTCACGTAATTAATATGTGTGCCCTCTAGGCTATTTTTATTGTGAGGATGTGAGAGGAATGTGTCCACTTGGTGGCGTAGGTACTTGTGAGAAGAGCACATCCATACAAAAGAAGAAAAAAAAAGTACATTCGGACGTGTCTATACTTACTGTCATGGAGAGATGGTGGACTGTCTGAACACTCTTACGAGCTATTTCAAGAATAATTTATCTAATTGTTAATGTCACTCGAAGAAGTCCAGATTAATGAAAACAACAATTATATCATCCATATCTTATGATGTCCGAGTGTAACATAAGAATGACTGTAGTGAAAGTGTCATAAGGAAGTTTATTTCTATAATATATTTCTATGATCGCTTGACGGAAAGAATAAATTTGGGGTTGAAGGGGTTTAGGATAATTTTGCAGTATTCTTTTTTATTTATTTTTTTTTTTAATGGGATCCTACAAAAACACTGTCTTCTCATAGTCAGCTTTCTATCTGTTACCTAAATGTAGCCTCTCGAGACTTTTGTGATGCCTCTGCCATATTGAACACTGTCTGGCCTAAGTACTGATACCGTAGTCACTGTTTTTGCCAGCGATTTCCAGCTCTGACCTTTTCCACGACATTTAGAGAGAAATCCCGATATTTTCTCACAATTGCAGTTGCACCTGTCGATAGACCAATAACTTTGCTTCCGTCTCTTGCACTTTTAACTTGGAACTGTTTGATTTTACCTTCCGATAGCTACCGGTACTAAAACAATGTCCAGTCGCTTGTGTATGTACAGGTGTATGGTTAGAATTGTACCCTTTTTTTTTCTTCTTGTAAATTGGTAAAGCTGTCAGTTAGTAGAGTGTTCAGGCTCCTCTGTGATGAACAATCCCTGTACTATTTACTGATATTTGTGTTTAGTTGCTCTAGTATTTATCAGTATTTGTATCTGATTCTTATTTTTTTTCTGATATTCATGTCTCCTAGTTAAACTATCGCTCAGTAGTTTTGACCAGTTGCACCAGTACCTCATTGTACCCACTGAAAATTTTGTTAAGCTGCTTTGGTGTAGGCATTAACACAACACACTATAGTCGCGTGCCGCGACTATAGTGTGTTGTGTTAATGCCTACGATATCTTTGTCTTATTGCGCTGTTAAATACCAATAATCTTGCTCAGTTGTTTGTAGACTCGCCGATGTCTTCCGATATTACCTTTCTTGGCATCGTGTGCTGGCCTGCTGCATGCCAAGATATTTACGAGTTTGATACGGTGTTTGTTTACTTAATTGCTCCAACTGTGTGGAGATTGTATTCTGTTCAGGGAGACATTACCAACCAATCCTCTCCACTACAGGCTGAATGAATTTTTTAGGTGTTGGCAGGAATGAGCTAATATGATGCATCGTTGCACTGGAAGAGTTGAAAATTGTCCTACCCCTCCCATGGTTGATTGGAGGGGAGGGGGAGGGAGAGGGACAGGGTAGGGGATGGGGGGAGGGAGTGTGGTGTGTTCACTGACTTTCGTGGCCAAATGTACTCACAGCCATACTTATATGGCCACAAAGTCCAGCGTTAAGGTGTGGGTGTGTGGGGGAGGAGAGAGGATTTACATTTTGATGGTATAGGCATAAGTTGAGTTCATAAACACAACACAGACATTCAAATACTCCTACACATACACATAAGCAATATACAAACGCAGACGCGCACGCACACGCATACACAAGATTAACACACACACACACACACACACACACACACACACACACACACACACACACACACACATCAAGAACGGCTAGCGTGCATACTGATACCAAAGTAGTGCACACTGATTGATTTACTCCCTCACACACACACGACACACTCAGAGGCACAAGCACTCAATCACGCCACTACACACACACACACACACACACACACACACACACACACACACACACACACACACACACACACACACACACACACACACACACACACACACACACACACACACACACACACAAAGAGCGCCGTACAATCAGTTAGCGTCATCCGGAATAATGCAACACATTCAAACGGCGACAGTGATTAAATCCGTGTCACAATATTGACCGCTTGGCATTTATTACACGTCTTCGTTACATTGCCACGCGACCTTTGATACGAGACGACGAAAATGGACCTTAATTCGCAGACAGACATACGATCAGATTCCTTGCCTAACTAAGATTAATTTTCGCCAAGGTTAAGAAAAGGTTAGTGCTTAGTCGTCCAATGTCTCTATCAATTTCGTCTCCTAATTAAGAACGAAATTGAATTAGAAACCTCCAGTGCCTTTATCATTTTCCTCGCATAAGGAATAATATTTAAAGGAAAGACATGGGTAGTAGGAAAGTGCTGTGACTTCCATGTCCCCATCATTTTCCTTTCGTTTTATTTTTTTAATGTGGGAAAGACATTGAAGTGGGAGTATAATATCACCGTATCCGTATATCTCAGTCAATATCCTGTCGTAACCTAGAATATTTTAGGCGGAGGGGCAATAAAATGGAAGGTGTATAGTCCACCCATGTCGAGATCAATTTCCTGTCGCAGTTAAGATTTTTGTTGCAGGAAGGTCACTGAGAGGGCACATGCAGAATCTTTTGCATCTCTTGTTTTTTTTACACTGTATGCACGTGGGTTCAGGAGGCTTTGTGGCATCTCATCCTCTGTGATTTGTTGTTCATATTACAAGTCATTATCTTTGTTGTGCTGCCTTCCTTATTATTAGCTATCAGACTCATCAGTAATTGAGGCCTTGTAATCGCAGAAAATTGGACCCATGATAATACAGCAATTTTGTACTCGAATCTAGAAGCAGGCAGACCTCCCGAAGTCTGTACATACATTGTAAACAATTAGGCTACCTCTAAGAGAAAGCTAAAATCCATTGTGTTGGCAAGGAAGAGGTGCTATGGGAGCGTCCTGACCAATGAAAATATGGTTCATGAATTAGAAACAAGAATAAGAACATTTCCCTGTCATGAATCAATTTTCTCTTTGCTAGGAGGACAAGAAGAGTAAAAAAAAGTCTCATAATTTAAAAAGCAGAGAAAGAACAGATCTTAGCCACGAAAGGAAAATCATCGTAAGTTATGGAAAAGAATCTCTCAGTGGGAACGAATGATTCTATTTTTGGTCTGTGTGGCGCGTTGTCTTGGTCTCCGTGAAAGGAAGCCAGGCCCTTGTTGAACGAGCTGAGACCAATTTTAATATCGGGTCGTGTAAGAGCGATGGGATATTGAATGTAAACCAAGGAGGCCCAGTTGTGAGGTAGGGAGGGGTAGAACGGTTTGGTAGTGTGGTAGGGCAGGGTAGAATAGTTTGGTAGTGAGGTAAGATGGTTGGTAGTGTGGTAGGACAGGGTAAGATGGTTGGTAGTGAGGTAGGATGGTTGGTAGTGAGACAGGAAGGGGTAAGATCGTCCATGGTGAGGAAGGAATTCATCGGATGCTTGGTAATAACTGTTCAGGGGAGTGGTATATAGTAACTCTCTCTCTCTCTCTCTCTCTCTCTCTCTCTCTCAGACAATTCTTCTTCGTCCTGCATTCTTCGATAATAAGAGTCGCATCATGTTTACGTTAACTTGTCTACTGGCATTAGCGCGCTCCTTGGGTTTGCGGACGCGGGAGAGAAAAAATACACAAAGAAGAAGAAAGATAAAAAAGAAAAAGGAAAAATAAAAATGTTTGGGCTTATTTTTTTAGGGACATTTTCCCGTTTTCTCCGCTCATCTCCTCTCTTGGAATTTTCAGTTTCTTGGTTTCTGCTGACCTCTACTTTCTTTTTCTTTCCTTTAGTGTTCACTCTTCTCTTCTCCGCTGTGCTGTGTCGTGTTTTACTCTGCAGCGCTATTTTATTTTTTATATCTTTTCTTTTTCTGTATTTTTTCATTTCTGTTCTCGTTTTCGTCTCTTCACTCCTCATCTCCTGTCCTCTCCTCTCATCCCTTCCTTCTTTTCTCTTCCATTTTCTCGTCTACTCTTCTCCTCTCTTTCCTCCCATCCTCTCTTCACTTCTTTCTTCCTATCCTCTGCTTTCTTCTCACCATCCTCCATCCCCACCCATACCGTTTCCCGTAGTACTTTTTTTTTCCTTAAGCTCGCTAGAAATTAAAAGGCCAGGGAATGTGAACTGTGGAGGCAAAAATGCATTAAATCCAAGCATAGAGGCTATGCAAATGAAGTGACGCCATGCATGTTAACGACGGCACTGCAAGACGCCCCTCACAATGCCCACGTCTTATAGAAGTGCTAATCAATATTGCATTTCAAATCGGACATTGCAAGAGTGATGTAGGTTCGATGTCGTTCCTTTTGCCTTGTGTTTCTCGGTTTTTCATTTTATTCTTCTTGTCAAATTACTTTTTTTTTTTTATATTATCTCCAGACGATTTCCTTCAGCCTGAGTTTTATTTATTTTTTATTTTTTGAGCTGGTGGGGTTAGATATTGTCTTCATTAACCCCTTCGTTAGGCGGGGGGCTCTTCTGAGTTTATTAAAATCGTCTGGTAGGAAGGAGAATAAATTACAGAGACGTCATCTTTGTAAAACGATGATGATGATGATGATGATGATGATGATGATGATGATGATGTTACTACAACTACTACTACTGTTGTTGTTGTTATTATTATTATTATTATTATTATTAATTTTTTTTAACTACCACCATACTCTTATTTTCACCTTGGACGGACATCAGGTAATGAAAGGGTTAATGAAGGCTATAGCAGATTTCCCCAGTTTTATAAATTTCTCCAGAGCTTATTAGTATGGTTTGATGGTTGCCAGGAGAGTGAAATGACTGCCTCTGAAAATGACTCTGAAAGTGGAAAAGCCTCATTCTTTTTTCATTCATTGCCTGTGTTCAGGTAAACTCATCTCAGGTTTTGTATAGTAATATTTAAGGTCTGGGGACATTGAAGGTATGCGTGGATATGCAGAATGAGAGGGGAAAATAATCAAAGGAAAATACTGGAGATTGTAGAAAGTAAAAAGAAATTATCTGGAAATATTTGATACAACGCTGAATGTATTTTTGACTGAAATATACCTAAAAAAAAAAAATCCCTAATGTGTTTTTAACTTTCAATCCAATGACATATTTATCATTATATTCTTGCTATTTCCAGACGATTTTATTTAACGAAGAAGATCCGCCTGCTAATGAAGGTGGTTAAAGAAGGCTATACCTAATCCTTCCAGTACGAAAAGTCTATAGAAAGATGAATAAAATTGTCTGAAGATAGCAAGAACAACCTAAATATATATGTTTCCAACTTGATAGATTTAGCCTTTACGGCCTGGAAATGTCTTTTGTTTAAGCTGAAGGAAATAGTCAGTCGTCAGAATAAAGTAGAAAGCGCATACAGGGCCTGAAGGCATCAATTTTTTTTTTTTTTTTTTTTTTTTTTTTTTTTTACAGTACCTTATCGTGCATAGTTCCTGCTTTTTTGTTACTCCATTCAGTTAGATGATGATTTTTTTTTTTTTTTCATTTTTGTGTTTCCATGTTCACTTAGGTTATTATTTTTTTCATTTTTGTCTTTCTGTGTTCAGTTAGATTTATTTTTTCATTACTGTCTTGCTATTTTCAGTTAGATGATTTTTCTTTGTCACGTTATGTTCAGCTAGATTGTTTTTTTTTTTCTTTTTATCATTTTTGCTTTTCTGTTTTCAGTTAGATTATGTATTCTTTTTCTTGCCATGTTCAGTTCGATGATTTTTTTTGTGTGTGTTGCAGTATTCAATTAACTTTTTTTATCTGTCTTGACGATTTTCTTTCATCGAAGGAGTGATTTTTCGACCTGGAGGAGTTAGCGCAATCAGTATAACTCATTCAGTAATACTACACTCTTAAGCTAAATGGAACCTGAGTGTAGTAGGAAGTATAAGAAAAAACAAAAAAAACACGGTCTCTGATGGACTGGTTAAGAATAAGCACGAACAAAACATTTCTCGATCCGCAACCCACTAATCAAAAAAGAACCAATAAATGTATAAGAAAGTGGATAAATAAGTGTGTATATAATGGAAATAAATCTAAACTCTTCCTTAATTGAAAGTAGTTAATAAATGAATATAAACAGTTATAAACATATTATATCGACCATTATACTGGGGATATAATACTTTTTTTTTTCAGATTTCTCCTCAGATGCTTCAGTTATTAACGAAACAAATGCTGCAAAAGACTTGAATGAATATTAAGCAAGTCTAAACAGTTGAGTCAGTAATTAAAAACTAAGAATCAAATTAGCAAAGGAAAAAGTTTAGCCATACATTGCCGAAGTAATTAGTTTTGCGACCTGGAAAAATCCGTACAGGTAGAGAGACGGAAGGGGTGAGTAAGGAAGTTGGAAATATAGTACTCATATCAAGACTAAGAAATTAAGAAACATGAACAGTTATACTAACCTGTTTCAAGACATATTATTACCGGCTTAAAACGAAGAAAGTAGGAAGGAAATTCAGAAGTAAAAAAAAATAGACTTAGAAAGATAGATAAATATTCTGTACCTGTGTCAAAAGGAAAATTTAATAAGAAAAACAGAGTACTGTAATTAATGTCTATGATGATGAAGATGAGAAATTAAGTGAGTAAGGAAAATGAAAAATTACTGCCTGCTTCAAGCGAAAAAGTAAAGAAATTTACGAGAGGATGTTAAAGAATTAGCTCTTATACCAAAAGAAGAAAGGATGAGAGTTAAACAAAGATTAAGACATCTGAATAATATATAGGCTGGTACTGGTGTCTCCACAAAAAAGATAAGGCAGAAATAAATAAATAAATAAATAAATCAAAAACATGTGTGTAAAGAAAATAAACTGACCAGGAAAGCTAAATATTAGTACCCGTATCATGGCCAAAGACGTGAGTAGTAAAGGTCAGAGTACCAACTGGAAAAACATTTATGAGGTGAAGGAAAAAGTGAGGAAGGAGAATGGACGGGACCGTGAAGAAGTGGAGGAAATGCATGGCTTGTGGAAACGAAGTAAATTTGTGTATTGGAAAGATGTAAAATTTGTGATATAATTTTGTAATATATGTGAGCGTGAGATATATGAGAGAAGAGTATGAGGTATCTGGGTTGTGAATAAACAGCGATATAGAGGAGGATATGCGGTATAGCCTATCATGTCCCCCGCAGCTGTTTTTCCCCACCACAATATTACCACGGATTGCACGTTTCTGCCCCCCCTCCCCCCACCTCTCTCTCTCTCTCTCTCTCTCTCTCTCTCTCTCTCTCTCTCTCTCTCTCTCTCTCTCTCTCTCTCTCTCTCTTCCCTTCCCTTTTCAGTGTTCCCTTTGTTACGCACTTTCTTCTCTCTCTCAGTTTTCATTTTCCACCCATGATTCGTAATTCTGCATTTCATTTTTGCCATCTTTTTCTTCTCATGTTCATCCTCCACGGTTTTCCTCCTTTCCTCTCAGGCTTTATTGGGTTCCCTCCGTTCTGCATGACTGTTATTTTCCTCTCACCGTTTTTCTTCCTTCTTTCCCATGCAGTCTTCCTTCACCTCATCTTCACCTCTTTCTTTTTTATTAACTCTTCACTCGCCCTCCATTCTCTCTTCCACTTCTTTCCTAACCCCCTTTTCCTCTCCCTTTTCCTTCTCTTCTTCCTATTTTCCCTTTCCACTACCCCCTTTTCTTCTAACCCCTCTCCTAACCCCTCCCCCTTTCCCTCCTCCTCCCTCCCCTTCACTTCACCCGTCCTTGCCCTTCCATTCCCACCCCACCCCTTCCTTCACTTCCCATCTCACCCCTCTCCTCTCTGTTTACCTTCCTTCCTCTCCCCTTACTGTATTGTCTCCCTTCTTCCCTCTCTTCCATTCATTTCTCACATCTGCCTTCTCCTCCCTTCTTCTTCTTTCTCTTTCCCTTACTATATTGATTCCCTTCTCCCCTCCATCCTTCGCCTCTTACGTCTCCTCTCTCCTCCCTTTCCTTTCCCTCCTCTCCCTTTGCTTCTCACTTCTCCCCTTCCCTCTCCTCCCCTCCCTATTTTACCTCTCCTCCCCGCGCTTCTCCCCTCCTCTTTGCGTCCGTTACTCTGTGGCAAGCAATCAAGCATCAGGATAAGCTCTCCACGCAACTAGCCAGGCATTCAGGCAAGGTGGCCATTTGCTGTTCCTTCGAGATAAAATGCATTAGACCCTCTCAGCTCGCTATCCCGACCCAGGACACGCGAATTTTAACCCTCCGCCCATCTCATCCAAGGCCCTGACTCGCCTGCCTCCCCCTCCTCTGTTCTTTGATATACATTGATATGCTGGTTTATGTTGATCTACACCACCTAAGATTCAAGGGGAAACTCTTTCGAACGCCTCATACTCTTGCTCTTATAACTCTTGACTGCGAGAGGGTCTTTTTTCCTCCTCCAGATTTTTCATGGACTCTTCTTTGCATCGTTATATTTTTGTTCATCCTCTGCCTCCCTGAACCTCTTCACTCTGATGGCGTTATTATTCCGTATCATTCCATCATTCCCACTACCTACAGACAGCATTATTAGATTAGGAGAAGCTTTCGAAAGCTAGAGGTTAGATATATAGCCTTCATAAACCTCTTCACTACAAGAAATCTCGTTGAATAAAAACATTTGGTGGCAAACTGATTAAAAAAAAAGAAAAAAAGGCCCCTCCTGGAGTTCCTAACCACGCCAGCCTGAGACGAAGGAAGCAAGGTTGGATTTGGCAATACAGGCACTGACTAATGTCCCTTTGGCAACTGTTGTGCTTCAGGATAGCCTAAGTTAAGAAGAGCCTTGACCTAAACTCTTATTATTAGCATTCCTGTGTGACTGTCTGGCCATCTCGATACCCACCTTGCACACACACACACACACACACACACACACACACACACACACACACACACACACACACACATCAGATCATTTATAGGTACCCTTGGAGTGCAACGTAAAATACAATTTAGGATAAACTTTCTTATCATTCTCAAGTCGTAGGAAAGTTAGGGTGACATAATTTATATACAGATTCTTATGAGTATTAGGAATAATTTACCTTCGATTGTCTCTGTCAGTATCTTATCCCTCTTTTCCATTAATCTGGGGTGGGAAGGATCCAAGTTAAGGGCAGGAGGGCAAAGAAGCAGGAGAACTATCAACAGAGTGCCTAGTAAAAAAAGGGTCACACATCCATTCTCTCATCATCCATGGTTTCAAAAGTCTCGTTTCCATCTCACAGGCCAAGCTACTCACACAAAGTCGCGCCTCATTTTTACCAAAGCCTTGGAATATCTATTTACCGTGTCCCCTCTAGGTGGGCTATTTCTAGGTACAGCGCACCCTTCCCGAGATGCAAATGAAGCCCGCACAATGATGAAAGTCACTCGGGTAAGCAAGTCATCGGAAATTTTATAGCTCTGGTGCTCCCGGGCCGACTCACTGACTGATGATAAACGTGGCTCGATTTCTCCAGGAGCGAGGTGTGGCACATTTAGCAGACACACGCGACGGCCGGGCAGGGAGGAAAGAGTTCATTGATTCTGTGTGTCTGTGAGGGGGAAATATTTTGTTATGTAAGAAAAGGTTATGATCATTTCCCCATTTTTACATAACTGCTGTTCTGTTTGGTCAGCATTATTATTATTATTATTATTTTTTTTTTGGGGGGGGCGGGGGATATATTTTCAGTTTTAATACACTGGTGATCATGTTGTAATTTTGTGATTTTAGCTTTCGTCTTGCAAATAAGGTAACCAATTTGAAACATCAATTTACTGATATTATTTTGTAATTATAGAACATATCAAAACTTCAGGAAAGTAAAAATAAATCTTCTCATGGTTTAATACAAAGTTCATTAGAGAGAAGACAGTTTTGTGAAGGGCATACCCACCTCAGAATGGCCTGACCTCGCTAAAAATAGAAATTGCCTGGGGTTATGTTCGAGAAAAATGAAATAGCTTTTTCCTCCCTTCCTACTCTCTCCATTGCTCAATCACAGCAGGCTCAAATGTCACTGGGTAGCGGCGCATCACTCCCCTAATCCTGTTATATATGTACACCGAATTCCTTCTCCTGTCCGTGTATGGGGTTACCTGTGTGTGTGTGTGTGTGTGTGTGTGTGTGTGTGTGTGTGTGTGTGTGTGTGTGTGTGTGTGTGTGTGTGTGGACTCTCTCTCATCTACCCATGGTGATTGGGCAGTACAGTTGGTGACATAAGTTCGCGTACTATCCATCTTTTTCTGTTTTATTGTTTATCCTTTACTTGTCTTCCTGAGGCTTCACGTCAGAGAGTCATATATTGGCAGAGAAATATACCAGGTCTCTCACAGCTTAAGTATGCTATCCAGCAGAAGGAAGGGAGAAGCAGAAGAGGTGATATATTAGGCGAACTTTATGTCCCTTGCTGTACCTGCCTCACATCCCCTCCGCCTGCTTGCCCATTGTCCTACCTGGGCGTCTCTGCTTTCTTGCATACATTCCTGCTTCCTCCTCCCCGCTCCAGTCAATGCACGTCCCCACCAACCTTCGTGTCCACCACCCTACCACCCACTTTTTTGTCCTCTTATCACTCCGCTTGATGCATGCAGAGCTCAGGCCCCGTATGCATAACCTCTCCTAAGCATAATTCGTATATCCTTTGTAAGTATAAGTCGTGTATGGGTTTTCTTGTTTGTATTTTTACTCCCTTTTCGCACGACTACCAGACACTTACAGCCTGGAGTGAATGTGAAAAACGCTAGCCAGCAATGTGATTTGAGGTGGAGGCTTGTTTGTCGTAAATATAGGTTAGGATACTTTATAAATACTTCCCGAGGCTCGGCAGATGGGTGGCCGTTGATTCGCTCCTCCCCTGCAAGCACCTCCCGCAAGCAAATAAACCTCCTTAGCGTATACCCTTCCTAGCATATGTAAACCTCCCTAACGTATGTCCTCCCTAGCGCGTATGAACCATCCTTGCATATATCGGCATCCTCTGTAGCATGTATATACCTTCTTATCATATAATGGTATATTTTGTAGCACATATAAACCTGCTTAGTGTATACCGGTATCCTTTCTAATTATAAACCTCTCTGGTATATACCGGGATCTTAAGCATGTGGGGCGTTTGTAGTTAGAGAATGAACCCTTCCTTTTGTTGATGCATTTTATATTTCATTCTTGCTATCTCCAGACGATTTTCTTCAGATGAGGGCAGATTTTTCGAACTTGGGGGGTTGGAGACAGCCTTCATTAGCCACTTCTACTTGAGATCCTCCTAAAGTTAAATAAAATGGTTTGACATTAGCTTAATTAAGGTGAAAAATACGTCCTCGTGTTGATGAGGTTCAAGCACAGAAGGAGACTGAACTCTCCCCAGCCTGCCAGAAAAATAATCAGTCCTTTTGTTCTTGCCTCTGTGCGTCCTGTGAGCTGTGCTGTGCAGGTCAGTCGCTGTCATAAATCACCCTGCGCATGAGGTGCCTGTATTATTGATGGAGATTGTGGTAAATGACTCCTACTCCTGGAAATGGCCATATGATTGTTACAGACCGTCGTGTGGGCACTGTGTACTCGCGTTTTCTACCCTATTTTTTTACCGATATGTTCATAGGAAGAAAAGTTGCCGATTAAAGTTCCATTCCTACTTATAAAATGGATTTGCCAGTTTCCCCAATTTACAGTACCCTCCCCCCCAAAAAAAAAAAAAATGTGATATCTTGGTACATACCTCTGAGTGGTAGGGAGGTTTGACCTGTGTTATTGATGAAATGGGAAAAATGGAGTTCCCCCGAGCTAAGCCCTGTATTGGACTATATAGCCCCGCTAGGGTTACAGGAGCGAGCTACCACTCCCGGCACGGCAGCCCGGGCGAGGCTCGAACTCGCAATCCCCCGATTACGAGTCCGGCGCGCTACCACTGTGCTACCGCGCCCCCCTGTGTTATTGATGAGGATTCTGGGAAATGACCCCTGTTTTGGGAAGTGATTACATGTTTGGTAGTGACCGTCGTGTGGTGATAAGCGTATAGCACCTGAGCATGGTGCTGATGAATTAGGGATCAGTGTCGATTTCACAGTACCGTGTAATTGCTCAGGTGCAAGACCTATTGTGTAAAGTAAATTAACCACCTTTCCACCTGTGAGTATAATTCGGCTGTAGCGTGGTACCGTTTTCCATGTACCTCACTTGTACGCTGGACACAGAACGAGGAGGTAGATATGGGCACACATGTTAGCACAAGCCGGGGAAGGAACCAAACACAAGCAAGGGTTGTAGGAGACAGAGGCCGGGCGTTCCAGTACCCTCCAGTCTCCCTCCCCAATACCAGCGTCCACTAGCCTCTCCCTCAACAGCAAATTCACCCTTACTTAGCCCCGCCGTTGGGTCGCATTCGTCCTTCTGTGGGTGCTGTGCGTTATGCCCCTCAGGTGCGTCAGACTGTATGAGGTTATCGCATGCTCATTTCAAAATGCTTGTTATTTGTTCCATCCAGATCTTCGCATTGATAAGCTGCAGCGGCGCCCTTTCTTGCACTCCAATGCCTTACATGCCCTTAGGTGAGAGACTGAGGCCTTGTGCTTTCACTTTAAAAAATAAATAAATAAATAAAACGGCGGGCGGGGTGGAGCTTCAAACAGACCATCGCATTTAATCCCACATGTATATACGTAGATAATGGTTCGCTTTCACTCCCACATATGTATACGTAAATTATGGTTAGATTATATGGCACTCAGGAGCAGTTACGTATCATAAATCAAGCTGACAAAGCACTGAGAGAAAAAGAAAGAATGGTGTAATTTCCGTATTGTACCTGTACCATCAGACGATTACATTCATTGTGGTACTAAGTGGGCTAAAGAAAGCTGTAGTTAACCCATCTAATGCGAAAAGTCTTCAGGTCTTAATAAAATCGTGTGCAGGTCGGAAGAATAAATAAGAAGAAAACGTACTCAGGCTGAGGGAGTTAAGGAGCGAAAGGAAGAACGACCTAGGAATGAAGAACGACCTATGGGCAAGACGGAACGAGGACGGGATAGTACAAGGAACGCCTGATGTATCCAGTATTAGGTCATGTTTCTAATCATGCAGTATTTTTCCCATGTACAGACGATGTTATTTATCCGTGGAGAGACTTTGCGAACTAGAGGAGTTGGACTTAGCCTGCAGTATATTAACCCCTGTACCATAACACGTCTCCCTAAGGCTGAATGTAATTTTCTGGTTGTGATAAAAATATAATCAAAAGTTGCCTACATTACCGTAATGAAATGGTTGAGAGAGAGAGAGAGAGAGAGAGAGAGAGAGAGAGAGAGAGAGAGAGAGAGAGAGAGAGAGAGAGAGCAACAAGAATGAAGCACGTCAGGGTTCAAGGTTGACTTCAGAGACAAGAGTATGAAGGAGGGGGTGGGGGTGGCGCCGAGGTGGAGAGGGGGGGTGGCGAGGTGGGGGGTGGGGATGGTGTTGAGGTGGGGAAGGAGCGTCGAGATCGAGAATGGGGGATTTTGATGCAGGTGGGAGTGGGGAGGTCGTGGGTAGGGGAGGAATGTCCATGAGGCAGGAGAGAGGAGGTCGAGGGTAGAGGGGGATGTCCATGAGGTAGGAGGGGGGAAGTTAAGGGCAGGGGGATGTCCATGTGAGGGGTCTGGGGGGGAGGGATGGCATCAAGGTGGAGCTGATGAGCCAAGATGCCTAGTAACCCCACCTGTCATGCCAAGAGATAAATTGTTTGTGCCCACCACCACAATCATCTTCATCTCCCCTGCTACAGCCACTTACTGCAAGAGCTCGTTGCGTCTTAACCATTTCATTGTGAGGATTTACTGTTTATTTTTACTGCAACCAAGTATTTATATATTTAACTTTACGGAGTTGTGCCACATGGTTAATAGTCCTCTCTCTCTCTCTCTCTCTCTCTCTCTCTCTCAAAACCGCCCATCACCTGCAAGTTATAAGTAGCTACAAGTTAAATATCCGATTAACTTTGAACATCGTCCCTTTTTTGGCGCGGCTTATACCTAACCTTGATTATTCGGGGAAAAAACCTGAACTTAAAAGCAATTTGGGAGTCTGAGGCATTAATTGTTTTCCTAAGGACTTCCATCCCTCCATAAAACCTTGCTCAGAAGAATGCTCAGGACCAGAAACCTGTCGCTGAGGCTTCAACAAACAGGCTTCACTCTGTTTACATTGGCGGTGCGCTCAGGCTTCCATCATCTACCTGTATCATCATGGACTGGCAATAAAATTTGAGTGTAGGTTATTTTATTTCCCTGTTTTGCGCTGTTAGTGAGTGTTACAAGTTCGAGAGATGTGCAGTGTTGCTCTTTTGGGTCTTGTTTGTCATTGTTTGGCTTGTCCTTAGTTGGTCGGCCGGTGTTTTGGTTTGTCTTGGTTCTGGGGAGGCTTTGTGGTCGCAAGATGATGGCGATCTGGAAGGAACAGAGGTTGTGTGAGGAACAGGCGAAGGTAAAATAAATAAACAGAACAAGAGAAGGCTTGTGGGCCAACAGAGAGAGAGAGAGAGAGAGAGAGAGAGAGAGAGAGAGAGAGAGAGGTGGGGGGGGGGACTGCAGCAAATCGCACGACGTAAGATAGAGGGGTAATCGTGCGAGGAGCCAGCGTGTGACAGCCAGGTCGCGTGGGTCAGTGAGGGGGTAGGGCATGTTAACAAGCAGAGAGGGGCAGCCTTGGTCTACTGTGGGAAAAATGCAGTACGTCTCTCAAATGTATTACACACACACACACACACACACACACACACACACACACACACACACACACACACACACACACACACACACACACACACACACACACACACACACACACACACACACACACACACACACACACACACACACACACACACACACACACACACACACACACACACACACACACACACACACACACACACACACACACACACACACACACACACACACACACACACACACACACACACACACACACACACACACACACACACACACACACACACACACACACACACACACACACACACACACACACACACACACACACACACACACACACACACACACACACACACACACACACACACACACACACACACACACACACACACACACACACACACACACACACACACACACACACACACACACACACACACACACACACACACACACACACACACACACACACACACACACACACACACACACACACACACACACACACACACACACACACACACACACACACACACACACACACACACACACACACACACACACACACACACACACACACACACACACACACACACACACACACACACACACACACACACACACACACACACACACACCTTTTTTGGCTGCCTTCTTGCTCAGTCTTGGCATCCCTTCCCTCCGAAAAGATGACTGAAAATACTAACATGTCTTCTTGCATACACACTGGTAGTTTCGTGCTTAGGATATACATTATACAGGTAGGAGACAGATCCCTGAGCAGTTTCATTCTCAAATAAAACTGATAAGTAACAACGTATGAGTGTAAGCATTATCGATTGTCTTTTTTTTCGAGAGAGAGAAATTATGAAAGAGTTGATGTGATAAATTATATATCGGATTGGCATGGCATTCAGGTAGCCGTTAAGAAGGTATATGTTCACCGCAATTAATATTAAGCGAGTATGTTTGTCAGCTACGATGACACCACATAAGAAGCCACCATGCAAAGAGTGGTTTATTGAAGCTATGTTTACATTTGAGTGTGGCCAGTGTAAATGGCTGGTGACCATGATGACTTTGGTGGACTGTAGACAAACACGTGTATACGTCAGTTTCGCCATATAACGCCATGATTTTATACCTTTTCATGCCACAAAACATTTTCACCTTCATTCCACAACACACTCCCTGTTTCCTTAAATTGGTTGGTTGCATTTTCAATATACTAGCTTAGTTTCTTCCATGTGATCATGACACAGACGTAACGGTATTAATTTGGAAACTGCACATCCCTTTTTGCCTTCATGTCCTTCAGTCATTTGCTTTTTAGTGCCCCTCCAGCAAGGTTACAAAATATTTCGGGATACCTAGAAATTTAGGGAAATGCTCTAAACGCCATTAATGTCTTAAACAAAACATTACAGCCTTATTTGCTGTTCCTGACCTTTCAGTTTTAGTATCGTTCTCTACGGTGTTAAATTTACCCTTTGACTGCTTGAATTTCGCACGACTGGACAAAGTATCTGGGGTTTTCCTTAATAGATTTCGTCGTAGATAGACTAGTTGCAGAGAAAGTGTTACTTGAGAAAAAAAGGTTACTTGAGATAAAAGGCTTGACCGAGATTGAAAGGTTACTGTGTTTAAAAGGGTTACCCAAGACAGAGGCGTTACTGAAGATAAAAAGGTACTCGAGATAAAAGGATA
Organism: Coenobita brevimanus; assembly: GCF_032717465.1. Taxonomy (NCBI): domain Eukaryota; kingdom Metazoa; phylum Arthropoda; class Malacostraca; order Decapoda; family Coenobitidae; genus Coenobita; species Coenobita brevimanus. The sequence continues at coordinate 61,879,840 of NC_137046.1, read as the reverse complement.
ACTCAAGATACAGATGCCACTGGAGATAAAAGGTTACTGGAGATAAAAGGATTATTTAGGGTACAAGGGTTAACCAAGATTTTGTTCAGTTGGTTACTTGAGATAATTAGAATCTTTCGAGACAATTTTTAAACAGTTGTCTGGTGGGAATTTTTCACTGTTGAACAAAATGAACTGTTGCAAGTTTGAACAAAATACCTAAGTGCACCAAAAACAATGAAAGGAATAACCAGGATAGTTATTTATTTATTTATTTATTTATTTATTTATTTATTTATTGAAAGTCCATGCACCTTAACCCCTCCAGTGCGAAATGTCTCCCTGTATGCTAAATACAATAGCTTGGTTGTAATGAGACCATGATCTTTTATGTTATTTGTGGAAACGATGTCGATGTTAAAACTACATAAATAACACGGTACAAGAGCATAGTAAAATATAATATGCAAAATAAATCGCTATGAAAGAGGTGCTACGACATTAAGCGCTCGAACATAAGGTCCTCAGTGTTAGCTTAACCTCTCGACACCACTAAGACTGTATACATTGACACCCGGGAAACACCGTAAGTTTTTATTGACAGTGATATGTTACGACCTTATTTGGTCAGCCTCCATGTTCTTCAGCCATTAAGTCTTAGCATTCGTTCCAAAAGCTTGTTAAATATCCGAGAATGACTTGAAACACTTGTATAGAGACATGCTTGCTGTATATTGCATCGCTTTTTGTCCCCCCCGTCCTTCACTCCCGACTTCCTTCCCTGTATAACTTAATTCCTTCACTGCCAAGCGCCCCTTTAAAGCTGAAGAAAATCGTCTGAATATGGCAGAAATAGAATAAAGACCTTATTATTTTCAAGAGATAATGGAGATCGTTTTCAACCCCACCGCTGCCATGTACTTCTCTAAATACTGCATAAAATTATCCGGTCTAGGATTTATGACGAAAACGCTGGTTACATGCTGAGAATACACGATGTCTTAATATCTTCAGAGTACATTAAGGTTCTGTACGAATATTGATTGTCATAGCAGCCACTCTTGAAAATAATTCCTTTGGCTTAATAATTAAGATTAAATAGCCTTAAAAATTTGAAAGTCAATGTCGAGAATATACGTGAGAGAAAATACTGTACCCACGATAATAATTAGGGTAGTATAAGAGTTCCCAAGATCAGTTGAAGTTAACAAGCTCACTCCTATGACGCTGTTTTTTTATCTTTTGTCGTGCTACTTCCACTCATTTTTAGACAGCTTAGGAGAGTTTACGAACTGAAAGAGTTACACATAGATTTCACTACTGACCATAAGGACACTTCACAAACGACCAGTACTGTCTGTTATGGGCTGACTTTTTCGCCTTACTGGACTAGATATCTTCCAGAACATGAATATTAAATTGCTATTGCATGAAACTCGCTTAGTCCTAGCTGTGAGGTAGGAATGAGTCTCCTTGGTTACTAGTTAAATCGAGCCTCCAGTCTGACTACACCTGACCATCAGTTGAGCTAAAAGAGGTCAGGGATCGACATCAGGTTAGAATGTGAGAGGTGACGGAAGTGCGTGTTGGCTCAAGGCGTAGTTGCGTACCGTGGAATATGCTTGACACTCAATTACCTTATTTCATGTGGAGTATTATTGCAGTAAGAGTGTTTCCGAGAGCATTATTATTATTATTATTATTATTATTATTATATTGTTATTATTCCTGCTGCTCCTGGTGTATTTTTCATTTTATCCCTTGCCTTTCTCTCCATGTAACGGTAAATATTAAATGATTTCCCACTGCAACTAATGTACTACCAACCCCAATATCTAAGGTGAACAAACGACCACCAGGAAGCCAGTGACAGTTGGGGAGGTGAGTAGGGAGGGTTGCTGGGGTGAGGGGGGTGGAAAAAGGGGGGGGTAGGGGCAGGTGGGGGTGGGTGTAAAATGGGGGGTTGGGTAGGAGGGAGGGGGGTGGTGCGATTGACCTAAAGTGCTATCTTAATGACGTCGTTAGCATCCCATTCGTAGCGTGGCGTCAGATTAAGAGCGCTGTCCCGGCCCCACTTACCGTCGAGGTGGTCTTCGATGAGCAAGTGAGCTGCAGTTATAGCCTGACCACCGTGCCGCTTTCTTAGATCTGTTCAAGCATGCTTTTTTAATGTCTATATGTAATTAGTTTTTCATTTTTTAAGAACCATCGATCATTATCATGCAGTATCCACATGATTTCATATTTCCATCTGTATATCTCTGTCTAACTATACCTCTGTCTATCTATCCGTCTGTCTATCTTTATTTCTTTGTTTATTTATGTATTTATCTGATACACAGCGAATCAGCTCAGCAAATGGATTCTACCAACAGTATCATTTTCAACATGGTCATTATGCAATTATAGATATCCAGTTTTGGTCTGTGATATATTTGTAGTGCAAGAAGCGTCTGTCTGTTGTTTTTGCCAGGATATCTACAGTCTCTTATCTGAGTGTGATCAGGTTAAGTGAAAAACACATAATTGGGCTTAGACGTTGCTGGTACAGGAGGATACAAAAGTTCTCCTGTTCCACTGTGTTAACGACCAACTTGGGTCTCGTGTTACTTCGCTTCCTGATGCGTCTTGTCTTCACGATCAGAGGAACATAAAACTCCTCTGATCCTAAAGAAAAGATAAGACATAGCCAGAAGAGGAAACCAGGAAACAGAAGGGGAAATAGCGAACTTCCTTGGCCAACTGTACATGAGGTGCCACTGGAAATAATGGCCCTGTAATTATATTGATTGGGGCTGTTGTTTTTTCCATAGTTTTATTTTTGAACAGCTAAAAACCGGTTGTGTGCTGGAAAAGGGTGTTGTTGCTCTGCCTAGATCAGATATCCTAACGGAAAGTTGTAATTGCTTGTTGGTAATGTGACTTATTATTATTTTTATTTATTATTTTTATTGTTATTATTATTATTATTATTATTATTATTATTGCTATTACTATCATTACTGTTGTTGTTTTTATGTTACGTGATGAGTAAATAAAAGCTATTGATTCTTTTTCATTCGCTTATGATCAGAACAACACCACTGCTAAATTCCACCTAATGCCAGCAAAATGAAGGTAAAATTACGTCCTCCGGCTGAAGGGGTTAAATGTTCATCCTCCTATTGCTCACTCTCTGCCAAATATAACCGCTTGTGTAGGCTGCAATAATATACTAGAGTTGTTCCGATCATGAGAAAGCTAATAGACTGAAAGGACGTTTATGCATTGGACAGGTCCAGATATAAAACGTCATGAAGTCTTCTATGCATAAAGCCTCAGCTTCTTGGGTCCGGTACAATTGGGGGCAGAAATTCGTGTAATATTTGATCTCTTCTCCTATTCACTTTCCTATGCTAGCTAATATTCCTAAGCTGAGAGATGCTTGGTATTTTTCACAGCCCAAGGTTAATGCTGTTGATGTGGTGCATCAGGGAGGAAAGTGACGGACGTGCCCAAAGTGCGAAGTAAGGGTAGTGATTTTCCTTTTCCTTTTTTTTTGTGAGATGTCTTGATAGCCACACAGTTCTCACTCGGAGCGCCTGACAGATTGAGCAAGCCGGCAATTGAGAGATAAATGAGTCGAACCAAATCATAAATCACGTCCCATTGTGCCGTCGCAGGCAGAGAATTTACTCGCACAATGGAGGAGTTAGCGTCAAGGTTGGCTTTCCAGGCGTAGCAGAGAGTGTCGTGGGGTGGTCTGGCGTCACTGCATTAACTGTTATTCCTGTTTTTCTACGTGACGTACTCCTTGAGGGTGCATTTTGGGAAGGGTTTCCGTGGGGTGTTTATTTCTGTCTTGTCTTCTGTCCAAAGTAACTGTATTTTGTCACTGAATTCTGTTTTCTTCTGTGACGTACGCCATGAAACTGCATTTTTGGAAGGACATCTGTGAGGCTATTAATTGTCATGTGTTCTTCTGTCCCAAGTAACTGCATTTTTCCGCCATAGTTTTTGTCTTCCTCTGTTTCTTCTCCACCAAGAAATGCCTCATGGGAAAGATGTTTTGTGAGTCTTATTTCTGTGTTGTCCCTAAAATAACTAAGTCTCATCACTTGTTTTTGCTTTCCCTTGTCACTTCTGCACCGAGAAGTTTCAATATGTGAAGGATTTTTCATGAACCATTTATTTCTAGTTTCGTCATCCCCTTCTTTTCCCCCAGCTAACTGCATTTTTTGTCACCTTTATTTCAGTCTTCTTTCTTCTGCTACTGTTGCGCTTAGAAACTTAGAAGGTCTTCTGTGATTTTTTTTTCTTTCCCTCAATGTTGCTATATTCTGTGTATCTTGTCTTCCCATTGGCATAAAACTCCTTCGCGCCCTGTTATTCGTGTGCATTTTCCTGGGTGCTCTGTTTGTCTTTTTTCTTGTCATGCTGATCTCACTTCTCAGTTGTTGTTTTATTTTTCTTTGATTTTTCTTTATTCAGGCGTCTTTTTTGCCGACAATAATTTATTTGTTTTTCTTCTTGACTTTCTTTCCCCTGATCATTCTTCTCCTTTTCTCTTCGCTGTTCATATGCTTTCCAGTTTTGCTTCCCAGTCTCACATATTGCCCAATTTCGTTCATTCATGTATTTTTTCTTGAATGTTTAACTCTATCTTCTTTCCCCTCCGTTTTTTTCGTAGTCATTTATTTTTGTGTATGTGCTTTTCCTTCTACTTACGTTTCATCTTTGTCGTTAATGTATTTTTCCTCCTTGCGTTGCTTCTCGTTTTCACATTTTCCTTTATTATTCATACATTTTCTTCCCATTTTTGCTTTGTTTCCCCTTTTCATGCTACTCATTTCCCATTTGATAGTCTCATTTTTTCCCGTGTGCTTTATTGTCCTTTCTCATTCTTTCCTTTTTTCTTTGCTGTTCTCATTTTTTTTTTCTGTGTGCCTTTCTTAGTTCATTTTGCTCTCTTGCTATTTAATTTTCTTCTCCTGTTTCCTCCATTCAACGTTTCTGGTGATTCTAATGTTCATAGTTTTTTCACAGTGTTGTGTTTCCCCTGCTCACATTTTTCCATTTTTTGTTTTTCTGTATATATATTTTTTTTTCTGTTTTTTCTCCCCACGGTCATCCATATTTTGTTTTCTACATATTTTTAATTTTTTATGTTTTTCCCTGGCATACGTTTTTCCATATTTTTGTTTTTCTTTATATATATTTTTGTTTCCTTTTTTTCTCCTGGTCACGTTTTTCCATATTTTGTTTTCTATATATTTTTAATGGTATGTTTTTTCCCCTGATCACGTTTCTCCATATTTTGTCATTATTTTTTCCATTTTTTTTTTTCTCCAAAGCTCACGTTTCCTCCTTATCTTGTATATAATATGTACAGTATCTGCTTTGCTTTCCCCTCATTCCCATGCAGGTGTTGTCCATTATTCATCCACATCTTTATTACATGCCCGGTATATGATTGTCCCCCGTCATCTTCCTCCATTACCGCACTTATCACACTCTTCCATCACTCTAATGGCTGGATTCTGTCATGGGAGGATGTAGCACCTCTTCCTAAGCGATTTACTTTGCACATCACATCACTGTACCTTCTTGCACGCTGTTGATGCAAGTTATGTCGATAACTATATAAATCACAGGAGAATGTTTGTGTAATATGCAAAATAAATCGCAAAGAAAGAGGTGTTACAAAGCCTCCTATGCCACTAAGAATACGATCCGCAGCTGGAAGACCGCGAGTTCGATTCTAACGCTGCTCAGACTGTTCGACTAAGTTTGTTTCCATCCTTGTCCCTCTCATCCCAGCTATTCAGTTGCAGATCAAGTAAATTCTACCGTAGCGTCTTATTCTAGGGGTACATTGGAACTCAGCATATATTTATTTTTTGATTAAATGACCCTTTTACAGTTGATATGCATTAATCTTACACTTTCTTCTTCACCTTCGCTGTTTGGGTTCTGGCTTGGCAATCGTTTTCGAGATGGTATCAAGGCTTCGTAGTACGTCTTCCATAGCGATTTATTACACCTGTTACACCTTAATAGTCTCTTTGATGTTAGGTATGCGTTATTAGTATCTCCATTGCTTCCCTGAATAGTTTATGAGAGGATTAAAAAGGCGTGACGTGAAAATTAATTGCCAAGAAAGGTGTGCTTCGAAGTCTCATAAAAACGACTCCTGGTGCACGAAGCCTTTTGAAGCCTACAGTTTATTCCAGTGTAATCTGTAGTGTCATTCAACATTAATTTTTTGTTACCTTGAAATGCCAGACTCTTCAGTGTTTTAGCGTCTGTGTATTCTTGCTACTGCCAGACGTTTTGCTTTGAGTTTTTGAGGGGATTCTGGTGAACTGTCCTAATGTCTAAACAAACACAGTTTCAGGATGTGGGTACCCGGTTGCCCTCTTTAGGTGGAGAGAGGGGCAGCTTGAGGGGGAAGGACAGAGTGACATGGAGGCGATTCGTTTGTGGCCACCTCTTCCTGGATTAAGGCGTCTGGCTATAGATAGATAGACAGATGAATAAATAAATAGACAAGCAGATAAGTAGAAATAGATTGATAGAATGAGAGGGTATAGCCTAGTTTTTCTCTGGTCAGTTGGAGGTACTTTCATTCAACATCCTCTCATACCACACAATCCACTTTACTACTCTTCCTGACTCTCTGTTCTGGGTTACTTGAGTTCTTTATTACAGAAATCGTTAGTCATTTCATGCCCTGTATAGAGAAAAATGCTTTAACAATTTTTCTTGATATTTTTTTTCCCTCGCCAATGCAGCGTCGTGATTAATGTTTGTAATTAGAGGAAGCGAGTTTATGGGTCCCAGGCTTCACTTGACGTAACTGGCATCACTAATTTAGGCCAGTTAATGGAGAGTAATTTAGTTGTTTTAGTATCTGCGGTATTTTCTCCAGGCTTACAAGAGCAAGTTTTACCCCAGCATCGTAGATTTATTGTAATTAGTAATGTCAGTTGTACGAAGCTCAAAGGTATTTTACTCGAACTTCATCAGCAATATTTATGTGATCTTAGTTTACCTTGGGAAGCAATTAGTTTCTTCTTACAGGCAATTAATATTCATAACTTTTCCCGCCCTCATGCTCTCTCAATCAGTATCATGATCAAGGGAGTTGGTGGCCAGGTGGTTAGAGAGGCGATCTGCTGTCCAAAAGGACGTGAACTCGATTCCAAGCTGGGGCAGAGACCTATCTGATGATTTAAATTTAGTAAAAATGGACTTTGCTGACCATCCACAAGCCTGCTGGCATGTCATTAAAACACCATATGTTAAAATTATAGCGCCAGTCCTGCACGAGACGACCCTTGCGTGTATTCCATTTGGACGGTGGGTATTAACGTCGAGATGGTGTCGTAATGATGTGTGTCATGTAGGAGAATTGTATGGCCTCAGGGAACAGGCTATCAAATCTATGTCCAGAGTGTGACTCATAAAAAAGAGCGGAGGTATCGTGTAAGGTGCTTTGGCATTTAGTTTCGTGTTCGCGTCCTCTGTTCCTTCGTCCGTAAGCTCCTTGATGTCGCTCCTAAGACTATGCTCTGCCTGAATATATAGCTGGTTTCAAGTATCCTGCAGAAATTCCTCGTTCGGTGGATGGTAGCAAGATTAGAAGCGGTGGACCATTAGATCTTGTGTTCATTTCCATATTGAGTACTCTCATAAATTATATGTCTTAGCGAGGCTTTTTCATCTGTGGTATTTTCCTCCCTCACTATGTCATTCTCCCCCGGGTGCAGGAAGCCACTTAATATATATAGTCCCTTTCCATACTGAGTATTCACTTAAACTATGAGTCTTATTTTGGCTCTTTCAGCTGTGGTATTTTTCTCCCTCGTCCTTCCCCTCGCAGTGGCATTCTCCCCCGGGTTATCCATGAGTAGAAACTGGAGAAAGCCACTTTATATTGCATTTACTTCCATACTGAGCATTCTCTTAAATTATGTGTCTTTCAGGCCCTTTCAGCCATGGTATTTTTCTCCCTCGTCCTCCCTCCCAGTGTCATTCTCCCTCGGCTTATTCAGGGTCGTAGCCGCCGCCAAGACTGCCGCGTTAATGCCTTGATTTACACACGGACATTAACGTCAGCTTGTCTGGTACTTTGCATAGAGAGGAAGCTTCAGGTGCCACTCCCTCTCTGTTTACCCCCAGTCTCCTCTCCTTCCCTGCCATGACCTCTCCCGCTGTGGGTTCTAGTGTCTGTGTCTGCTACTATAATGTGTCCACTTCTACCTAGCCAAAAATATCATGCTCTCGCTTTGTTCTATCCACTTTAACTTGGCCTAAAATTGCCATCTTTAATTATCCTCCACCCACTTAAACTTAACCTGAAATTGCCATCTCTCATTATATTTCATCCACTTAACATACCCTAAAAATTGCTGTCATTCCAGCTTGAATATTAAGTTGCAGCAAGAGACTGATCCTGGAATATGGTCCTGGGCACCAAGAGTTACCATGAAAAACATGTCGATTTGTAGCATTGTCTTTAACTCTTCCACTGAACTTTATGAAACAGTCTGCAAAGGGACGATAATCTCCTGCAACTTAAGGTGGACGAAACAAGTGTCTTCAAGGTACACCTGGCTGTAGGATGTGAAGATTCCTCCCAATTTCTTTCCATTTTCTTCCTCCAGCGTTTCCTCAGGTATCCTCTTGTATATGGATAGGAGCTTTCCTTTTCCTTCATGAAGTCACATTCTCCGTAACCTAGAGTTTCTTTGGTTCAAGTTATAGCAGTGCATGTAGACTCTTCCTGACTTCTTCCATTTCACTTGTATCAAAGGTGCTCTTGAAGTTTTGTATCTTTTTGTTTATTGCCAGAGGCCTTAATTCCGAAAGGGGTGGCCACAAATTAATTACCTCCATATCACCCTGTTCTTTGCCATCAGACTGCCCTCTCTCCATCTTACACACCCTCTTTCATACACCTCACCACCCCATCCCTCCGACTCTTTTACGAATCCCTTTACGCATCCCTTCTGTGCCTCTCCCTACCCTCTAAATTTCTTGCAGTTTCGTGTTTGTTAAGATTCCCCAGACGTTTTCCATCTTCGTTCTGTCACGTCTTTTTCTGCGGGAGTCTTCCTCTTGTATACCGGGCATGAAAATTCCCCTGACGTGTTTCTTCTCCCTTCCCCCACGCCGTTTCTTGCATGTCCTCGCGTCTCCTTGATATAAACTGTTAGGTCATTCAGATTCCCCTTATATGTCCCTTCTCATGGCTGTCTCATTGGCTTTTGTAGATTATAAGAGGCCTTTTGTGAGTGAATAAAAAGCGTCTCTCAGTGTTTGTTTTCTCGCTCGTCCAACGCGTACAAGTGAGTGGGGGGAAGGGAGGGTGTGTGGGTGTGTGCGTGGGGTGGGAGTGTGTGTATGTGTGTGTGTGTGTGTGTGTGTGTGTGTGTGTGTGTGTGTGTGTGTGTGTGTGTGTGTGTGTGTGTGTGTGTGTGTGTGTGTGTGTGTGTGTGTATGCGCGCGCTCTTTACAGACTGTGTATTGAAGCTACTTCTATTATGATGCTGTTTGTGAATCTTGTTAATAATTGCCTTATGTATTTACACTCCCTTTTTCTAGGAGTAGTATCATGTTTATTGTGTTTTTCTCTTAGCTTCATTGACTTCCTTTATGTTTTTATACCTCCACCTGCTCAATGTCTCTTAAGTATTTTGCATATCAATGTAGGTAGTTGCCCATAAAATCCTATGTCCTTGAAGTTGTATGCGTCTTAGGTACAGTGACCTGCGTTTATCAGAAGGGACAGGTGAAGGAGTGTGATGGTGGTTGTGGGTGGTGGTGATGAATGTGGTGGTGTTAGAGGTGGTGAAAGTGATGGTTGTGATGTTGGTGGTGATGAATGTGATGGTGGTGGTTGTGATGTTGGTGGTGGTGATGGAGGTGGTCAAAGCGATGGTGGTGATGGTGGTAATAATGAATGTGGTGGTGGTGGTGAAGTCAAGACCTGGGACTCCTCTGAAGCGTCGACACTATCTGCTACCGTCACGCATTTGTATTTAGCTTGGGATAGACTTTTCGAACTAATGCAAGTAGAAATAGCCCTCATTAATCTTCTCCATATTAAGACGCTTTCCTAAGTGGCATAAAATCGCCTGGTAGCAGTGCGATTAAAAAATGAAGACGTCATCGAAGTAAAAAGATTGAATAATGGAGTTTGCATTCTACCACGGATATGCGTGTGATCAAGACCTTTTGATGTTAGAAAAAGAGATTATACTTACTTGCCAGTGTGTATATAAAGAGGCTGTCTTGCTGGCCTTTTAAGCAGAGGGTGTATTTTAGCTTTATGCCTTCGCTTAGCTTTCTGTCTTAACTTGCGGATAAGCTTGGATGTCCGGGAGAACACTGTAGTATGCGCAGGGTGTTCTGACGTGACACAAGGAGGATGTGCATACCTGCCTGTGTGTGTGTGTGTGTGTGTGTGTGTGTGTGTGTGTGTGTGTGTGTGTGTGTGTGTGTGATGAGGCTGTCTTGTTACCCTGTCAGAAAAGTGACATAAATCAGGCTTCATGTCGTGATGGCTGAAGTCTTTATCATGAAGAATACTCTGAGTTATAGGAAAATACTATACGTAATTTTTTGGCGTTGCAGTAGGAGAATTTGAGTACGGGACTGATAAAATGATGCTCTCTCCCAGCCTTCCTGACATAGGGAAGACTTCAGTTTAATATTGTGGTTATCATAGTTGCAGAATATTTTAAATGTCAGAAAAAATACCAGGCGCAGTTTTCTTTGTATTAGTGTGTGTGTGTGTGTGTGTGTGACGTGATAAAGGTGGAATTTATGTGCATGGCTGATAAAATGATGCATTCTCCCAGCTTCCCTTCGTGATATGCTGAGACTTTTTTTTTTTTTTACTCTTGTTAAAAACGTTGACATCCTGGACTAATTTTGGCATCATGGAATATTTTAATGTTAATGAGGGAAGTGTGATTAGTCGTCTATATTCTGAGTGGCAGTGTCTAGTCCCTGTCCCTTGTCCTGAGTGATAGGCTCCTGTATGAGCTCATAGTAAAGATAGAACCTAATTAGTATTCAGTAAAGTTTCTCTCTCTCTCTCTCTCTCTCTCTCTCTCTCTCTCTCTCTCTCTCTCTCTCTCTCAAGTAAAAGTACAGTCAACTTCAAGAGACAGTCAAGGAGCCAACCTTTCCTTATCACTCCTCTACATTGTTAAGTCGCCCATTGGTTCCACACCTGAGCAAGGGATTCGATAAAAGTCTAGATACCTGCTTCTAAGGTGATAAGGTGTGTAAAGGTAATACTGTGAGCACCGTTTAACTCGTCCATGAAAGAGGAGTGACAGAAGAGAAGTTACTGACAGAAAGGAAGTAACAGAAAAGAGAGACTCACAGAAGAGAGATTACTAACAGAAAGGAAGTTACTGGCGGAAAAGAAGCGAGTAACGGTACTGGTAAGAGTACGTTGAGGATCAAATGAAAATAAAAATAATACTGGGTAAGAGTAACACAGTGACAGTGAATAATATTAAAACAGCGCTACGTAGTGAGTAACAGTATCAGTAGCAGTGAGTAACAGGAAAAAAGCGAGATTTATGGTAAGCAGCAAGAACAAAGTGACAAGAAAAAAGCGAGTAAGAGGAACAATAACGCTGCGACGATAACGGGAAAACAGAATGAATGATCTTCGTGGTAATAGTAACATGGTAGTGGAACAAATAACAGTAATAGTAAGCTGCGTGGTGAGTAACAGTAACACAGTAACAGTGAGTAACAGTAAGTACGACTGTGGCTCCCCTTTATAATTCCTGGTGTGAGTGCAGCAACCGCATCCGAGTGTAGTGTTCGGGGGGGGGGGGAGTCCACACAACCCAACACCAGGCGCGTCACACACCCGTCACAGTGGCAGCCTCGCGTTACTGCCCCCCGTCACAGGGCGTGGTGGTGTGGCGTGGTATGGTGTGGCGTGGTGTGTGGCCTGGTGGGGTGTGTGACTTGGTGTGATTTGTGATGGTTTGCTTTGGTGTGATGTGGTGGGTTTGTGGCTTCACTATTCTCTCCTACACTTGCGTTTCTACACCTCGAGGGGGGAATCTTGAATGGCTGGTACTATGACAGCTGTCCAACTCTGACAACAATACTGAGAGTTAATATAATCCCTTAAGGCAAAACAACGACTACCCAAGATTGCTAACTCCTTTAGTATGGTAGCAGTTTATACTTATATTTCCTGACATTATAATTCATCTATAAGTTATCTTGGGAGGGACCTTTATGAATGAGGGGGCTGGTGAAGGCTATATCCTAACTTCTCCAACCTGGAAAGTCCCTCTGAAGCCGATTGAAGCTCCATGAAGCCAGCAAAAAAGGAGAGAAAAAATATCCACCATCGCAGAGAAGAGAAACCGTTACCGAGGAAATGCTTGCTTGATAAAGGTTAAAAGAAGGAGGGTGGAGGGGGAAAAAAAAAAGGGCATCCATTATTCCTATCAGCCGCATTAACAGAACGTCTCTCGAAACCTCTCGCTTTTAACAGAATTCCAGCGTTGCCGAGATAAGCAGAGTACTTATGCAAATCCAGGCCAGCTCGTTGTCTTGTAGGGGAGATTGTGGAGGAGAGTCACACCCTCCTCTTGTTTTCTTCGTATCATGGTCGAGTTTTTCCACCAAGAGATGAGTCAGGCAGTGTGGTTGTGGCGGAATCAGCTTGATGAGGTGAGAGAGAGAGAGAGAGAGAGAGAGAGAGAGAGCGTTCGAAACCTTAATTAGATTTAAACATGCACAGGCAGTCCCTAGAGATCGTTGACGCCATTTATATTTTTTTACATTTTAATGCCAAGCTCTTTTGTTCAGCTTGGGAGAGCACTCACTGAAAGGCTTAATGAGAGCAATGAATATAATATCTCCAATTTAGAAAGCCTCTTTTAAACTAGATTTAGGAAAGCAGCTGAACCACGTTAAGGAAATGAAGTGTCTAAGCGTCTGGTACCACTATTGTATCTCTCTCTGCCCTTCATTTACCCTGTCTCATTCACGACACTCCCATTAAGAGATGAGAACTACACCACTCTGTTTTTAAGGTATCATTAACTGCTATTTTGCACCCTATGACCCTCCTTTCCAGCCTCCACCTTTTTCTCCAGAGCTGTTTCAGAAAGTTAGAGATAGAAAAACTTGCACAACACAGCCATCATCTTCCACCATTTCACTCCTTATTTGCCTTATATACATGACCTCTTTTTATTACCATTTTTTAAGGAGAAAAAGAGAAATGAAGAAGATGAATTCTTAAAAGTACCAAACACTTGTGAGTACAATCGGAGTTAAAAGTTTGTCTGATACTTTACCACACTTTCTTCTCACTTTTTGTGTCCAGAGTAAAATATTTCTAAGCTGAGAGAAGGCATGGCATATTTTTCTTCCCATGACTGATGTTCTTAGATATGATGCGACAGGGAGGAAAGTGATGGACATCCCCTAAGTGTGAAGAAGACGCAGTGTGAAAATGGTGTGTGAACCTTTGTCCCTGACTGTACCGTGGTCTCATTGCTCCCTGAGTGCACCGTGGCAGTCTCATTGCCCCCTGAGTGCACCGTGGCAGTCTCATTTGCCCCCTCACTGTACCGTAGCAGTCTCATTGCTCCCTGACTGTACCATAGCAGTCTCATTGCTCCCTGACGTGCCCGACAATCTTGAGCCATTCTGGTACCTAATGTTCCCGTTGCTGGCGAAGAAAGAATGATTCAGACCCGTGGTGCATCGCCCTTATCTCGATAATTACCCAGGCTTTCTCGCACGCCACCATCAATACCAATTTAATTTCCTTAGACTGCAATGTATTCTCTACAGTTTTCAAGCATTTATAGTCCAAGAACGCCTTTTTTTTTTTTTTTTTTTTTTTGGTATCATTAACGATTTTATTTAGGTTTGCAGATACATTTAGCTACAGATAATTTTCTTGCACACCACGCCATCATCCATATCATTTTAATTTCCATACCTGCAGTGCATTTTCTTCGTTTTTTGAGCATATTCAGCCCGAGAACGCCACGTATATTATATTCATTCTATCATCTGACTTTTTTTTTTTTTTTTAGTTTTGCAGATATTTTTCTCACTCGCTGTCATCTACAGTCTGCCCTTTTAAATTTTGGTTGACTCCAATTTATTTTCCATATTTTTGGGGGTTATTCAGTCCAAGAAAGTCCTTTGTATATTGACCTCATCTCCTTACAATTTTATCCAGATATGGAGAGACCTTTTGCCCTGGAGAGATTATGCACAGCCTTCATGAACTCCTTAAATATATGAGGTTATTCCAGGTAAATTGTCCGAGGAAGCGAGAATATGACGAGAAATGGGTCCTCTCATGGAAGAAATTAAATGCACTCCCACTTTTGTTCTTTTCATCTGAAAATTAGTTTGAAAAAAAAGGTTTGCAACAGAGAATAACTGGACAAGAAAAACAATCCCTCTAGTTGTAGTATCTTAGCACATTCCCACAATTTTTTCCCTTTTCATCTAAGAATAATATTTAAAATGTTGCAACAGAGACTAATTCAAGCTGAAAAAATTATCTTCTGGCTGTAGGGGTTAAGTACATTCTTGCAGCATTTTTCTTTCCGTCTAATAATAATATTAAACAAAGGAGGAGTTGCAACAGAGACTCATTCATGATTATAGACCAGGCTGTTTTCACACAAATGACACCCGCTATTAGAGACTCGGTGGGGGGACAATTATATAATCATTTGCCGCTCGGGAGGCTCATCAGGCTCTGCCACAGTGCTATTTGCTTAATTTAGAAATTGATGTTGGTGGCGAGGGGCGGGGAAATGGGCGGCAGGATGGACCCTTTGTAAGTTCTGAGTACATCTGCGTTACCTTGACATTTCTACATTTTAGCGCCTCTTGTTACGGGAGTGTAGATTTGGACAAGCCAGTAAGGTCGCCTGTACTCTAAGGGAACTTTGTACTAGTGGTGTGTGTTGGTGTGTATGTGTGTTCGTGCAAGTTTGTGTACTCGTGTGGGTGTGTTCTTGTGTTTATATTTGTGTTTGTTTCTGCTTTTGTTACGGAGTTTTGTGCTAGTGTGTGTTGGTGTGTGTGTGTTCGTGCGTGTTTGCGTACTCGTGTGTGTGTTCTTGTGTGTTTGTGCTTGTGTTTGCTATAGAGGTTTGTGTTCGTGTTTCTTGGTGTGTATGTAAGTGGGTTCATGTATTATCATGTACTCGTGTGTGTGTGTGTGTGTGTGTGTGTGTGTGTGTGTGTGTGTGTGTGTGTGTGTCCTTATGTGTTTGTATTTTTACTAAATTAACTCATTTGTGTGTGTGTGTAGTTTTGTGTATTTGTAGTTTGTGTGTGTGAATGTGCATCAGTGTGTGTGTGTCTGTGTGTGTGTGTGTGTGTGTGTGTGTGTGTGTGTGTGTGTGTGTGTGTGTGTGTGTGTGTGTGTGTGACTGCACGTTTGCTTGCATGTGCGCCCCTGTTGTGGGTTTCAGCTTATATGCGCTGTAGTGTGTTCTTAGCATATGTGCATGTGTGTACTGCATATGTGTATCAGCAAAAATTAGATATTTGGACCAAGAGCCAAATTATATACAAGTGTCACTCGATCAACAAAAACACCGTGTGCAAGGAAATGGTCAATACCGTGTGTCCAGAGGGATTTTGTGTTCCTCTACCCCACCGTATATCCGCGACCAATTGTAAGCTTAGTCATGTAATTGGGCCCCAGCTTAGATTACTGAGGGAGAGGTGAGCATTATTCTGTCTGTGTAAATAAGATCAGGGACGAAGCCAGGTGTTTTCAGGTGGGGTTCTTTTGCTTGTGTCGATTGAGGCTGATATTTTTTTTTATTTGGTTCTCTGCGTGTCTGTGTGTGTACCTGTTTGTATGTGTTTTTTTTTCTTCTATCTTTTTATCTGTAAATGTGGATCTGTTCTCTCTCTCTCTCTCTCTCTCTCTCTCTCTCTCTCTCTCTCTCTCTCTCTCATGAATCTTGTTCTTGTAAAGCCCTGCAGTGGGTCTCTGTTCCCTTGTGCTGTGTGTGTGTGCGTGTGTGTGTGCGTGTGTGTGTGTGCGCGCGCGCGTGTGTGTGTGTGTGTGTGTGTGTGTGTGTGTGTGTGTGTGTGTGTGTGTGTGTGTGTGTAAAGCTTGATTTCCAGCTGTTTTTTTAATGAGCGTATAAACTTTACCAGCGACAGAAACATGCAAACCTGTTCTCTATAAGTACATGCGAGTCTGCCCTTTAGGATAGATAATAATAATAATAGTAATAATAATAATAATAATAATAATAATAATAATACGAGAAATAATAAAATAAAAATAACTAAATAATAATAATAATAATAATAAAAATAATTAATAATGAGTTATCATATAAGTGCCATTAATTTTTGCCTAGACACAGTGTTCCTGCGTTGTATTAGTATGTTTAATCCTTATCCAGACGTAACTTATTTTTCATATCATAAAAAGTTGGGGGATTAGGCTAAGTGCGAGAGAGGTCAAGGTCTGTAATAATTCTCACTCCAGGCCATGCATATAATTAATTTCTTGATGTCAAGCATTTTACTCAGCCGGAAACCTTAAAAAGTCATAACGCATATTCATCCAGTATTTCAGTACATTACGTTGAACAGATGGGTAAAGTATGATAGTTTTTTTTTTTTTGTTCAGAGTTACAGTGTTCCAGCATTGTTTTAGCGGTAGGATAAATATACCTGTGATTACCTCAGCACCTGCACCAAGACGTAATTCTTATTTTTTATTTACTTTCAGACGATTTTGTTTGGTTTGGGAGGGTGTGTCTAGTTAAGCAAAATGCACTGATGGGCATGAAGAAAAGAAAATGTTTACGGAGATTCTCAGTAAAAAAAAGGAGAGGATACGTATTGGCGTTTATAAAACTGCTTGTATTACGTGGCCACCCTTGCCCCTCCCCTGTTAGTCAAGCTGCGGTACAAGCCTAACTGGTCCATGTTGTGGCCTGGTACCATGACGACCTTGGGAGTGGTTCTGTAAGTCAAGGAGAGCGGCCGGAACTCGTTCAGGGGAGCCTCACCAGTGCTCCTCCAGACAGCCAGCCCTTGCCCCAGCCTGCCTGCACTTGCCCCCGGAATCTGGTCGCACCTACACCCTCACCTCCTTGTCTCTTGCCACCACCACTCGGCGTATTTTTTAAGGTCGTAAAGCGCTACACCTCACCTACACCCTTGCCCTCTGCCTCCAGTACTTAGATCATTTTCGAGGTCGTAAAGCGTCTACCCTTCGCCTACACCCTTATCTCCTTCCTCGTGCATCTAGTGAATACCGCGTTTTTAAAGTCCACAAAGCATCCACACCCTAGCCTTCACCCTCCTTTCCTTGCTTCAGTCTTTCACAGTACACCGGATTCTAAAGTCCACGATGCACCTTCATCATCACATACACCCTCATCTCTTGCTGTCCATGCAACACCTACACCCTCACATCCTTCTTTATTTTTTGCGTAGTACAGCGTCAGAGTCCAAAAGTATCTATTTCCAAACTTCTTTCCATCTCCAATATACACATCATTTTAGTGTCCACAGCGCCAAAACCTTCACCTCCGTTTCTCTCTTTAATATGCAGTACAGTTTTAAAGTCCCAAATGTAGCACCCACACCATCACCCTCCTCCTTCCCTAAGCATACTGCGCAGTTTTAGACCACGTATAATTGTACCTACGCTATCACCTCTTCACCTGTCTCAGCGGATAGTTTTATTTATCCTTATACTTTTTTTTTTTTTTTTTTCTGCAAGGAGGTTATTCATCACGACTAGATCTTAAGAATAGCGTCCCTCCTGCAGTCGGTGAAGCTGGTTTTTCTTCCATGTGCGTGAGAGACAGTGATAACTTGTTCTCTGTATGTATATGATATCATTCTCATAAATTTAATAAGGATTGTTGTGTGCATCTTTACAGTGTGTGTGTGTGTGTGTGTGTGTGTGTGTGCGTTAGAAAGAGAGAGAGAGAGAGAGAGAGAGTCTATCAGCCTCATAAATATCATACACTTTTCCTCCTGATATGCACTTCACTACTTCATTTCCCAAGAGACACAACTGAACCAAGGCCATCAAAGTCGCATGCCAGCTAATCCCTCCTGACTGTCTACCTACTGAATGAGGGGAGTAAGGGAAGGCGAGGTGAGGCAGGGTAAGGCAGGGTGAAGCATGGAGCGCCAAGGCAGGGTGAGGTGAGGCAAGGTGAGACAAGCCCAGACGAAATTTTTTAGGTGAGGGGAGAACCGACAATGGTGACGTCCCTAGATGGTGTCTTGCCGCCGCCTGCTCTCGTGTTCGACCCTGGACCGGGAATATGTGACCGAAATACTAATTAGGGCCTGAGTAGCGATGAGAGCCTCTGATAGCTTTATTCTGTCCCCCCTTCCTGGCCCCACTCAGCCCCACCGCCACCTGTCACTGAAAGGGAATTGGATCTCTCTAACCTCTCCAATACCAGGACCTCCTTTTTTTTTTTTTATTTTTGCCATTACTTGGAGGTTTTATTTGGTTTAAGGGAAACATTTTGGGCTGTGCTAGTTCTATATAGATTACATTAACTTCTTGCATACGAGAGGCCTTTCTTAAGGTAAATAAAATGTCTTTAACCTATACAGTAGGTGAAAGTAGTTTTTGTGTTCTTGCCACCGTCAAGCGATCTTATTCAACGTAGGAAAAGTTATTAGCCGTAAAGGAGTTAATATTGGATGTTATGTAATCTGTCAAGTTTGCTGATTTTTTTCCTGAAGCAGAATGTAATTGCCCAGAGAAAGAAAAGATAAGATGTACGTCAAGGGGCTTAGGCGGATAAGAACAAGTAGAGGGTACAGAGACAAAAATCTTCCCAAATTTTGACGAATACATAGAGGAAAAATCGAAGCATCTGAAACACGCCTTAATAGCGATGGGGTTTTCATTGTATTTCGCAAGTTGTAAGTTTCATTCAGACGGAACAGGGAAGATAGTTGTGTCTCTGTCCACCCAAGGGCGTGTTTTATCTCACTCATCTGCCACTTAACCTCTTCGGTGCTATGACATCTTTTATCTTTTTTGTTTTTTTGTTTTTTCGGCAACATAATTTTTTTCTGTCAAGGGAGGGGGACCTCTCGTAGTTAAGCTGTCAGTCCAGTGCTAAGTAAGGTCGTCTGGCATTAGCAGGGGGTGTTAGGGTTAATGAAGGCTGAGAGAGGAAGAGAGAGAGAGAGAGAGAGAGAGACAGACAGACAGACAGACAGACAGAGATAGACAGACAGACAGACAGAGGTGGAAATTTTTCTTCTCTGCTAAATAAACAGGTGGCAGGAAAAATAATATTACAAACGCGTCGTCGTATTCAGCTGGTTAAATGAACAAGAATTTCATATTAGCATTTTGTTTGTAATGCCAGAGCTGCTTCTTTAACCACGAGGGAAAAAATATACGTCCAATTTATGAGGCTCATTTGTGTCAGTGGTCTAAGGTACGAGAAAACTTGATAAGCATAATGTATGAGCTGGGTTGAACACTTGACGATTGCTTGTAGATTTCTCAGAAGGTAGTTAGTGGTGACTTTACGGGATAGGCATAAACAGACGGAAGGTATGCTGTTTGTGGCAAGTGATAAAGTGGCTGTAATTAAATAACTGGTACCTTTAGCACTCCCATGGTGGGAATAACTCTAGCTTTCCTTCATCCTACCTTTCCATAATCCTGCTCGTACTTCTATCTCACCCTTCCTTTGTCTCATCTCCCATCTCACCATACCTCTATTTCACCCTGCCTCTGTCTCACCCTGCTCTCTCACTCTGTCTAAACATCTGTCTCCATATTTGCTATCTCTCTCCCCCTAACCCTTCCTGTACATACCGTATCTCTATTTTTCCCTCACCTAACGTCTAACTTCTCCTCACCCAGCCTCAATCTGTTTTACCCCCTATCTATATTTCTCCACTTCT
>NC_137046.1:61639911-61854911 GCF_032717465.1 Coenobita brevimanus | reverse complement strand
AGTTATTGGAGTAGGGGGCCTGAATGCGGTTTCACGCGGTCTTAGGGTCAAGCCGGGAGGAGATATGTTATGTGCGTTACTTTGAGCCGAGACCTTAGCGCCGCCGTCCGTGCCATAAATTTTCCGGATAGTATAATGTGCTGTGGGGCATCGTGGCACTAAATCAGCTCTAATTTATGACGCGCCTTCCTCGTAGTCCCCATTTTTTGCCCGGATTAAGCGTCGAGATATTCAAGTTTTCTCTACGGTTTGCGAGATGACTGGATCGTGATAACGCCGATGCGGTTACCGATATAATTCTGTTTATATTTACCCCTCGGCCAAATCCAGCCAAGGGACGGGAATAATGAAGCCTCCCAAGCGCCTGTATTTATAAAGTTTCCTGAGTCAATGCAGTTTATAAGATTGTTCTTCTTGACGTATACAGCTACCAAAATCTTCACAACCAAGAGTGAATGAAATGTGGAAATATTAAAAATACGAAATTGTGATAATCCTGAATTGTAATGGAGACTTGTGTATCCTCAAAATTGGGTAGCATCCTTTATAAATACGGTTACCAAACACTACAGAACCAATTTTAGAGCGAACATCAAAATAAAAAAAGGAAAACAAACTAATACGTGATAAGAGTTTATTGTAACGGAGACTTGTTTAGTGATTACTTATTCTTCTTCATGAATACGACCTTTTCCCGTAAAGTCATAGGGCGTGAATCAGTATCCTTCATAAACACGACCCCTTCCACTAAATTTCATAAGACTCTTCATAAATACAGGCTCAGGGGTGCAGCTTCCACGGGGCATACAAGCGTGCAAGTTGGGAGGGCAGGGACCCCGTCTGGACTGAACGTGTTTCCTATATATGGCGTGGAATGCGTGTACTACCGCGGTTTATGGACGTCTTCCAGCGTGCGTTTAAGGCCAAGCAGCTCTCGGGCATCAAGAGGGGTCGTGCTTATTCTATTATTTCTCCTTCACGTTTTCCAAAATTGGGAGGGAAAGGGGGGATGGTTTGATATATCTTGGCGTTAAACAGTGGTAAGACAGAGTGAGAGTGATTACAACTGGCAGGGGATTAAGTAGTTATTAGGTCAGTGCATTATTTTGTGCTGTGAATATTACAGATCTCGCCTGAAAGAGTGATGAATATTCGTAATAGCTAAGCACTTCAATCAGGTGACGTATTTTTAATATTCGAAATGTTGGAGTTTGAATTACCCTTCATTAGAACTCTCACCACCACGGGATATAATGCTGAATAGAATCGTCTGCTAATAATAAAATAAACTAAAAAAATACACCATGTTGAAGTGATTACATGTGTTAATTACAGATGTATATCAGGAATGAAGCCGAAGAGAATTTCAATATATTTTGCTTCGGGATTTTACGAATTAGACCTAAAAGAATTGAGGACAAATCCAGCCACAGATGAAGCAGAGGTTGGAGGTCACGATGAGAGGGGAAAATGGAACTGGAGGAGGGAAGGGGAGAGGGTCAGATGGAAGAAATGATAAGAATATAATGCTGAGTTGGGCAAGAGGATGGAAAAGGAGTTAGATCAGGAGAGTTTTCGTGGTACCCTGGCGTGAATGTAAGGTACTTTTGTGGTGTGAGGTAGTGTGATGTGAGTGTATAGTGGTGTGTGTGTGTGTGTGTGTGTGTGTGTGTGTGTGTGTGTGTGTGTGTGTGTGAGGTGGTTATGTAATTGTGTGTTGGTGTGGAGTGATGGTGTGGTGTAGTGTTTACTGCAGGTTACGCTTGGGTTGTTCTAGGATGTGAGTGTGAAGTACTGTTGCGGTATGAGTGTCAGGTGGTGGTGTGGCCTGAGTGAGAGGTAATGTTCTGGAGTGAATGCGCTGTGGTGTGTCTGCGAGGTGGCGCTGTGGTATGACTGTGAGATCATGGTGTTCTGTAGCCCTGATGTGGTGTTGTGATGTGGCTGAGAGATATAGTATTGGTTGTGGTGTATTGTTCTGGTGAGATGTTTGGATTCTGTACTGCAGCTCAGAGAGGGTATATATCCGTGAGTCTACGTGTGATGAAGCTACAGTGATATATGGCCTAGAAGATGCGATAATAATGACGATGGTACAGAACGATCAGATAAGATTTCAGATTTCATTCATGCGCACTGACCTCGAGATGTGACACTGATATAACCCAGGTGACATGGTATAACTGTACAGGTGTGTGTGTGTGTGTGTGTGTGTGTGTGTGTGTGTGTGTGTGTGTGTGTGTGTGTGTGTGTGTGAAAGTCATGATAATTCCTGGAATCATGAGAAGAGAGGGAGCGAGAAACGAAGAATTCTGAAGGAGGCGAAGGCAGAGGTCAGAATGAAGAAAGGAGAGGGAGGCGAAGTGAGGTCAGGGCGGGAAAGGGATTAAGAGGTCAAGCATTAAGGGTCAGAGGATCAGGAGGAGGAGGGTGAATGGAAGAGAGAGAGAGAGAGAGAGGTGAGGAGGCCAGGGGTGGGGGAGTCAGGAGGGAGTGTAAGTGTCGGGAGGAGGGAGAAAATGAGGGAGAAAGATTTGAAGAAAGAGATGGAGAGAAGATATGAGAATGGAAAGATGATAAGGAGGGAAAACGTCAGGAGAGAGAGAGAGAGAGAGAGAGAGAGAGAGAGACAGATGAAGTCGAGAAAGAGAAAGAGAGTGGGATGGCTGATGTCAGGAGAGGAATAAACTGGGAATTGCAGAGTAGTAAATATCTGGCAGTGAGAGAGAGAGAGAGAGAAAAAAAGAGAGAGAGAGAGAGAGAGAGAAGGGGGCTACGGTGAATGAATATAGATGCAGAGGAATGGAGGACTGATAGCCACGGATGCGGTCAATATAGATGAGATAGATGGAAGGATGATGGAGTGAGAAATAAGGGGGAGGTGACAGAGGCAGCGGGAGGTTGAAGTGGAGGTGTAGAGAGAGGGAGAGAGAGAGAGAGAGAGAGAGAGAGAGAGAAGGAGGTCAGGGAAAGAAAAGGTGGGAAAGGGAGAGCATGAGGGTCATACCGAGAGAACAATTGGGAGACAGAGAAAAAAAAAAAAGGATAAGGGAGAGTGAAATGATGGGACAGGGAGAGAGAAGAAAGGCAAGGAAGAGAATAAAAAAGTGGGAGAGAGAGAGAGAGAGAGAGAGGGTCATGCAAAGAAAAAAAGTGGGAGAGGGGAAAGAGATGTTGTGTGCGAGGATGGCTGCTTGAAAAAGGTGTCAGTGATGGAAGGTTTGTAAGGATGGAAGGCGAGCGTTGAGGATAGGATGAGGACGGATGGAGAGGGGGAAGTGCCAAGTTGGAGAAACTGATGGACGGAAGGAGGCTGAAGGTGAAGGGGATCGAAGGTAGATTGAGGGAGATTGAAGGATAGTTTCATGCAGGTAAGATGGATTTAAGGCAAGGTGATGGAAGGGAAGAAGGAAAATGCCAGGCTAGAGGGAACAACGTAAAGAAGGGAGAGGGAGATGATTTCGACTGGGTGAGGAAAGGAAGAAGGGAGGAGAAGTGCCAAACTGGAAGGAGAAGTGGAGTGAGGAGGGCAAGAAGATCAGATTGGCCAGATGGAGGATGGAGGGAAGGAAAAGAAAATGCCAAACTGGAGGGGAGAGGCCGAGGAAGAGGATGGGAGATGACAGAGATGGGGTGAGGGGAAGACGGGAAGTGATCAGGTAAAGCTCCAAATTAAAGAGAATAGTGCGAGGGAAGTAGGCGAGACAAAGATAGGGAGTGTAGAAGAGAGGAGGGGAAGTGTCATGTTGAAATGGAAGATGTGAGGAAGAGGATGGGAATGAAAGACAGAGGGAGGGAGCAAGGAAAAGTGTCGAGTTGGAATGAAAGGTTTGAGATGGGGAAGGAGGGCGACGAGAGAGAGAGAGAGAGAGAGAGAGAGAGAGAGAGAGAGAGAAATAGGACAGTTGGGAAATGAGATCCAAAGGGCGAAGGAGAGGTGGAGGGAGGGAAGGAGAGAGGGAAGGTGTCAAGCGGGAGGGAAGGGTGTGGAGGAGATGAAGGAGATAGTGTGAGGGAGAGATGGAAAGTGTCAAATGGGAGGGAGGGGTGTGATGGAGAAGAGGAACACAAGGTGAGGGCGAGAGGAGGAAGAGAGGGAAAGTGTCGAGCGAGAGGGAAGGGTGTGAGGGAGATGAAGGGGACAGGGTGAGGGAGGGCGGGGTCAGGGTCGTCCCAGACACGATGGGGACATAATCTGGGAAAGTTTGGTTTATGGGCGCAGGTTGGTGATGTGACGGGGTTTGGGGGTGGGAGTGTGGGGGATGAGAGTTAGTATGTGGGTGGTGGTGTGGGTGGAGGTCTGGGTTGTATGAAGTGCAAAGATTGTGAAGGTGTGAGGTTTGAGAGTGAAAGAGGGGTGCGGGTGCGAGTGGTGTGAGTGTGGGGGGGGGGGAGTGGATCGAGAAGGTGATAGTGTGTGCTAGCATGGTGTGGGCATGAAAAATGTTTGTGTAAGGTAGATAGGGGTGTGCGAGTGGTGCGAGTGTGGGGTGAGAGTGGGTCGAGAAGGTGGCAGTCTGTGCAAGGATGGTGTGGGCATGAAAAATGTGTGTGTGTGAGTCTGGTAGCGGGCGTGAAGTTGACGGTGAGTGTAAGGGTGGCACTGGTACGAGGTCACATCAAAATATCACTCCAAAATTTTCCAGTACATTTCAGAGTAAAAATATATGAAAAAATATGTTACCCTGAGCTTAAACATATTTTCAAGATTCTGTTTTCACTCCCCCCACACAGGTATCTATCGACATGTGACCTCCTTGGTTTTGCAGTCTGGTGTCAAGCTCAAAATTCATGGCTGTGAGTTTGAAGGAAGGATGTTGCAGCCTGAGATGACAAGATAGCAGTACATGAGAGTAGGACTGGCAGAGTTAGAGGGAAGGGAGGCACGGGAAGAGCATTATAATGAGCTGGGGAGGTTAGGAAGGAGGAGTATAAGGGCAGTGAGGGGTTAGAGAGAAGTGTAAGCAGTTAAGAGAGGTTAGAATAGAGGAAGGTGGTTAACAAGGAGGAGGATATGGAATTGAAGGCTGGGAAGGGGTATAAGGGATTATGGAGGTTAGGAACGATAGGTGGAAGGATTTAAAGAGATTATGAAAGATGTAAGGACATAGAGAATTTAGAAGTGTAGTGACTATAGGAGGTTAGGAATTGGAGGAGGGTATGGTGTTTGAAAGGTTAGGAAGGAGGATTGGAAGGACATAAGAGGAGTGTAAGGACATCAGAAGGTAGAAAGGCAGAAGGGTGTGAGGAGAGCGACAGACTGTGACGAATGACGGTGATAATCCAAAAGAAAAGGAGGTGAGAGTAGAGAGAATGGAGAGGAAGGGAAGGGAAGAGGGTGTGTGAGAAAAGAAAGGGTAGAAGGGAGGGAAAACCGAATGTGGAGAAAGGAAAAGCAGGGTAAATAGAAGAGGACGAGAGGAAAGGGTAAGGTAGTGGAGGAGAAGATGGGGAGAGGGGTAAACGGAGGATAAGAGGGAGCAAGGGGGAAAGTAGAGAGAGGGGAATCGGAGGATGAGATAAGATGGAAGAGAGGGAGAGAAACTAGAGAGAGGGGATGTGGAGGATGAAGAAAGAGGGAAGAGAAGGAGAGAAATGGGGTCATGGGGGACGGTGAAGCAGACAAGGGGTGAGTTGAGCGAGGTTAGGGCAGAAGCAGAACAAGGTGAGAGAGAGAGAGAGGGGGGGGGAGAGGGGAGAGGGATGATGAGGAAAGGAGGTAAAGGAGGAATATTGTGATGAAGGAAGGAGAGGAGGAGGTGCAAGGATGGAATGAGGTGACGAGGGAAAGAGAGAAAAGTAGACTGGAAAGCAGAGGTGAAGGAGAGAATGAAGTGGAAGTGAGAAGAAGTAATTTGGAAGACGAGATGAACGGGAGAAAAACGTGATAGGGAGGAATGGAAGGAAGGTAGATGAGGTGGGAGGAAAATGGAGGAGAGATGAAGGAGAGGAGTGAGGTTAATGAGGGAAGGAGGAGGAGGTCAGAATGAGGAAGTGAAGGAGAGAAGGAAACGGAAGAGGGAAGAAGGGATGATGAAGGACGGGAGGAGAAGTAGGTTGGGGGAAGAAAAAATGCGAGACAGGAAAAAGTGATGATGATGAGTGGAGGAGAGATAAAGAGAAATGCAGGAGGGGATAGACGAGGATGTGTGAGATGGGGGAGAGGGGAAACCAGATGAAAAGGAAGATGGGGGAGATGAGGGACGGGGGAGAAGTTGGGGTGAGAGGAAGAGGAAGGAAAGGTAGGGGAAAGGAAAGAGAAGTGGGGATGAGAGAATAATTTGAGAGGGAAGAAGAGGGAGAAATAGGTGGGGAGGAGGAATGAAGAGCTGATGAAAGGGGAAGGATAAGCTGAGGAAGTGGTAATGAGGTCGAGAGGCAAAGGGAGAGAAGAAGAGGAGGAAGACTGATTGGAGGGGGGAAGAGGAGTAAGGTAGGATGCTGAGGGAGAGGAAAGTGATGATGAAGGAATGAAAGAAAATGAATGAGAGAAGAGAATGAAATATTAAAGTAAGAAAGAGAGAAGGAAACGAGATGATAGTAAAGTACGAAAGAAAATGCAAGAAAGGTAAAACAATGAGGAGTGGATGGAGAAAGGGAGAAAAGTATAATGAGGATAAGAGTTAGAAGGCGAGAGCGGGAAATGAAAATATGAAGCAACAGAGGAGACGTATAATAAGGAGATGAAGAAAGGACAGAATATGAGGTAAGAAAACTATGGTAATGAAAGGAGGAGAAGGTGAAAGAGTGGAACGCGATGATGAAGTAAAAGAGAAATAAATACTTGAAAGGACTGGGGAGAAAAGGGGAAAGAATTTGAAGGAGAAGAATGAGGCTATGAGGGAGGGGGCGATAAATGTGAAAGAAGATTGGAGTGATGAGGTTAAGGGGAGGACAGAGGGAACAGAGTGAATGGGGAAATGACTGAAATCGATAGACAGACGGAGAAAGATGAATGAGGAGATGTATGGTGACAGGCAGGAGAGGAGAGGAGGGAGAAGCAAATACTCATATGTAAAAGGAAGGAGACTGAAAAAAAGGGGAAAGGAGGGCGACGTCTGTGAAGCAACGTGTTATGTTAAGAAGGAAAACAAGGAGACGAGAGAGAGAGAGAGAGAGAGAGAGAGAGAGAGAGAGAGAGAGAGAGAGAGAGAGAGAGACTAGGAGTGACAGAGATGGAGAAGGAAGCTGTGAGACAAACAAGGGGAGAGTGACATAGTGGCATCCGTCAGGCAAGGAGCAAAAATTATAATAGGAGTAGGCCACGATAATCCGGATAGCGACAGTCAAAAATAAACAGCGACTAGAAACAACAAGGCTACCGAGTTGTCATTGTTAGCAGAATACCTAAAAATAACATAGGGAGTTTTAAAATAATATAGGAGAATTAACAATGCTAGAAAATATATCTGTACTTTGTTCCTCTTAACTTGGCTGAGAATGTCTCCATGTTTCGGCCTATTGCATGAAGCTCAGTGGATGAATAAGACAGTACTAAGTCTCGAAATCCTTCCTGTACTTTTTTTTTGTCAATAGTACAGTAAACCATTGCTAATCTGTTGTTACGCCTCAGCATTCAGTATGGAGAGATGAAAATTTTAGACCAAATTAAAGCGTGTAAAGTAAACCCATTTATTGCAGTGACATCAGTTTATCAGTTTTATTGTTGCTCTCGCCATACAGTTTTTGTTTTGGAGAAACTTTTCGAACAGGGATATATATAACTTTTTTCAGCCCCCACATTAGGATAGACCTTTATATGACTTAAATGGTCAGACAGTATCAAGAATAATTATAAAAGATATCATTGTAATGAAGGTGTTGAAAAGGCATTTTTGGGGTTTTTGTACTTTGAAATCGCCTGAACTTTGGCCGCGGTATAAAAGTACGGCAGGGTTCCAAAATGTACATGCCCTTATCAACGCGAAATACGGGTTCCTGGTCCGTGTTGCTCCGTTTCATCGCGAGGTTGACGGGGCATACACAACCACCCGTATTTTCAGGCTGATCAGGGCGCCCTTACAGCTTCGAAAATATTACCGCTAAGCATATGTTATTAGGGAAAATGCATCAGCAGATAAGAGGAGCATTTCATAGCCTCATCATTATGCGGGTTTTTGTCCTCCTGCGCGCCGTGAGGGTTGCGTAATCAGGTGAAGAAGTGGACTGCCTGGGGTCTGCTGGCTGGCTGTGTGGCTGGCCTGTGCTTGACTCAGCCATGGTACAAACACCCTCACCTTTGCCACTCATAATTCAGCTCTGACGCCCATAATGCAGTGCTTTTGTGTTTACTTACGCTGACAAAGTAAACACAGCATAATGTAATCTGTGCCCTTGTGTTTACCTATGCTGGCAAAATATAGAACAGGAATTTAATCAGTCACCTTTACCATTCGCAACTCAGCTCTGTCACCTCTAATGCTGTGATGTGTT
The DNA here is from genome assembly GCF_032717465.1 of Coenobita brevimanus. Taxonomy (NCBI): domain Eukaryota; kingdom Metazoa; phylum Arthropoda; class Malacostraca; order Decapoda; family Coenobitidae; genus Coenobita; species Coenobita brevimanus. The sequence continues at coordinate 61,846,478 of NC_137046.1, read as the reverse complement.
TACTCAGTGTGATATAGTAAATAAAAGAGGTTACTTAATGTCAGTAATTATATGTTCCCATAGACGACATTTAAATTGGTGTTCTGTGGTATTTAAAATCATCATAACACATCTTTGACACCTGTAATGCTGTGTTGTTATGCTTACTTCGTGTGACAGTGCAAACAAAAGAGGTTACTCGTATATTATGCAGTGTGACCGCCTTGTGCTTGATTCACCGACCGTACACACATACTAGCTTACCTTTACCACTTATTATTTACCTCTGACTCACATAATATTGTCCTTTTGTGTTTGCTTAGTCTGATAAAGTAAAAACGACAACATATAATTAGCCACCTTAACAGCTCCTAACTCACTTATTATAATTAGTTACATTTACAACTCATAATTCGCCTCTGACTCCCATAATGATGTTCTGTTGTGTTAGCTTAGTCTGGCAATGTAAACACAGCAATTTATAATCACACCTTTACTCATCTCATTTCTCCTGTAGGTCCTAAACTGCTGTGCTATTGTGTTTCCTTACCTGGCATAGGAAGCAAAAGAGGTTAATCAAAAACAGTAACTGTAGTATTTGTTCGCATTGCCGACATTTAGATAGGCTGTCTTGTTTTTACTTAAAATACATCACTTCGCAAGGCATAGCTCATATCTGACTTAATGCTTTGCTTTTTAGTCTCGAACGAAACAAAAGATATTATTTACCCCTGAAGTGGTCTCTTAGTTCTAGTATATAAATCTATCCAAGTCCAGACGATTATTTTCAGCAGAAAGTGAATCGTTGTCTCATGGGTGTCAGAATCTGTGATTTTAACGACCTATAACTCACCTATGACACCAGTAATGCCTTGTGTGACAATGTAAAATAAAAGAAGTTATATAAAATCGGTAATTCTAGTATAGGTTCGCAGTGCTGACATTTGGGTTGGTATTAGTGCGTGTTTTTGTTAAGTCAAGTGCACTATTTTGTGATTCCTATAATTTCAGTCCAATTAATAGAGATTTCAACGCGCCTGAAGCAACCAATCCAACTCTAGATATAGACGCTGATTCCCAGATAAAGGTCCTGATACAAGAAGGATGAAAGACTTGCGCAGTATCCATCAAATAAAAGACGGCATTATCAAAGTAAGATCAGATAAAGTGTTGCATATAGATGTATCTGATTTCTCAACTAATGTCTTGGTAATGGCCTCGATTTACACAGTCAGTTATACCTTTTCCACCTTAACCTAAAATGGGTATCTTTCCATCTTGAATGTCGAGTTTTTACAACCTACTAACACTATTGTCAGTCACAAAGAAGTTCCATAGGAAGGGTGCGGAGTCAGAGCATTTTTTTTTTTTTTTTTTTTTCGTGTTAGCTACGTCAAATAAGCTGCAAGAGAACAAAAATCCGGGCAAAGTTAAGGTAAAAGAATAACAGCAGAGCACTTATGGCACTGCCTTTCTTCTGCCACTGTGCCACATGAAATAAGCTGCCAAATGGACAAAAATCTGGGCCAAGATAAAGTAAAAGGACTATAATTGAGCGTTTGTTGGGAGTTGGACGTAAATTGGTGCGTTATCGGTGCAACTCTGACGCAGCCGACGTACAAGCCTTAAGTGCACAATCGTAGTTCACCTCGCCTACAAAAACGACCTGACAGCAGTCCCAAAATATAACTGCATAATTACGGGCAATTTGGACTAATAAATCGGGCGGGACTAATGTGGACGAGCGAGGCCGTAAAGCAAGCAAAGCCGGGGATCCTGCCACCACCACCACCACCATTGCCAACACCATCGCAGCCAACACACCACTACCACCACCACCACCACCACCACCACCACTGCCACAGTCACAACCGCCACTGCCACCACTACAACCACCATTGCCAGCACTATCACTGCTAACACCACCACCACCATTGCCACTGTCACAACCGCCACTGCCTCCACCACCATCGGCTGCCATCATCATCACCACTACCACTAACTCCAGCATCATACCACCACCATTGCCAACACCCCATCACCATCGCCAGTAGTGAAGAGGTTAGTGCCAGAGTCAAGGAATTAGGGCTGGCTCCGGGAAGTTGGGTCAGAATCTAATGGGGCAGTGTGGTTAGGTTAGATTGGCATCCACGATGTGTGGAATCCAGGAATGAATGAATGTCAAGTCTGGGTCCAAGAGAGTGTTTGGTCGGATCCAGTAATGAATCGGCAGTAGTGGCTTAACAAATTTACTACAACATCGTATTTCCCATTTTGCTCCTATCTGTAGACGATTTTAGTGGTCTTTGGAGAGCGTCTTCTAACTGGAGGCGCGAGATACGGCTTCCATTAACGCCTTCACTGCAAAAGTCGCCTTGAAATCGAATATAATCGCACGGTATTAGTGAAAATAAAAGTACGTCATCGACTTCAAGGGGTTAAGGCCGGATCCAAGAAAAGTTAGGGCAGAATACAAGAAGAGACTAATTTGGATTCACCAGTGCGTTAGATATGATGGGTTTGGGTTGAAGTCTGTAACGTTTTAAGTCCGAATCCCAAACCTCTCACAGTATTCACAGCATTACTTGTGGGACCGTCACCGATAAAAAGTTAATATGAAAACACATTTGGTATGCCTATATTTGCAAGATATTCGTCGTTAGGCAAAACTGGCGAGGGTCCTCTGCATGTAATGACAGACAGGAATTAAAAAATCGCCTTACTCGTGACGCTGCAGATACTGGCGACAGCCATAACGACAGCGACAGCAACCATCAGCAACAGTAATATATCTTGTGCCACGACCTCCCCCGCCATACAACAAGAGAAACGATAGCAACAAAGACAACAGCAACAATAAATACTTGTTGCCACTGCAACAGCAACAAGTTACCTCCACAACAGCATCCACGGCCGTAGCAGCAACATCTGCAGTTACAAGAGCGCTAGTAGCACTGCCAGCATCACCACCACCAACGTACAACAACAACTGCAATAGTACTAGCAGTAAAAACAATTTCAAATAACATTCATCAGTACTGGCCACGAGAATCGCAAGAACAGCCTGAACAACAGCATCCATCACCTCACTAACAAGGACTTTAACTACAACAATAACAGTAGCATCTCCAACACCAGCACCAAAGAAGAAACACTACATCAGCACCATCAGTAAAGAACAATAGCTGCAACTACGATGGCGGTGACTCCAAATGCCCTTTGCTTCTGAAACGGGTAAAAAAAAGAAAAAAGAAAAAAAAGAAAGTGCGTATTCAAGGCATTTGTCACTGGCACTTACACTGATCTGCGTGGAGGCTGACAGAACAAAGCGGAAAACATTTATACATTATGTTTTTTCCTCCTGATATTTTTTTTTATGATTCACTGGCGGCTGGGGGACAAGGTATTTATTATAGCTCATGGTCGTGCAGTGAATTATTATAGGTTGGGTATAAACTTCAGAGGTAAACAGAGTATAATGAATCGTGGGTGGCAGGCCCGTGATGCAAGAGAGGATAAGGGTTGGGTGTGTTCGTTGGTGAATGGTTCTTTTGCAGTGAGGTGGTGAATGGATTTTAAGTCATTCAGTTAGAGGTCTTTTGTTATTTTTTTTCCTTCGTACTGTCTGACGATTTTATTTAACTTGGTAAGAATATGAAATGTTAACGGTAGGATGATGCAGTAGTTGGAATTTAGCCCCCAAAGTAAAAGATGACTTTTTTTTTTTTTTTCTCCTGCAATTCCTACATGACTTTATTCTCCGTAGAAGGGACATCCAACTTCATTAACCCCTTCAGTATTGTGGCAGTCTCCAACGTTGAAGAGAAGCGTCTGGAATAGGCAGCGTAAAGCAGATGCCATGAGGTGCTTTGTTTCATTCGATTAAAAGATCGTTTGTTTAACTTGTCCAAGATATAACAGGGAGCAGAGAGGCGAGGAAAGTGTATAATGAAGGCGAGAGAACGTAAAGGTTGGAAACAGAGGAGATGGAGTGGGAAGGGGAAAGGGGAGAGGGAGAGGGTGGAGGAAGGGGAAAGGGAGGAAGAGTAGGAATGCGAGTGGGGAGGAGAGTAGGTTGGGGAAGTCAAAAGCGAGAGGAGATTGCGAGAGGATTAACCCTTAAAGGACGACCGGGATGCTTTGCAATTATGTAATGGCTAACTCCAGATAATTTTATTTAGCTGAGGAGGGTCTGAGATCTACCCGTATTAAGCCTGACCCTAAAGGACGGCTTTGACACTTTTGGACTTTATTATGGCACCCCCAAACGGTTCAGTTCATTTAAGGGAAGCACTGCGCCCTAGGAGGAGTGAGGGCAAGAAGGAAAAAAGAAAGGGTGAGGGGGGAAGTTAGGCAGGAGAGAGGAACAAGGAAGATGAGTAAGGAGGGGGAGGCGAAGTTAAAGGCAAGGGTGTATAGAGTAGAAACAGGAGAGGAAAGATAGAACATGGATGGGGAAGGCAAGGAAAATGAGACGGAGAAAAGGGCTGGGAGGGACAAAAGGGCACAGCAGTAGAGACGTGCAGGGAACGAAAGGGAAGGACTTAATTAAAAGAAGCAAGGAAAGAGAAAACGGAGAGGAGGGTGAGGAGAAGAAAAGACACAGAAGGAAGGACGGGGAAGGAAAGAGGTGAAAAAGAGAAGAGCATGCCAAAAAGGAGTGTAAAGGGAGTTGAAGGTGGCGTAAAAGGGTGGAGAGGAGATAAGAAAGGAAGGGAAAGAAAAGACTTGGGTAAGAGAACATAAAGGGAATATAAGACCTAGAAATTTTTTTAGAAAAGACGAAGAAGTACAGAAAGAAAGAGAAAGAATGAGCAGAGGAAAAGGTGTAAAGGAAGGTAAGATGCAGTAACGGGCGAAAATGAAAAGAAGGATAGAAAAAAGAGATGAGATGAGTAGGAGAGGACAAACAGTGGAAGGGGATAAGGTGAAGTAACAGATGAGGAGGAAAGGAAGGATAAAGAAGGGAAGATAAAGAAACGGGTAGAAGGAAAGGGAGAAAAGGGAGGTAAGGCGCAGTAAAGGGTGCAGAGGGACAGTACCTCCCCCCAGATACCTGACACCACACTGTCCACGCCACCTTGTGCAGGGAGCGTGGCGCCAGATTTTACCTACACTTAGTTATTGCGTCACTCTTTCAACAGCCCTTACTCTGTGGCATATTTTGCTAACATTCATAGGTTTCTTAGTAGTCATTGTGTCTAACCTTCGATAGGTTCACACATCTTTACTCTGTACCTGATTTCAGTAACACTCATAGGCTCCTCATATTAACTCTAATTTGAATTATAATATCTGGCTTTTTTCTGTATACATTATATGGGTTGACGCGACAATGGGAGTTCAGTTAACTGTGTTGCGATTTACTGGAGATTCCGTCCCGCGATGGCACCAATATATCCAAGTGGCTCTGCTGCTTGGGTGTATAAACGTCCCTCCGCTCCCTTTTCCCCGAAAGGAAGATGGTGGAATGCAGACGTGCAGCTTTAGCTTGCAGTCCACTGGATTCACCCTCTAAATGAGCCTGGGGTCACGTGTGCTACGGCTACTACTGGTTATTTAATTTTGTGCATGATGTGTCAAACAAAGGGAATTGTCTGAAAGTCGACAAATCTTTCCTTGAACCTTATATTTGTTGCTTTTAGTTTGTAAAGTTACTATAGGAATATACTGTACATTTAAAACAATGGAGATTTCAACGAGGCCACAAGAACCAGTTCTCACATATTCCAACATTTTTTTTTTTATTAATAGATTCTTACAACAACTTGAGAAAGCAGGAACGATAAGTAAAATCCTCAAAAAAAAAAAAAAAAAATCAGCCTTCATAAGTTCCGTTAGTAACTGAATCGAGTTAAGAAGACATGTGCCGTCCTTTGCAGGTGGTTCATAGAGAGACTTGAAAGATTACCATTACTAGGCGACTGTAGTTCAGGTGTTTGATTAACCATGCTAAGTGAATAGAGCATATCAAAATTTCTGTGGATAGTGAAGGTAGCGGTAGGCTTCATTAAAGTTTAGGCCATATAACTGCTTTCAGATCATGTTTATTTGTTCAATGAGGCAGGTGTCATTGAAGTATTGTCCACTTAAGCCTCTCGAAGTTCAATAAGAAGTAGCTTAGCCTCATGTCTTGCCTGTCTCAGTGATTGCAGGAGACCAACTAAGGCAGTGGTTAGAGAGAGAGAGAGAGAGAGAGAGAGAGACTATCTTTAACTCCTTCAATTCGAGGATTATTTTTTACCAATTTAATTAGTCTTACCCAATTTTTCTCGTACTGGGTATTGAAGGATAAATTTGTCCCTTCCAGATCAAAAAGCCTCTCCTAAGCTGAAATAAATCGTCTGATTGTAACAAAAAAGAAATATACATCATTGGGAAGAATGCTTTTAAATTCGAAAGGAGATTGACTTGTGATAAGAGGACACTGTTGGGGAAGCCTCTCGTGCATCGCAGCAGGATGTTAGGGCCCAGTAGGACAGAATGGTTGGGAGGAGATGGAAGAAGAAGAGGAGGAGGAAGAAGAAGAGGAGGTGGTGAAGGAGGAGGAGGAGAAAAAAGAGGAGGAGGAGAACTTTAATTCTTATGTAAAAGTGAGGTATTAATATATTCAGTCAGAAGATATTTTTTTGATGTTTTCGTGCTCTTTTCTGATGGTTTTATTGAGGCTAGAAGGTATTTTTCAACTGGAGGGGTTAGATGTGGCGGATATTATCCTCTTGAATACAGTGGTGTTTCTTAAGTTCAAATAAAGTCCGTCTGGAGCCAGTAGTAAGAGTGAGACGCCATAGGACTCGGAGGTTAAGTTGAATCTGAACGGATGATGACGAGGAAATCAAAATGAAAACTTTAATCTAAGTCCAGTGGAAGCCTAAAGTGTTTGGAACTTCAAAGCAAGATATAGGTAGAAATGATGATAATCCCTGAAAAAGGAGAAAGGGGGGGAATTACTGCTTGAGCTCCGACATTATACACATGTGAAGTGAGGCTCGTTGCGTGAGAGGAAACAATATTACCTCAAGCACTTGAATCTTAGCAGGAAGGAAGACTAGAGGAAGTGAGCGATATACAATTTTTTTCTGAGGCCCTACGCGTGAAGGGTAAGGATGTCACCACAAGAGCTTCAATTTCAGCAGGAAGGAAACCTGGAGGAAGTGTAGCTTCGGGGCAGGACACGAGGAAGGAATGAAGTGAAGCCTTGGTGGGAGGAGGAGGAGAGAAGGGAAGCCTAGCACGGTACACCCCCACCCCCACCACCGGGGAGGCTACGTGGAATTTAGCGTAACCCAAGACCTCGCTTACACCACACTGTAACCCGAGCACCGCCACCGTCCTTATCTTGCCCCGAGGCCGTGGCGTGGCAAGGCGGCGCGGCACCACCATGTAGAGGCGGGAGGAGCTTGCGGCCAACGTGCGGCATGGGAACTGACAAAGCGGCGCATAGCACAGGGACGGCCAAGCACTAGGAACAATAAAACCTGGTGTGTCATAAAGTGATGTCCGATAGATTTATATTCGTGTTTCTGTTTGGTGATTTTATTTAGCTAAGGAGACGACCTGACTGATGAAAGGGGTTAATGAAGGCTGTCTTAAGCCCTCCCATTTCAAAAGATCTTTAAGGTAAAATAATTGTCTAATGAGAGCAAGCGTAAATACGTCATCAGACTGAAGGGGTTGAAGCATTCGGTAGTGAAAGAAGCTAAGAATATATACTTTACAAAGGACTACATAGTCTGGTGTAATAATCTTTGCTTATGAATTCCTCACCGCATCTGTAGGGCTGGAAAAAAGATCATGATTATTATTGTGATGATGATGAGGAGGAGGAGAAGAGGGAGAATAATGATGGTGATGATGATGATGAGTTCTTGAACGTTTAGGCAAGCACAGTAGGAAAAGTCAACACGTAAATACCAAGAACTTGTGAGGAGACGTTTCCTACCCTGGCTTGACCTGTGAAGCCTCAGTCAATCTTTATGGTAATGAGCGCCCTGATGCTGACCTTCACGTGAGCCAGTCCTCCAGTCGACCTCCAGCGGACTCTAGGCTCGTGAGGACTCCGCCCCAGCGCGACTCGTCATCAGTATGCCTCCCACGAACACTGCGCCCGATAACAATAGAAGTTCAAGGTCCAGGTATGATCACCCTCGTTACTTAGCGTCTGGGAGGGCGGGTTGGGGCTTGAAGACAGGGACAGAGAGAAGGGAGAGAGGGAGGGAGATGAGACTAAAGGGGGAGGGAAGGAGAGAGGGAGATAAATTTATGAGTGAGGGTGGAGGGAAGATGAAACTAAAGGGGGTAGGAAGGAGAGAGGGAGATAAATTAATGTGGGAGGAAGGGATACAGATGTAAGGGGAGGGAGGGGGATGAATCAGGAGAGAGGGTGGGAGGTAGATAGATAGGAAGGGGGGAGAAGGGGAAGGAGGGAGGGAGATAGACTGAGGGAGATAGACTCAGTGAGGAGCACAGGGAAAAGATTTAAGGATTTTCTTTTTACTCCCAGCTAAAGAACCTTCCATAACCTACTGCATTTTAAAACCTTACCACACCTTATTTGTCCTGGTATGACTGAACAATAGCTTTCCATGTCACGTATAGTGGAGATTTTCATACACCACTAACCTACCCACTTGAAACCTAATCTAACTTAATCCCTTCCACCGATGCATAATCTTTCAGTACAGTTTTGCAATATATTACCAACCAAAAATCCATCCCCTGCAGTACAAAACAATAGCCTAAACTGTGCAAAGGAGAACACAGTGTGCGGCTGAGTTGCAAGGCAGGTCCATAGTGGGGGTGAGAAAGGCTGTGAGTGAGGCAGGGGTTGGGAGGCAGAGGGCGAATTTAGGTAACATGAGATTCGGGGGAGAGGCAGCGAAATGCGCAAGTCAGAAAAGAAGATGGTTGGATGGAGATGAGAAGAGACGAAGAATTCAACAGAGACAGTCTATGGAACGATAAAAAAATACACAGAGAATGAGTGTTAATTTACTCAGTGATAAAGAGAAGGAGAAGGAATGCAACAAAGAACACTAATGGAAGTACAAGAAATGAAGAGAAAAGTAATGGTCAAGGAAATGAACAGGGAGGAAGAATGCAACAAATAAAGCCAGTGGAAGGATAAGCAAGGGAAAGAGGAAAATGTGATATTTAAAAATTCCTAGAAAAGAAGTAAGGGAATATCCAAAATAAGAATAGGAAAAGTAATTGTAGGTGTGTGTGTGTGTGTGTGAGAGAGAGAGAGAGAGAGAGAGAGGATGTAATATTTTAGGGATGAGCAGAAGGGTATGAATTATTGATAACAGAAGCGATATGAGGAGAAGAATGACCCCTCTGATCAGACGGGGATGACATGTGAATAAGAGAGAGAGAGAGAATGTGTTTGTGTGTATGCGTATGTGTGTGTATGCAAGTATGACCACACACACACACACACACACACACACACACACACACACACACACACACACACACACACACACACACACACACACACACACACACACGGAGACTTAGGGGGAGGGAGGAGGAAATTGGTAAAAAAAGTAAATAAATAAATAAAAAGATGAGAGGAAAAGCGGGAGAAGCAGCGAATATTTGACCGTGATGGACTGGACAGTAATAGTTCAACGCGAATTACGAAATCGTGTTAATGCCGCTCTCTGTTCCTTCCCACCGCTTGCCTGCCGTCCTTTCCATTACTGTCTCCCCCCCCTTTCACCCTCCCATTACTCCCTCCCTCACTCTTACCCACTTATCTCTTCCCCAAGTCCCCACTAGTCCTCCCCTGTACCCCTGGCCCCCTAACTGCCCCCCACCCCCGCCCTATCCTCCTCCTACTATCCCTCTTGTTGATAACGAGGCTGACTTGCACTCTTCCCCCCGACATACCACATCTAATACGAGAGCATCACGATCTTGCTAGGGGGTCCGGGATGATCTGTACGAACTGGGTTGCAATATTGATTTCTTTTCCTCGCCCATAACCTTGTCACACGGTCAAACTTGAACTCATTTGGCTGCGATGTACTTTATTCTGACCGACGTATACCAATTCTGTTCATTTGTGAAAAACTGCCTGCTCAATCTGATATGGTATACTCCAATGATCTTATCAATCATATTCTACCTTTATTGAACCTGATTTAACGTCAAATGAACTAACTCTACAAACCTAACCTGATCTAATATTTGCTGACTTAGATCTACTTTCTTAATTAAGTCCAAATGATTCTATTCTCTAAGCTTGACATGACTACAATAAATTAACCTAGCTCACCTAAGCTACCACCATGAACTTAATCTACATGCCTTGTGCACCTCAGACTACCATCCTAGCTAAACGTTCATATCCAAGTCTACATGAGCCCACGAAACTCATCTGGCCTTATCTACACTTACAGTCTACCCTTCATTAAGCCATCCAGCACACCTGACCTAACTTGATCTAGGTTAACCTAGCCCAACTTAGGTAACCAAACCTAAATTGACGTATCCACACACACCTAACCTGGTCACCACGACCCTGAGCAACTTACCACATGGTACGCATTAACTTACGAACCTAAGTTAATTTGAGCTAGTATAGCCTGCGTAACTTACAAGGAAAATCCACATTAACCTTACCAACCTGATCTACAATAATCTAGCTTAACTAATTGTGTGTGATATTCAAACCTACTGTATATACAAAAGGACTATGTATCCTAATGTAGCTTACCTTTTTTTAACTTAGCCTACACTAACCCAGCGTATAAACCTGACTTTTACTGAGCTACTCGTACCTATCTAACATAATCTGAAAAAACTTGACCTAAGCTGATTCACCCTAACCTAACCTAACTTACGCAAGCTATTTGTACTTACCCAACTTCACCTGAATGAACGTACCCCACAGACCTGACCTAACCCGATTCACACTAACCTAGCCTAACTTACCACACCGATCCCGTAACACTGTCCAGCCCAGCCAGGCATGAATTTTACTAACCATCTGAGCAGGGTACTTAACCTAAATAAGGAGGAGTTCTCTTGTTACGTCTTAAACTTGAGAGGCAGCGGCGTTCGGAATGGTTCTGCTTGGCCCACTTCTCCGGCTTGTCCAATGTGTGTGTGTGTGTGTGTATGTGTGTGTGTGTGTGTGTGTGTGTGTGTGTGTGTGTGTGTGTGTGTGTGTTGTGACTCGCAATCTGTTGCCTTGGAGATTTCGCAACACCACTTTGGCATCTATTCATTCTGTACATTACAACTCGGTATTCTCTTGTGTGTTGTTGATGCAGTCTAGAGTATGGAGAGTGTTAAGGCGTGTGATTCGAAACATACTGCTAAGGAAAGGTTACCCTGAACCCACCAATGCCACCCAGAATAAAGCTGTCTGTGGATCCGTGTATATCAAGGATCTTAACCAGTTGCTAGAAAAACAGATCGGCGTAGCATATTCCTTTCTATCGTTTCTTTTTTCACTCATGGCTTGGGCAGCTTCATTTTTCTCTACCACCTAGATTTATTTATGTATAATGAGTCATAAGATCTTTAGAGCATCCATATCCTTTTTCTTTTTGCGACCATAATATCCAAACACACATTCATCCGCTGATCAATTCTCTTCTTTATTCCTGAGCTTGAAGAATTTGCATTACTTCATATCCTGTCCAATCTACACATCCTATATCCACTGTTCATCACCCTCTTTTCCACTGCTCTTTTGTAAACTATTCACATCCATGCCTCCGGTACTGGTAAGAGCCTCACTCCTTATTTTACCACTCTAGGGCGTCTGTACTCAATCACATCGGAATAAATTATCTGGCCTTAGCTGGAATAGAGTACGAGAGTTATCCCGACCATGAGGGGGAAAATAGTGGTCAGCATTAAAAACTCTTAGGCTCCCATGCTCAGTTTTTCATTCCAGTTACTCCAGACGATTTTAGTCAGCAGAAAGTGAGTCATAGGAGCCATAGGGGAAGTAGACCCCACCTGATGGCAAAATGGTGGCATGGAATGAAGAAGAGTGAGAAAGGAAAGGGAGAGAGACGCATGTTAGTCTTACCCGGGGAATCTGACACCAGTCCCAGCGTCTCATTCTAAGCAAGCGTGTGACGGAACGGGAGAGAGAGAGAGAGAGAGAGAGAGAGAGAGTGTTTGTGTTTGTGTGTATGCGTTGGTGTTTGTTTTTGTGTGTATGTTTGTGTTTTTGTAAGTATAGGCGTGTGGGTAGATGTAAGGGGGGGTTGGGAGTGCGTGCGTGCGTGTGTGCTTGTATTAGGAAGCACCCGGAACGGAGCCAAACAGAATAAGGTAACAAGAGAGAGAGCGGCGTAGATTATACTCGTGACATAGGACAAAAAACAAAAACATTATGATATTTGAAACTGGGTGACGCATGAGACAAAGCCTGGAATGAAATTGGGTTACAACACACACACACACACACACACACACACACACACACACACACACACACACACACACACACACACACACACACACACACACAAAGAAAAGCAATGTAAGAAACTGGGTGACGCATTAAATAGTCGACACACAGAACAAAGGAATATATAAATATATGGGTAAATAACACACAAAACGAAGTGGTGTAAACCTGGATGACATACAGAAAGGGAGAAGCGACATATGAAACCAAAGGGCACATGAAACGAATGACACACAATGCAAAGCAACTTGGAACAAAGCAAAAAGGAAAGGATGAAGCAGACGCCATGACTACGTACAGTAGCTGTGGTCCTCATCTCTACGTTTGAGCCTGTTATGGTTATCTGCCCTCTGTCCTGGGATACAAGGCCTCTACATCATCTAGATTCCACAGTCACCTCCTCAAAGTATAACTGCATATACTCACTTCACCAGGCAACCCACGTACCTGCAGTATTAGTCATGTATGGGACAGTATGGCGGTGACCCCTGTAAGAGATGACATATAATACGTAGCAACTGAATGTGGGCAACGCAAAATCAGAAGACACACAAAACGAAGCGACGTAGAGAAGTAGGTGACGCCTAAAAGAGACGACACCTGTATGAACGGAAGGACCAGCCCCGTGAGGTGAGGAATGTGCGATTGTTTACCCCGCTACTCCATCACCACCAAGTCGACTGATAAGAGGGAAAGTTAAGGTGCGGTGGAGAGGCTGTGTTGGGTTGCTGATGCTGCTGGTGTTGCCTTGCGTGTGTGTGTGTGTGTGTGTGTGTGTGTGTGTGTGTGTTATAAAACCGCTTTAGTTGTATGTAATAGTCTGTCGTTAGATTCTTAGGTTCATCTTTGGTGGAGAAGCTTGAAATATAAATGGAAATGCAGAGAGAGAGTGAGAGAGGGGGGGGGGGGAAAGGGAGATGGTTGAGGGCCTGGGATGAGTTGTTAGTAGTAGGAGACTCCACGCTAGGAGAACAAGAGGCTCCGCGGGGGCACAATGGCGATCTGTTCTCTCCTCTATTGTTTCACGCCACACACACACACACACACACACACACACACACACACACACACACACACACACACACACACACACACACACACACACACACACACACACACACACACACACACACACACACACACACACACACAAACACACACACACACACACACACACACACACACACACACACACACACACACACACACACACACACACACACACACACACACACACACACACACACACACACACACACACACACACACACACACACACACACACACACACACACACACACACACACACACACACACACACACACACACACACACACACACACACATTTCCTCATTCTTGCACATTCAGCATTCAAGCACATAATCATACCTACGTGTTCTTACATCTACATATAAATCCTCCTGATTATGCATACAAGAACACAGTCAGACACACACACAGACATGTTCATTTGCACATGCATGCACAGAGTAACCCACCCGTTGTTAAACACGTTTTTATGCATATATACATACATACATGCATATATATATTACTAATTTCAACACACACACACACACACACACACACACACACACACACACACACACACACACACACACACACACACACACACACACACTGAGGAATGAGCCTTTGTTGCCCCGTCTCGTGGTACATGATGGGGAAAAAGTCCGAGATGCTGGAAACGATTAAAAAAAAAAAAAAAAAAAAAAAAAAAAAAGTTTATAAATTGCGAGCCCCTTCCTCTCATTACATCAAATCAGATAATGGAGAATCAGAAAACGTTCGCTGGGTCAGTAGGAAAATTAGAGGGTGGAGAATAGTTGAGTGATCCCTAAGAAATTGATGAATATTAATGGGGATGTGATTTGTGTATTCTCCATTAAGCTTACTGTATATGGCCAACTCTCCTTTAGTTTTCGTTAACTCGAGGTTGAGATATAATGAGGGTTATCAGGGTCATAAGGCGTAATTATACATTCTTCACCATCTTCCTGTATCATGTTGGGCCTCTTAAATTTTCGCTAACTTGATTCTGAGACGTAATTGGGGTTATTAGGAATATAATTACCGGCAGTAGAATTCCCCCTGCAGACCTGTCCGTCCCCTTCCATTATTATCAAGGGACTCTTACCATTATCCGATCTGAAGAAGTCGGCAAAAACTATATTTACCGACGTCAGGCGTTCCTAATTAGGCCATTATGACCCCCGGGTGACTCGTTTCCCGGGAGCTACCGTTAAAACTGTTGATATTGTGCAGAATGGGACGTAAATTAGCCTACTGTTCCACCTTGTCTACATCACACTTGGAGCTTGTTTGTCACTCTCCTCCCTGATGCATCATATAAAAGAGAAACATCCATACGTAGAGAAGCTTACCAAGGCTCTCTCAGGTTAGGGAATATTAGCCAGGAAAGGAAAGGGGATGGTAGATGAGGGGGTAACAGTAGGAGAAATTTTGTCCTCGCCTGTACTTGTGTCGAGTATTAGCACTTCCACGAGGCTGTTGTCAGGGAGGGTTGGCAGGAAACTGGTGGGTGTAAGGATGACTGGTGGGAGAAATGGCTGGTTGGTTAAGTGTTGGCTTTTAGGTTTGGATCATGACTGGCTGCCTGTATGTATGGCTTGGTGGCTAGGTGATGTTGGCTTAGTCACCGGCTCTCAGGCCTGGTGCATGACAGACTCCCTTTGTGTATGGTTTGCTGGTTTGATGTATAACCATATAATTAACCTGTTCAGTACGATAGGGACATTTTAATATTATTTTTGCTATCACCAGACGAAATTATTCAGCTTAGGTGGGAGCCACAAAAGAGAATGGGTTATAAACGGTCTCCATAAATTCCTACTATATGGTGACGTCTGTTTCATTCCATTCTTGCTATCTCCAGAAGATTATATAGTCTGGTCGGCCCTAACATCAGGCCAACTGTGTAAATGAATAGCTGACTGGCTGTATATAGAAGTGGCTGGGTGAGGAGGAGAAGACTTGCTGTAGATTAGTGCATATCGATTGTGCGAAGGCCATTAAGGCACTGTCCCCTGAGACAGTGACACGCAACCGTCGAAGCCACAATTCAGGTCCCTATATCGGTTGTAGATATGAATATTATGGAGTAAAGAAGACCAGGGTGAGGATTCCCTGGCTGGGTGTAGGAGTTGGTGACTGAAATGTTGGGTAAGTGAATATAGTGGTAGATTGGCGACTGATTTATTGCATGTCTAACTGACGGAATATACATGCTAGGCAGGGATAGGAATGTCTGATCAGCTGGATGAATACATTAGTGATTTGGTAAGATAATGTATTTTGTATGTTCGACTGTAGGTGACTCCAAGCTTGCAGGTTAAATGGTGGGCTGGCAGACTGTAGAGGCGAGTGTTTGGGGATGGAACTGTCTGATTGGCCGGGTGAATGAATATAGTGATGATTTTGTGAGTGATTCGGTGAGCGACTGATTGTATGTCAGACTGAGGGAGTATAGAGGTGACTGAGTGGGATGGCACTATCTGATCGCCAGGGCTGAGTGGAAAGTGGCAGCGTAAGAAGAAGGGTAAAAACAACACTGAAACCGACGTGGCCAGTATAAGTAGGCTGGGTGGGCGAGGAAGAACCCCCGCCATAATGCCAGTCTGACAAGTTTGAGAAGAAAGCAAATGTGGTCAGACATGTTGAATGAGCTTAGCTTGGGAGGACGCGTGGGAAGTATACCCGTTTTACTCTTAACGTGGGCTAAACCTGCCATCTCCTCCTCTTCAGTGCTGAGTTGTAACAATAGATTAACACTTGAATATGGTACTAGTCACGAAAAAGTGCAGTGGAAAAATTGTAGAGCCAAAGCATTGTCTTCTTTCGCCAGCAAGCTACGTGAAACAAGCTGCAAGAGGACTAAAATCCAGTTCAAGTTAAAGTGAAAAGAGTCCAGTAGGTAGCCATATACTAGTGAAGGCGTTGATAAAGGATAATTTTACCTCGATAAGTACGAAAAGTTTATCCTTGGGTAAATACACTCAAGAAAAGAATAAGAAGTCATAGAAAGAATTTACAGCCTACGACTTCTCAAAATTCTTCCTACCGACAGACGACACTTTTTTACTTAGAAGAAAATTCCTCGTAATGAAGGGGTGAGCAATATCTCTACATTAACCCTCCAGTTCGAAAAGTCTCTCCTAAGCTGAGTAGAGAGAGAGAGAGAGAGAGAGAGAGAGAGAGAGAGAATGAAAATAGAAATAAAAAACACGCCGTCTTTCGGATTCGATTTTGCTATCTTGTAAGGAATTAATGATTTTCTAGCGACAGGAGTAGAAAGTCCACTCACCCTTTCACAACCTGACCTTTCTCTTTAAGCTGAATAAAAGCCTCTGTGCGAAAGAAGAAAAAAAGCCACGTAAGAGGAGTGAAGTGATAATGAGACAAAATGAGAATCACGTCATAAGAGCGAAGTGATTTGTAAGGCAAAATAAGAATCATGTCATAAGGGTGAAGTGGGTATAAAAAGTCGGGGCGATATTGTAGAAAGTAAATCGCTTCTGTATTACTTCAAATTAGTAAGAGAACCCGACCAGTATTTTTTTTTTTTTTGAGAGAGAGAGAGGGGGGGGGGCTACCGATGATCTTTTTTGGCGATGATTGCATGGACGGGGCTAGTGAAAGCTGGATTTGGATCCGACTTACCTCTTCCCACCGGTGACGCATTTTCTTTTTTCTTTCCCTTTCTTTCTCTTTCTTATTTTCTTTCTTCTTTATTTCTCTTTCTTTTCTCTTTCGTTTTTTTTTCTTTTCTTTTGGTGCTGCTACTGGACGATTTTATTCCATTTAGGAAACCTCTCTCTTACTGAAGTTGATAAATAAACCCTTCAATCGGGTGACCTGTTCTCCCCTTGGTCCCCCCCCCTTTTTTTTAACTCTTAGGCGATTTTATTCAATTTTTGGAAACGCTGCATCTAACCCCTCCAGTTCGAAAATAAATATTAAATAAAATGTAAATAAAATCGTCTGGAGGTATAAAAAATCTAATCATATACGTAACTCCTTTCAACTCGTCAAATTATTCAATGAAGAATGAACTTGGCTGAAAATACTGTACCATGAATGAAATAAAAAAAAAATGCCATTGTAATGAGTGGGTTAAAGGGCGTTCGAGTGTTGAGCCTAAAAAAAAAAAAGAAAAAGAAAAAAGAAAAAAGTGTAATGAGTCGTACGGTCGATGCATCAGTGGGAAATTAGTAAGACGTGAATGGAAAAAAATATGGCCTGAACACAAGAGAGAGAGAGAGAGAGAGAGAGATTAGGAGTGTTCAGGAGTGTGTGTATGTGCTAATGATGAGCATGTATGTCTTTGCCTATTGATATATATATATATATATATATATATATATATATATATATATATATGGGTGCGTTTGTAAAGGAATCTGGGTATTTACGTATGTATGTCTGTGTATTTCTATGCTTGTACGTATGCAAGCATGTACGAGTATGTATAAATGAATGTATGTATGTATGTATGTAGGTAGGTAGGTAGGTATGTAGGCGTGTATGTACTTTAGACACACACACACACACACACACACACACACACACACACACCAATGTCAAGAGCAACTGCCTACGTAGTGGCGCCTCCCCACCCCCAGAATATCATTATGGCCGGGCCGCCCTATCGGATGTAAATACGAATTTCAAAGCATAATCTCCTCATCATGTCGGCCTCGATGACAGCTTCCCGACTCTCCCTTGACTCTCTGCCAGGCCATTGCTGAGGCCACGTAATCCCATCTGTCCGAGGATTTATTAAAGATAGTACATTACACCTTAACTTGGCGGGGATTTTCGTCATTTTGGAGCTTGTTTCTCAAAGCTCATTGGTAGAATAAGGTCATGCTACACTACATCTTTTCCATAACACTCTTTTCGTAGCTTAAGGGCAGAATAATATGGTACTGCGACGCTTCATCTTTAACATGACACTTTTTCGTAGCTCTGTTTTTTTTTTTTTTTTTTTTTTTTTAATGACATCATGCTACGACTCTGCATCTTTTTCACGATATTTTTCATAGCTCTCTGTCTGAATAAGACTATACTAAAACCCTGTATCCATTCCATAATTCCTTTTTTCTTACCTAACACCATGTTCTAGTGTTATTTATTTTCTTATAGCTCACATGGAAGATGGAGAGATGTCAGTTTTAGCCAAAGTGAAGTTGACAGTCTAGTATTATTCTCATCTCCAGATAATTTTATTGATATCTAGCAGTGAAGGCGTTAATGAAGGCTATAATTAATGCTCTTAATTCGGAAAGGCTATCTGAAGATGAAAAGGATTATCGTGAAATACCAAGGACACAATAGACGGAATAAAAAATGTCGTACAGCATAAGGCAGAGTGACACAGTTGCTTGTTTTGTTGCAGTTGTTTATGAAGCGGGGATTTTTTTATCTTTTAAATGTTGGCTTTGAATCTCCTTCGGTGGTGCTTTGTTTTCATTGGCGCTGAAGATTGGGTAAGCGATTGCAGAATTCCACCCTCTTGGATATTTGACAAAGGCCTCCAAATTCGGAGAACATACATATACAGTATCGTGCAAATGATGTCATATCTTGCGAAGCCTCATTTGGGTTGAAGTCTGAAAGTCCTTAAGATCAGCGACCCTTCAGCCACAGCTTAGATGCATAAATAGTCACTAGGCATCCATACACTCTCGTAACTTCAGACTGAATGTGGAAACTGATACCATATCGTAACTGTGCTTGCATTTTCTCTTCAGCAATATGGCCAGTAAGTCTAATTTATGATGGAATTGACCCCATGAACTTGAAGACGTATTTGTGGTTATAGTCTTGCCTATATGATTTTATTCAACTTTAGAGTTAATCTTACCCATCCATTTCGAAAAACCTGTAGTGAACTAGGTACAGTCGTTAAAAAATCAGAGAATTTAGCCTATTTAAAAAGTTATAGTAGCGAAGAGGTTACCAAAAAAATGCAGATCATAAATTAAATAATGTCTTCTGGAGATAATAAGAATAAAATGAAAGGATACGTCCAATGGTTGAAGGTATTAATTAGCCCATGTATGCGTTATCATGCCAATTGCCCAAACGTGGCTTGTTATCAGCGCTGTCCAGGGTACGGCATGTTGCAGGGAGGGTTGCGTGTGTGAGGCAGGGCGTGTTGCTAATCCCTTCACCCGACGACGAATTTCTTGGATTATTCTTGATACGTCTCATTCTCGGTTGGCTCTCATCTGACGAACTGGACCATTCTCACGCCCTAAATACTAAGCCGTGGTTGCATGAATATTCGATAAGTCTTGTTAATGAAGTAGGTCCGAGACTCGTTAGTTACTAGTTAAATCAGCCGTCCAGTCTGACTAACTACACTTAGCCAACAACTGAGCAAAATGGGGTTCGGGAAATTTGTCAGACTAGGTTTATACCGCTAAAGACGAGTTCCATTAGTTTACATGCGATTTCTGGGACTGTACAGTAGAGGTTAATGAAGGCTTTATTTAACTCTTTCGTATTTAAAAAAAATCTCATCTTAGCTGAACATAGTTGGTTGGAGGTAGCAAGAGTATAATAGACACTAATCGTCGGATTGAAGGGGTTAATGAAGGGTTCGTGCAAGACACTGGGAGTGTCTCGAAGTGCCAGCTTTACGGGGCGTCCTAGGGCGCTGGTCTGTTTGTAAAGGCGGGGTGATGGCATGAGGGGATTTTGGAGTGTACAGGGGTAAGGCAAAGACAGGGGTGTGTACTAAAATGTGCAGGGTCTCGGTGCTATTTGTAGAGTCACTGGGGAGGGGGAAGGAATGTTGTATTTAGAAATTAGAGTGTATGTTGGAGTTTGTAGAGTGTTTGTTCTGAGGTGTGTAGGCCAGGTGATGATATGAAATAGGATATTGCACTGTAAAGATAGTATGTAGTGCTGTAGTACGTAGAGGTAAGGAGACTGCAGGGATGTGTGTGCTAGTGTGTGTAAAGGCAGCGAGATGGCCTTTTGGAGTGAGTACTAAAGTGTATAGTGATGGGGGTAGGGGTTGGAGTGTGTAGATGCACTTGATAATGGAGTGTTCGCCGGAATGTGAAGCCGAGGATACCGGAGTGTGTACTGAAGTGTGTAGATGCAGTGGATAATGTAGTCTATAGAGACAAGGAGATGAAAGTGTGTTTGTTGGAGTTTGTCCTGGAACTGGCGCAAAAGAAGGTTGAAAATCCATCAAAATGGGTTCCAGTATGTAGAGAAAGGAAGGAGCTGAGTGTTGACTGGAGTGCATGGAGTCAGGGAGGGGGGTGTGTTGTGAAAGAGTGCGCTGGAGTTTATAGCGTCAGGAGGTGAAGGGTAGATAAAGTTACACGTGTCCTGAAGGTTGTGGAGGTAAGCTAATGGAAGGAGGTGAGTGTGCGGTGGAGTGTGTGGAGACTGATGAGGAAGGTAAATGGTGAAAGGAAGGAGAATGTGAGAGTGTAGTAGAATATGCGGAGGAAAGGAAAAGGGATGGAGGATTTTACGAATACCTAAGTTGTTTAATTGAGAAAGCTGGGTGTATGTTAGACTTTATATAGAAACTGAAGATAAAGGAGGAGAGATAAGTGGACTGGGTATGCGAGAGAGCAGTGAATATACAGAGAAAAGTTGACGGATGAAGGGTTATACACAGAACCTGTCTGTTTCATGGAGGGAGTTGATTATGTTGGAGTGGTTAGAGGTTGAAAGTATGGGGAGAGGGGTGAGTCTGATGGGGAGATAGTGAGAGCGTTGTGGAGTATGAAGTGAAAAAGCTTGAGAAATAGAAGCTTTTACGAATACTTTAAGTTCGTAAAGGAAAGGTAATGGAATGAGTTGAATGTGCGTTGGAGAATGTAGAGGCTGGAGGAAGAAGAATGGGTTAAGTTGAACGAAAGTTGAGAGAGGAGTGGCGTATGCAGAGGAATGGGCGAAGAATGGTGAGTTTTACGAATACTGCAGTTTGTACAGGAAAGGTAATAGGAAGAGGTGAGTGTGCGTTGGAGTATGTAGAGACTGGAGGACCTGGTGGAGGGGGACGGGGAGGAGGAGGTGAATAAGAAGGTGCGAGAGTAATATAATAGTTGAGAAAATGCAGAGAGACAGAAGCTTTTACGAATACTGAATTTCGTCGAGACAAGGTAGTGGTAATTCTCAGCTTTACTAACCTCTTCCTTTTCTTCCACAGGTAAGAATCTGCACTCCTGGTTTGGTCTGATGTCTGTATATCCTGTTCCTCGAGCCTTGTCGATACCAATGGAGCACCGAATTGGCCAAGGTGAGTGTACTGCTTAGGCCTTATTACTGAGAGCCTCATGTGTGTGTGTGTGTGTGTGTGTGTATTACGGGAGGTAATACAGTGGTCTCCCGTGAGATTAGTTCCGGCCGTGAGGTAAGGGCTGTCCGAGATAAGTTAGACAGTCTTCTTCACTTCGATGATGAATTTTATGACTGGTATGAAAGATACTGAGAGTAGATGTCTTATTGTGGCAGGCCTCTGTGCTGATGGTGAGGGGCGTCGATGAGTTATGGAAGAGTTATCAGCAATGCAAATTCGATGGTATTTGACTTTCAGGAGCAGTGGCCCGTGAATCCTACCCTGGCAGGCTTTATGGTGTCAGAATTGCATATTTGGCGACGAGGGTGATAGACACTTTACCTGAATCCTTGTGAATTTAACTTCCAAATGAGAAACATGTTTGACTGGAAGCTTGGAATAACTGTACATGTGTGGAAAAAAAGAAAAACTATGCCACGTTTTTCCTAAAGTGACAAAGATCTCGTGGCTCTTATGAATGCAGCTGATGTCCAAGTATAGTCAGATTGTTTGACCATACTCCTTTTATTCCTACTTGGCCAAAAATTGTCCTCTATCTTGAATGCTACGCAGTAAGAAGAGAGTAACGCTCGAATGCGGTGTTAGTCACAGAGAAGTGTTACTGAAAGGATATAGAGCTGTAGCATTGTCTTACTATGCCTCTGGGCTTCATGGAATAAGCTGCAAAAGGACGAAAATCTGGGTTAAGTTAAGGTGAAAAGAGTATAGTAACCGAGGAGATTCAGCCCTATCTCATAACAAAGGCATATCGAATTTCATGCAACCGTGACTTACTATTCAGGGTAAGGAAGTGGCCGAGTCATGGTGGCCGAAAACAGACCGACTATACTTACACCGAATAGAAGGTTCTAGCGTTTTATCTTTGTATAAATAACGTTTACGGTAATACACTCAAGCCGCATGGTCATAAGACACGAGAAAAATGGCATAATGACGTATGCGTACAGAACTGGGTGGTGAAGGGTGATATGAAAGTGGTTAAGCAGGAAGGCAGAGCAGAAGTATGTGAACCGTAATCTTATAAACACAGGAGGCTTCGTGTCACTTCTCTCGCAACCATATAGCTACAGTAGTATAGTAAATCGAAATATTCTCACGTATGTTATTTATATCTACTAAATATCGACACAATTTGCATCACCAACATACAAGAGGATAGTAATATTGAGTCCTCCATGACTCACTTTCACTTGAATAAAAACTTTTGCCGTTAGTTGGAATTGAATACAAGAGTTTCTCCGACTATATTAGCACCCCCAGTCCCATGTATTTACCTCTCTGCTGAAGACAATCGTCTAGCATAAGCTGGGATGGAATTCTAGAGTTGTCCCTTTTGGAACTGAGGTGTAATATGCGAACTTAAACGCAGAGGAAGAGGTGTTGCAAAGTCCCCTGAACCAAGGAGAGTAGGGGCCAGGGTCACTTTGGGCCACCCCGGATGCACTGGCAGGGTAGGGCGCCGCGTAAGAGGAGATAAACGAACGCGATACAACCCAACCCCACAGAAGTTCCAGCGTCACACAGGGAGCTCCGACCTATCCACTGGGCTGGTAGTACCGCCCCGGGCCCGACCTAAGCATTCTCAACACACTGGGCCCACTGGTTCACCTTGGAACTTATTATTCATATGCTCCTCCCATAGAATGATAATATCGCCAGCAGCCATGTCGGGCCTCACACACTCACCACCACAGAAGCAGTCCGCTAGGCGTTGGTGAGGGGAGCCCTAGTTCATCCACCTTCACCTGCCGGATCTTTTCGTCTTTTGCAGCTTGTTTCCAGAAGCTTACTGGCGGAATAAGGCTATACTTTGGCTCTGCGTCCTTTCCATGGTACCTCTTGGCTACTGTCACCTTATTCTGTTGCTCGTTAACCTTTTTTCAGGGGAGATTTTCGTTCTTTGGTGGCCCTTTTCGTTTGGTTCAGAGATACAGTAAGAAAATGCTAAGGTTCCACATTTTTTGCACAGTACTTCTTCGTAGCTAGCCCCATATTTTTGTGGCCGTCTCCTGTTAAAGCTCAACATTAAAGATGGAAAGACGGCAATTTTAGGCCAAGTTGGAGTGAATAGAGTATAGTGTCAAGGTTTAGGCTGCCTGATATACCAAATCTTATTGCATTTAATCTTCACTTAGGAAATTACTTAATGATGCTTGATAAATTCACTGATTTCCACGGCTCGTTTTATTTCACAATTTTTACATTATTTTAGTCGGCATTATTTTACGATCTTTATCATCCTAATGCGCTAGTATTAAGTTTACGAATAAGAAATTTTCCCAATCGATACTTTCATCCGATGCGCCGTCTTGCTCAACAGGTAAATTATCACTACCCCCATCATTATTACTCTTCGATAGTCACTGGTGAACGAAAGGTCAAAATAATATACGAATCACCTTAGTTTCCCCACCACCGACAGGCCACACCACGCCACACTACCTGAACACAACATGCCACACCTTACTACGCCACACCACACCACGCCAGACAATACCACACCGCAGCACACCACACCACGCCATATCACAGAACTTCATACCAGACCACTCTACACCACACCACACCACACCACACCACATACGCACTGTATTCGTGTCACACATCGCGCCGCATCATGCCACACTAGATCACACCATGCCACACTACACCACAACTCACCTTACCACACCCACACCACAGTATCACATCACACCACACCACATCAGTCCACACCACACCACACCACACCATTCCACACTGCTCCACAACGTAAGGAGGGTGGAAGTGGAGGAGGAGGAAGGGGGAGTGGTGTGCCTAGGGTGATATAACTGTGCCGCCCAACCAGCCTACTACCTGCCCACTACAACCTCAACCCTTTGTGTGAGTGTGTGTGTGTGTGTGTGTGTGTGTGTGTGTGTGTGTGTGTGTTCAGATGAGGACGAGTGTGTGTGTGTGTGTGTGTGTGTGTGTGTGTGTGTGTGTGTGTGTGTGTGTGTGTGTGTGTGTGTGTGTGTTCAGATGAGGACGAGTGTGTGTGTGTGTGTGTGTATTATTGCTGGTTTCTTGCCTTGATGAAGTTGTTGGCTTGTGGTTGATTGTGTCGGACTCCTCCTTGCATGGATACACTCACCTTAAAATAAAGGGAAAACAAGAAAGTTAATTTTACACCTATGCAGTGTCCCATATGAGTATCCTTTAGTAATCTAGATACACACCTAATAAAATATAAAACAGCCTCAATTACGAGCCACGGTTCCGTATAAGTAGCCATTCTTTAACTCAGTCACACTTTATATTTTTTTTACGTGTCATCTCCTCTTCGTCCTCCTTCATTTCCTCTTCTTCACTCATATCCACCTCTTTCCAAACCTATTCATTTCTCTTCTTTACCTTTTCCTGCCTTCATTTCCGTCTCTTTTTCTCCTATCTTCTTCGTTCTCTTTTTTGCCCCACTTCTTTTTTCCTTTCTCATTTCTCCTTCGTCATCTTCATAATTTCTTGTCTTCAGGCTGAAACAAGAAGGTTAACTTATAATTAAAATGATGTTTACACTTGGCGAGTCATCGGCATTGTGTAGTTTGACATGTCCAGCTTGATGTGATGGTGGGTTGAGAGAGCGAGAGAGAGAGAGAGAGAGAGAGACAGACAGACAGACAGACAGACAGACAAAGAGAAAGTAGCTAGATAGATAGATAGATAAATAGGCAAACAGTTAAATTCGACAAGCAGACACAGACAAGAAACAAGAAGACAGAGAAGGATACAGAGAAAGACGGACATAGAGACAAGAGAGAGAGAGAGAGATACGAGGGGGGGAAGCCTTAGGGGGTGGGTCTATCAGTCAGCACCTCTGTCATTGCGGTCGCTACTGTGTTATCAGCAGGAGATCTCAAATTAGGACCACTAACCCCTTACAACCACACAAACCTTTATCTTATTTTTATTTTATTTTTTTCCCCTGTTCGCGTGTACCGGGTTGTGTCGATTCTTTTGTAAAACTGCACCTTCAAGACATCTCCTTAACTCCTTGCATCCTGTGACTTATTTTATTCCTGTACCTTTCTTGAGTCCCTCCTAACCCCTTGCATCCAGCGACTTATTTTACTGATTGATTTGTGTTACTTCTAGACGATTTAATTATACTTTGAGATATCGTGCACTGATGGGGTTAATTAAGGATGCAGGTAACCCCTCCATTTCGAAATCTCATCCGTAAGATGAATCAAATCGTCGGATGGAAGCAAGAACGAAACAAATACGTCACCGTAGTGAAGGAGTAACCATTTGAACCGGAGTAGGTCATTTGTAGTTTTGTTCTTGCCACCTCCAGACGATTTCATTCAGCTTACAGGAGGACCTTGAGTAGTAAATTGAGTTAAAGGCTTTTTTTTTTTTTTTTTTTTTTTTTTCTTTTTTTTTTTTTATGTGACTGACTCTGGGCATAGGCTTCACAGCCTGCTTTCAAGGCCCAGTAGTCCTCCTACGTACCGCACACCTCTACATAGCACCACTTCGGCGCTAACACCCACCGTCCATATTGAATACATGCTAGGGCTGTCTCATACAGGACCGGTGTATTGGTATTAGCGGGGATATTTTTACGACATGTCGGCGGGCCTTCTGGTAGATCAGTAAAGTCTGATTTTATGAAATTTGCTCTGTCTAACCTCTCCAGTTTGAAAAGCTTACCTCAGAGCTCACTAAGATCGTCAAGAAGCAGCAGGAATGAGCTAAAATAAGACGTCATCGAAGTCAAGAGGGAAAGACTGGAGGTAGGACTGTGCTGGTAATAAGACTGGCCACGAATCCATGAAGTTTTAATGTGGACAGAAATGGTTGACGATTCGTGAACACTTCCAACTGACTGCTATCGTGCGTCGCTAGCGGGATGAAATGCTAGAGTTGTTCCGACCATGTAAGGGTTAGTGGTAACAGTATTAACACTCGGGCTCCTCTGACTCACTCCCAGCTGAATAAAATCGTCTGGCGTTAGCTGGAATATAATGCGTACTAGAGTCCTTCCGATCATGAGCAGGTTAAAATTTTAGTAGGTGCAAAAATAGTCGGCGATTCAAGATTTGTTTACGTAGAGGATGAACTGACGATCTGCCAATCCCTCCAGCACGACGATTTTTTTATTCATTCATACCACCGCCAGACAGTTTTCTTGTTAAGGAGAGACAGCTTGTAGTGAAGAGATTATGTTGTTGTCGTAGGCACATAATTAAGATGGTAGGCGCTCGTGAGACGTGCAGATGGACTTGACAAAATCTTCAGCCGATGCCTGTTCACATAACGTGCCCACGTCACTGTGCCCACGTCTGTGTTAACCCGACGTCTGTGTTCAGCTAACGTTTGTGTTCAGCTAACGTTTGTGTTCATCTGACGCCTGTGTTGACCTGACACCTGTGTTCACCTGACACCTGTGTTCACCTGACGCCTGTGTTCACCTGACGCCTGTGTTCACCTGATGGTTCTGTTCACCTGACTTCCATGTTCCTCTGATGGTTATGTGCATCTAACGTCTGTGTTCAGTGTTATCTGTGTCCAGCTAGTATTTGTGTTCATCTGACGTCGTTGTTCAGTGTATGTGGAAATTCCCTGCGGACCCAAGCAACACAGAAAACAAGCGGGTGCAGCAGCTGTTACTGTTACCCGTCACTGGATGTAATCTCCCGTGTCCGCATGTTTGGGGTGCTGACTTTCTAGAATAATAGGCATTAACATCAAATACAACAAGGTACCCTAATCTTAGCCAGTTAACTGAACCGGTTCCTGTGGGATCCAGAGAAGGAAGGTTTTTGCTTATTATCTAAGTTGCATTCAAGTTGTGTCCGAATATAAATCTAGTACATGATTAGCGCCATACTGGGACTGGCAGACTAAATTTGCTTTCACAGACAATCCACATCCCCTATACTTAAATTAGCTGACTAGATTTTTCCCTCACATCTACTGAGAATACATGAATTTCTTTTAGCATGGTCCTTGAAAAACTTGTTCCGCGTCACCCTGTCGGAATGTCTTCATGTTTAATGGGACTTCTACTTGAGTCCCTCCATCATTAGACGAATGGTTGGCTTCTTGTCACCCTGCACTGGCCCGCCGTGTAATTATTTTCTATCTCAGGCTTACTGGCTTGAAGGTCCCGTATTTGGATCTGAGCGCTAAGTTTAGATTTAACAGTGGAGAGGTGAATTCAGAGTTTATCCTTAATCAATGCCTGAGGTTGCAATAGGACAGTGAAGGATTAATTCTTTGACAGCTGGGATTTTTTTCGATTGAAAAAAAAAAAAGTTAGATGTTATCCCAAATTCCATGGTAAATCCTTAAGTGTTTCAAAAGACGAGAGAGTGTTCCTCAAAATACAGTTGTTCTTGGTAGATCGAATTCTAGTGTTACCTTGAATAAAATATCCAGGTGCACCAACGGCAGCAAAAGGGCTAAATACGTTCATCTTGGATCCAGCCTGGGTAAACTAAGAGACTGAAAGCAAAGTTCATCCTAAGTAAGCGAACCCAGTCAGTAATAACCAAGAATGAGTTTCAGTTTCACCCAGAATCGAAAAGTCGAGTTAATACTGATCAAGAAAGAACAAACGAGGTTCACTGTGAATCAGAGAAATCGAAGAAGACTGGACCAACAAAAAGGTAAAGTGATTGCTAACGGGGGAAAAACAAAATTCAAGTTAGATTAGATCATTAGCCGGATAAAATGTTTTAAATAAGGGTACAATGAGGGAGGCTGGACGGTGTGACGTAGGATGAATAGCTACTGAGGTTTTTAGAAATACTTTGTGATATGGACTTTGATTTCACAGTACCGTGAAATGTTCAGGTGGAAGGAGTTATACCTACGATTTGTAGTTAATTGGAAGATACAACAACATTAGATACGACAACTTGGACGCTCATTGCGATGAACGTCTGGCCGAAAATGTTGGATCTTTACAGCAGACATAGCTTGAATATGTGGAAATAATATCTTCCAGTTTACGATCTTTCAGACCACCATTTACAAAATACAGCGTCAGGCTATAAGTTGATAAACAGACAGGAGATCTGAGATGTAATGTGATGCGTATTCGTTATATGACGAGTTTCACTTAGCCATCTAAGAAGTTTTTCCCACGCTAAATAAAATATTCTGGCGGAAACAAGCGTAATTTATCAAAACCCTTAAAATAATGAGGATTTTAAAGCATAAAAGCAAAGTTCAAGCACTATCAAGAACGGAAAAGAATTTAAGATTGGGCCAAGATGGACTTGAAGGGCGAGGTATTCGAGTCCCGCGTCTTGCGCTCCAGTTACGTCGACTTAAGAGTAGATTACGTCACCTCTGTGTTTAGGGAGCCGGCTTGAAACCTCCATGGCCTGAGGCGGGTTCGATTCCCTCTCCGATAACTTCACTGTATCTACTCACGTCTCCTCCTCTCCCTCTTATCACGCGTTCTAGCCTTTGGTTCCTACTTCCCTGCATAAAAAATACCTCTCCTGACCCTGCTATCTTTATCCTCATCTCCTTCCTTGTCTTGTTTTCCTTGTTCTCGTAAATCGTTTAGCCCTAAGAGGTTGTTTTTAAGTGTGCTTAGGCAAATACCATCCGATTTTATTCAGTTTGGGAGAGACCTCTTTGGACAATGGGCTTGAAAAATTATCCAGTAGAAACGGGCTTCGTTTTATTAATACCATATTCATTGCCTTTCCCACCTCCCTCTCAGTCTGTCTCTCTCCACTTCTATCTCTCCTCATTTCCTCTGCTCTCTTAGGCCTTTTCTCCTCTCTCCTTTCAGTTGATCCCCTCTCCCTGTCTCTCCCACTCCTTTCCTCTTTATCAATCTCTTCTCTCTCTCTCTCTCCACTACTATCAATCTTCTCTCTCCCCTCTCTCAGGCCTTTCCCCCTTCTCTCCTTCCAATTTATCTCCTCTCCCTCTCTCTCCCACCCCTTTCCTCCCTCTCACGACCCATCCCCTCTCCACTCCTTCATCCTTATCTTGTCCTATGTGCTGCCCTCACCTGCCAGGCTCTCCCAAGGTTAAGCGAGCCATCAGCCCCGCATATAAGGCCTTCAGTAGGGTAGTAAAGCCGGCGCGCATTAATATAGATGTTGTTATGAATGGCCTAGGTTGTGGTAGTGTTTACTTTCATCACTCGTTAGATTCTTATATGCTTTTCCCTTCTCGTGTGTGTGTGTGTGTGTGTGCGTGTGCGTGTGCGTGTGTGCGTGTGTGTGTGTGTGTGTGTGTCTGCCTTGCGTGTGGAGGCGACATTGGTTCTCGTAATGTGTGTTATCTGATTATGTTTTTATTATTAATCGCCCGCTTGCTGTGTTTTTGCAACGACTTAGTGAGCCTGATATCACTGCAATAAGGTTTGTGATGGTTGGTAGTACAGGTAGTGGGAGAAGTAATAGTTGTAGATGATGTGTGGTAGACGATGGTGGTAGTAGTGATGGTAGGGAAAGAAGAGGATTTGTAGAGGTCAAGTGATTGTGGTTGTAAAAGCCGTGCATGTTGAGGTAGATTCGGTCTTCAGGTGATGATGATGATGATGATGATGATGATGATCAGATTCACAGGAAAATTTATGAGGAGCTCGCTGTCTCGACTAAGAATATTTTTTTTTTTTTTAGGTTGATCAAAAAAGCAGGGTTCAGAATCTTACCATATGTTTTGATATTCATGTAAAGCTAATAATATTCACGATGATGGATTGAACATGTGTTATACATTAGCGCTCTTAGCGGTGATAGTAAGTTGAGGTTGTTGATAGAGATTGTGTTAGTAATAATGAAGTCACTATACTACTTTCGCCCTAACTGGGTCAAGATTTTCGCCCTTTTGCACCTCAATGACAAAAAAACAGTTCTACGGCTCTACTTATGGTTTTTCATGACTAACACCATAATATAGTGTTGCTCTTTGTTGCAACTCAGCATTCATGATGGAGAGGGGACAGGTTTCAGCCAAGTTCGAGTAAAAAAAAAAGTATAGCTGATCTTACCCAGCTCGGGAGAGACTTTTTCGAAATCCAAAGGTTAGTTATAGCCCTCATTATCAGCTTCATTACGGGTGCTAGTTTCGAGTTAAGCAAAATCATCTGCTGGTAGTAAGAATCAGAGAAAAATTATATGCTTTTTAAGTGTTTCATTACTATTTCATTAATAATTTTCCTGGATTATAATGAGTTAGGTAGTAATAGTAGGTTTTGCTGGTCGTAGTAGTCCTCAGACCACGGTGGCTTCAGTGGTCAAGAGAGTGAGGTGAAAGACAAATGGCAGCAATTATTTTAAGTCTACCAATACTACTAAGTGGTGGTTGTTGTAGTGGTATTAGTGATTGTTGTGGTAGGACAGTGTTGGTGGTAGTGGTGGTATTAGTGATTGTTGTGGTAGGACATTGTTGGTGGTAGTGGTGGTATTTATTATTCATGGTTGTTGTGGTTATAATGGAATTTGTGGTGGTTGTGGTTGGATAGGGTTGGTGCTAATGATGGTATTGACTGTGGTAGTGATAGAAGAATAGTGAAGCGGATAGTGGTTATGGAAAGAGAGTTGTGGTAGTTGTAGTGGCTGTGAAGATGAGGTAATGGTAATGGTAGTGATCAAGGAGGTGTTGGCGATAGTGCTAGTGGTAGTAGTAGTAGTAGTAGTGACGGTGGTAGTTGTGGTGGTGGTCAGGTTGTTAATGGCAGTGGTAGTGATAATGGTCAAGGTCATAGTGGTGATAATGGTAGTAGGTAGTTCTGGTAGTGGCTGTTGAATAGTGGTGGTGATGGTAGCAGTGGTAGTGACGGTAAGAAACGGTGATGGTAATAGTGCTGGTTGGGGTGGCGGTAAAGGTGGTGGTGGTGTGGTGGTGGTGGCAGTGGTGATGGTGGTAGTCAGAGTAGTGATGGTGATAGATAAGGAAATGGTAATGGTGGTGATGGTGGTAATGGCCAGGGTGATGGAGTGTTCAAAGAAATGATTGTGGTGGTGGTAGTGGTGGTGGTCGTATTGAAAGCCAACTATTGCGGTGGTGGTAGAGTTGGAAGCTGGCTAGTGTGGTGGTGGCAGTGTTGGAAGCGGGGTAGTGTGGTGGATGGTAGTGGGAGTGGTCAGGGGAAATGGTGGTAGTGGTAGTGGTGGCAGTGTTGGAAGAAGAGAAGTGTGGTGGTGATAGCGTTGGAAGTAGGCAGTGTGGAGAAGCGAGGTAGCGTGGTGGTATAGTGTTGGAAACGGAGTACAGTAGCGGTGGTAGTGTTGGAAGCGGGGAAGTGTGGTGTTGTCCCCTCGCCAGTGCAGTGGTAATAGTTTGAAGAGGGGTAGTGTGGTGGTGGTAGTGCTGGCAGTGGCGGAGTAGTGGTGGTGTAGTGTTGGAAGCGGGATGGTGTGGTGTTGTTAGTGTTGGCAGCGGGGTAGTGGCGGTGGTGGTAGTGTTGGCAGCGTGGTGGTGTGGTGTTGGTAGTGTTGGCAGCGGGGTAGTGGCGGTGGTGGTAGTGTTGGCAGCGTGGTGGTGTGGTGTTGGTAGTGTTGGCAGCGGGGTAGTGGCGGTGGTGGTAGTGTTGGCAGCTTGGTGGTGTGGTGGTGTCCCCTGGCCAGTGATGGTGACACTCCCAGCACCGCCAGCATTAGGGACACTTTTTTGCTGGGTGGCGACCGACCCTCCTGCCCAGAGTTGATTCTGTAGCGCCAACAGACATTTACATCTTCATCCAGGTGTGTTTATCATATATATTTGTATACAAGCCTTTTCTCTCCCCCCTCCTTCCCTCCCTCCGTCTTCTGTCCTCAAATTCTTACGCTTCAACGAGTAGTCATTCGTGTATACCTTATGATATATCCATGTAGTTAGGCCATACATCTCGCTGTGTTAAACGTAGCTAGGCTGATTATACTCACGCTCATATGTAACAAACTGTCCAGTGGAATAACATAGGCGGTGGATTTGACGTTCTGCTTTACCGAGTTCACTGAGTCGTTGTGGTATTATTGGGCACTGAACTGGTCACTAAATGAGGGGAGATTCTTCCTAGCTAGTGGGGTGTGTTAGATCAGAAATGCTCATACGTCCAGATGTGCGTGTATTCAGTTAGAATTTACGACCGTGCTGCACGGGGGACAACGTAGCACCTCCTCCTTAGCGATACATTTTGCTTATAACACCTTCTGCATGGTATATGTATCTTTTGTGTATGGACGTAGTTTGCATCGATATATAAGAGAATCCTGAGATGTAATGTACAGAATTAATCGCTAAGGAAGAAGTATTAAGATATATCTGATGCCATTCATGAAGATGCTTAGAATTGAGTTACTGTTGAAAGTAGTATTGTTGCGAACATTCACTCGCTCATGGCTGTAGACGGCAACAATTCGTCATTCTCCCCATCTACATTTCCACCCGACTCGTGGCGCTACCAAAAACGAGCCTCCCACTACCATCACTCGGCCTGGTGTCACCCGAGAAGTGATCCTTTCCACCCTCTGTTTTTCGGTCAGTGAGAAGCGTAGGAGGATCATGAGAGTGTGATTCAAGCGACTTCTTTTTACCGACGTCGTGTCACTGATCTGTTTATTAACCTCATCTCAGGGTGAGTTATGCCTCGGTTGTTCGGCGGGGAGATGTCGATATTTCAGCTTCAGAGAGGACGAACAGCCCGCGAAATGGACCGCTCGCATGGAGAAATGGCCTGGCCCTTCAGATATCCACTTGTAAAAAATGAGAATGGTAGATATGCTGCCCTTACCACCACCGCATACTAATAGAGGACAAGCATGGTGGGGTACCTAGCGCACATATCCGACACCACTTTTTTACCAGTGTCTCCCAGCGTCTTCAGGATCCCGCTGCCCCATTGTCTCCGTGACCTGGAACCTGTGGCTTGACCTGGTGTGCTGTGGTGCAGGTCTGGGCTCAGGGAGTGAAGGTAGAGGCGGGTAATATCGTCCCTCTGCTGACCGCCTGTAACTCCTCTCTCGACCCCTGACATTTGGCTGGGTGCTCCCTCAGCGCCAGGCTTGGGGCTCCACCACCACCGACGCGCAGACAATTACACTATATATTTCTACAGTTTCCTCTCTACTAGCACCAGAATGTCACCCCATGATCAGCACTTCGAATTCTGTGTTACGTAATTATTTCTCTGATATTGTTTAGGACGTAAGAATAGACAAACGTACCGGTACTATGTTGCAACAGGGGGGAGGGAGGATCATGGCTTGCTTTGCCTCACTGTAGCAACGTCACTTCATGTTTGTTGTGGACGCTTGGGTCAGGGAGGCGAGCTGGCGTGCTTCAGGTCACCGACGTTAAATTAAGGCTAAGCTCGTCTCGCGTCAGGGGCCAGAGAATTTTCCGAGGGTACAATTCGCCAGGTAATAAGCACAAAACAAACAGAAATAAATGTTTGGTGATTAAAAAAAAGGAATGCTTGGTGAGAAGGAAAAGAAATGTTTGACTGTAAGTATGGAGTATATTTGTAATTAGTTTTGAAGGTGTTAGATGAGGTAATAGCCAGAAATACTTCTCCACGGGTGCAGTTAGAAAGACCGGGTTTAATATTTCATTCATGTGTGATTAGAATAATATTATGGTATTGATAGTCTTCCCTTGTTCAGCCTTCTCACCAGTTTCTACCGTCCGAGTCTGGAACGTATTCTAAATGGCTTTGGGAATTTCTTAACGTCTCCTCCCTAGCGATTTATTCTGCATATTACACTTCAGTATCATCTTTGTAGAGATTGATGCAGCTGTTTTAATATAGAAATTATATAAACACCATTGAAGAGGATGCTATGATATATGCAAAATAAATCGCTTAGGAAGACGTGTTACCAGGTCTTCTGCGCCACGTATCCTCACTGTGTGGGGTAAAATTGAGTCATTTTACAGAACTCCTCTTTCAGACTTCGTGGATATCATTATTTTTTTTTTAAGATACCTAACGAGGAAGAATGAATAATTAGATATATAAACAGCTCTCAATATCTATTAATCAGCTGTGACATAATTATAGGGGTGTATGTTTGGTGTGCACATATATAGCTTGTGTGTGTGTGTGTGTGTGTGTGTGTGTGTGTGTGTGTGTGTGTGTGTGGATGTGGGTGTGGGTGTATGCTTTACCGGTACATATATGATAAATCACCAATTATTATTATCTCGCGATGTTCCCGTGATTACTGTGCTGCATTATATATATCGTATATCATGTTTAATGCATTGTATGTATTTAATTTTCGATAATATAAACACTCTATTCATATCTTCGCCACATACATGTACTTAATCCCTTTTTGCCTCTTTCTTAATGGGTCTGATTGAGGGGTAGAGGCATTAATATTTAGAGCACAGTAAATTGATGTTAATATCTTTGCCATAATATGCCTTGCTGTCAGGGCAAGAATACTATATTGCCCCATCCACCCACAATAACCCCTTCAGTTTGACGACCTATTTTAGATTTTGGACTCCCTACACCCAAGCGACTTGATGAAGCTTTGGAGGGCATTCTGTTAGTGAATAGGTTAATGAAGGGTAAATCTAACTCCTTCAGATCAGTATGTCTCTCCATATTTAACTTGGGAGAGCCTCTTGTAGTAAAGGAGTTAATGAGGGCTGAATCTATCCCCTTCTGATCTGTATGTCTCTCGAACACAGTAAAATCGTCCAGTGAGTAATAAAGTCCTTCACTAAATTGAAGATGATCATAGTATTGAGAATTGCACTAATCGTCGAACCACTAAAATCATCCTGGGAAGCACTTCACCTAGTCTGTAGGTAGATTTACTAAAGTCTAAAGAGTGTAAGTCTATATTCAATCCAAAAATATTCTTTAATGAGATTGGTGATATATAAACTTCTATATTACGCGGATATATATCAGATAAAGTGTCCTAAATTTTTACTATTCAAAACGTTTTCAGACTTTTAAAACTTTCCTTTCAGATATATATTATTTAATGAATTACTTGAAAATTGCATACCTACTTACTGCATTGACACTCTCCGGCTCCCAGGACTTACTCTCAGATAAATAAAAATCGTCTGGCGTTAGCTGAAAAAAAAAGAAATTCCCAAACCATGAGAAGGGCGAGGAGATGAGAGAGGAAAAATATGAGTGCGTGTTGAGGCTTTGTAGTAGAGACTGTGCGTGTGTGAGCGTAAAAAAAAAAAAAAAACTGAGGTAAAACACAGAGAGACATGCACTGCTCTTAATGCATGTGTGTGTGTGTGTGTGTGTGTGTGTGTGTGTGAACTGTCTATGTGTACTTTGCGTGTAGGTACTGTGCGCCACCAACACCCAGTCTTGCCTTACGAACCTCGGTACGGATTTACCCACACAACCGGTTCTCCTCCTACCAAGTCGTCTTTATTTTCATTCCAGCTTCCTCTCGACATTTTCATCTGACATTTTTATTCGGCTTACGGGAGACAGTGAAATAGTTATAGATCTTATTTCACCTGAGGGTACTGGATCACTCGTATAGCTTGAATACTAAAATTATCGTAGTTATGTTAATTTGAGAAGTCTTAGTTATGAGGTATGAATGAATGGTCTTGGTTACTAGTCCCTTTTTACTCTAACTTGGCCTAAAATTGCCATCTCCCCTCCATGAATGCCGAGGTGTAACAATAGATTAATAGTTGAAAATGATGCTAGTCATGAAGAAGTGCTGTGGGAAGGATGTTGAGCTTAAGTCGTGCCCTTTCCTGCCATTGAGCTGCGTGAAATATGCAGGAAAAAGACGAAAATCTGGCCCAAGTTAAGGTAAACAAAGAGTACAGACAAATTAACCCACCCATCTGACTACACTTGGCCATCAGCTGAGGTGAAAGAGGTCAAGGATCTTTGTTAGGTGAATATAAACAAACTATTGTGCAGATGGCCTCTAACCACTTCAGTACGAGAGGTCTCCCCAGCTGAATAAAATCTTCTGAGGCAGCGAGAAAAATAAATATAGATAAAATATAAAAGAAGCCACTGTGGTGAATTGGTTGTTTCTTTGGCGATGATTAGCTTCCTTGTAAACTTGAGTTAAATTGGAATTTTTGAATTTATGGTAAAGTTTGATATTTTAAAAAAAATTTGTGCCGTAGGTTATTATTAAATCTTACAAAATTGTCTGACGTTAGCTGAGATAAAATACAGAGTAGATAATTCTCAGTCAAGGTATCAGGTTTACTCTTTTAGCTCAGAGACCGGTACAGAGGAGAACCGAGGGAATTGATGAGATACCAGAGACTGTGTGGATAGAGAAAGCACTCGAGGCCTTTCTTAGCTCAACAAAATCGCCAGGAGGTAACAAGAAACCTAAAAATTAGACGTTCATAGCAATAAACTGGTTAGTAAGAGTCCATTAACAGTGCAGTTTGATATGCTTCCTCGTTACAAGCATTTTATTATGCATGTGAGTCAGAAAAAAGCTCATACATTTATTATCGTAGTAGTAAAGCTGGAATTTTCCTCGTCGTGATGGATTTAGTGAATAAAAATCACAGCGAGAGACAGCGCTTACAGGCCTTGTGTCCATGGCCATACTTATCCATTCTCCAAAGTTAATGCTGTGTATAAGAGTACTTGTATATGCTTTTTTATTCACTTGCAAAACTACCACATTTCGAAATCATATTAGACTGCACATTATAGTGACAAAATATGAGAAACTGAACGATTTGTAATATCAGTTAAGTGTTGTGGAGACGTGGTTGATCTTAAGATTTGCTTATAGCTTTTCATAAATACGACTTCTGGCGGTGTCCCTCTTTTAAATAAGATCCTCCAGCAATAGTTGAAAAAAAAAAAGAAAAAAAAAAGGGGGAAATCGTGAAGGGTCAGCGTTGTAATCAGAGTTAGCAAAGCAATATATAAGTTTTTCCTCTTCACTTTGATATTCAGGCATATTCTTACCAGTTATTGCGTATGTGGTTATTTTAATATTATTTTTGCCACTAGTTTTATGTCCAGTAGATGAGACCTGTAACAGTAGAATGCTAGAAAGTCTCCAGTAACTCTTTTAGTATGAGAATGAAGAGTAATAAACATGGCTCTGGGATGTACAAAGCAGTATTTTGGAACCCATGGTCTTCTCCATTAATTCTTTTTTTTTTCTTACTAACACTGACTAATTTTACTCAGCACGAGAGACCCATTGTAGTTTAAACAACGTAAAAATAATTTTAAGATTGTGATGACGTCGTTTTTCATTCATTCTTACTACTGCCAAACGATCTTACTCAGCATACAGTAAGAGAGACTGTTTAATGTCTAATCAGAGCAAAGTAGAAATAGTTTTGAACATACGATGTGTTTTTTTAATTTCATTAATACCACCGCCAAATGATCTTACGCAGTTTAATAGAGCCTTCATAGTCTTAACTCAGCAGCGAAGAAAGCGTTTTGAACCTGTGATGATTTTAAGAAAAATAATTTTAATTGTAATTCCCATACTGTTTTCCCCAACCTCACTCATCGTCGCAGTGTTGCATCACTCATGCCTCTCACCATTTCATTGATCACTACTCTTCATAACTGTCTTCTGCCATCCCTTCCCCATTATGGCAAGCATGCAGTACCTGTTTAACAACTCACTCTCACCCCTTTTCAGCCTAACTCTGTAATGCAGTTGGTACGCATAGTCCTTTCGTATACAGTTGGTCAACTCTGGAACTGTCTTCCTCACTCCATTTCCTTCTGCCAATTACCTCCAGTTCTGGCGTCTGGAGAGGACAACTTTTTAGCAAGCTTCCAGTCTTAGCTCTTTCTTTTTGCATTAAAAGAAAAAAAAAAGGATCCTCCAACAAGATGTTATTAGACTAAAAGAAATCCCTCCTAGTCTTACAGAGCAGTGTAGAAGCATTTCGTCCTGTTTTTTGTATCCCTTCTTTCTCTCCACCCGCCACTTCCCCTACGAGAACCGTGTTTATGAAGCCTCCTAAGTAAATTTATAAGAGTGTTTATATTTACATTTTCCTCTTCTTTTAGCTACACAACTTTTCAAAATCAGATCATAATAAATATCAAAGCGACAGAGAACGAAATGCAATAAAAATTCTCGCTAATAGTGAACTGATGGAGACCGGTCATAAAAATTGGTTGAGACCCTTTATAAATTCGACCCCCCGGCTGCGGTCACACCCCGGCGGAATAAGAGATCACTCCCCGCCTGAGTATCGCGCGCTATCTGATGACTCTGGCGGACGGCTCTGGGTGGCTCTATCTCCCGCCTGATTGCATCGTTTGCCTCGGAACTCCCGGCCATCGGATCCCAAATTACTCATCAGTGGACATTCGAGGCCCAGCGACTCGGGTGATTGTTGCTGGGGATTGTGTGAGGACGTATTCGTAAACGTTCCTAAGCTTAAGTCATGTATAAGATTGTTCGTGTATACTGTTCTCCTTACTCCTGCAACTGTCAAGAATTTAATCTTCAGTTAGAGACATTGATTACGTGGGGGAAAAAAAAACATAAAAAAAGCCATTTCTGATCATAATTAATTGCTTTGCAGACGTATGCCACTTAAATATGTGCGTAGATCCTTTATAAATCTTTCCCCTGGTGGAGCTTTTTATAGGAGACCTGAGACGTCCCCTCCAGCACCGCCCTTAGGTTCTGAATGCCTCTCTTGGAGCGTATGTAGATTCCAAGCCTTATTAGACAGAATTTCAAGTCTTGATGGAATGCGCTTGACTACAGATCCTGCATTAAAACCTTGATTACCTTGACGTGTTCTTTATTTCTGTCTTTTTACTTCCAGACTCTTTTTCTTCAGCTTAGGGATGATTTTTCGAACTAGGAGAGGATAGGGGTTAGGTACAACTTTCACTGATCCCATCAAAAAAAGAGGCCACCCCCAAGATAAATAAAATCGTCTGGAGTTGGCACAAATAAGTCGATAAAATACATCGCTGAATCCAGTAGGTTAATGTATTCACTACAATAACGTCTTTCTTATTCTCTTCTAAACACAATGAGATCAGTTTCAAAGGTTGGAAGATGGGGTGCGGGGTGAGGACTTCTTGTAATTAAAGGGATATTCGAATTTGTGTCTCGCCCTTTGATAATGCGTCCATCCTAAACTGGGTAAAATTATATGGTGAATTAAGTACATTTGAATTTAGCTCAGGTTAAGTAGGTTTGGAATATAATACCTTTGTCCAGTACAGTTCATATCAGGCTAATTAATCTTGATCTATTTCACCTCGATTCATATTAGATCGCTTGATATTGTATGAGTTTGAGTAATTCATCTCAGTTCATTTCAGTTTACGTCAGGGTACTTCAGTCCGATTCATTCTGTTTGGTTTATCTCAGTTGAACAGTTCTTAAAAAATTCCGAGACGAGGACAGCATAATAGGTTGCATCCCTTCTGGCATTCTTGGACAGAGCTGATATGTCGCCTAGATTATCACCTTCATGACTTCGATTTGTCCGGTGTCAGAAACTCTCCCCCGCTCCTCTTCCATACCCGGTTTGGCTCTTAGGTGCAATCTGCCCTTCGCATAAATTAGCATAAGATTCCTGGGTCGCGTAAAAGGAGGCAAGGAAGGTACTTTTCTTTTTGCCTGTGTGATATAATTTATCTTGGTAGAGCCTTCGTGCAGTGATCCGGAGGTATAAGAGTCTTTGTGCATGATTTATTTTAACACTTTCGGTTCATTGACGTCTTGCTTCCTTCAGACAATTTTGCATGAGTTATTATCTCCGGTGCTGAAGGGACTGATAAACGTTGTTGATAAATAGCTCAATGTAAAATGCCATTCCAGTGCTGAATGAAGTCTCGGGAGAACAAGAACGTGAATGAAAAAGGCATCAGTCCTAATGAAGGGGTTGAGCTTTGGGTGTTGGGCTGTCTCTCAGTTGGATGAAATCGTCTGCCA
Organism: Coenobita brevimanus; assembly: GCF_032717465.1. NCBI lineage: Eukaryota > Metazoa > Arthropoda > Malacostraca > Decapoda > Coenobitidae > Coenobita > Coenobita brevimanus. The sequence continues at coordinate 61,805,841 of NC_137046.1, read as the reverse complement.
TTAAGTACAATACAAATCCCCAGGTAACTTAACAGGCCACGGGGAAGCAGAACGTTACTGTCCTCATTAACTTCATTTGTCCCCATTCGTTTCCACCATATTCTTTTTCTTTCTCTGCTTCAGCAATTCTTCTTCGTATATCCCCTTTTGTTTTTGCTTCTCATTCTGGCATTAATTTTTACCTCTTTTATTCTCATTTTTCTTTTTTCTGTTTTTTTTTTTTCCCCCTTCTTCATCTTGTTTTTCTTTTTCCTCCTCTGCCTGCAAGGACGGGGCCCAAGGCTAACGATTATTTTGCCCCTTGGCGGTACATTCTCACCTGCATGGAACACCTCGCCGGGGCCAGGTAATCAGCATAGGTATTCAGGGCATCTCGTGACGCCATGTTATATAAACACACTCGATTTAACCTCAAAAGTCGCGCGAGAATAAGTTTTAATGGTCACAGTAAATTGTTCTTGAATTTAATCGCTTCCTAGAAGGTCCTTGAATGTAATAACTTCACTCCTTATGTACTTCCGGTTTAATTCTTCCTGCAGTAGATTTCACTCATTTAGACTTTCTTTCTTTCAAATTTGAGAGGGATGATACAGCCAGTATTAAGCACTTCACTACTGGATCCAGGTACAAGACAGGTATGTAGATGTTATCAATAATGTAGTGACTAGAACATTTATTATTATTATTATTATTATTATGCAGCAGCTTTGTGGCAGACTTAAACGGTATTGATGTTACCTGATGAAATTTAAAATATTTGTTCACACACACACACACACACACACACACACACACACACACACACACACACACACACACACACACACACACACACACACACACACACACACACGCAAATAATATAGTAAATGTAGGCTACTTTCTCCTTTCAGTATTATATATGTTTAACTCTATTTTTTTGCATTTCAGGTGCGTTGCTGTGTCATCTTCTCGAAGGAGGAAATTTGTGAGTTTTGGTGTGTGTGTGTGTGTGTGTGTGTATGTGTGTGTGTGATAAATGAAGCACATCCAGGAGTAAGGCGTCTGGCTATAGATAGATCGATAGAAAAATAGATGCCACCAGGAAAGAGACGTTTTGTAATAATGAGATTAATTGAGGTTGTATCAGGCCTTCGAAACTGGAAAATAATCTGATAAGCATAATATGAATCTATGGACACAGAGAGAACGAAAAAGAAAAATATTCCTCTGGTAGTAAAAGAGTAAAGCAAAATGAAGATCAGAAAGGTATAATGATAGCAGAGAAACCATTACAAACATATTTCAAGTATGACAGTATTGGCATGTGGTGTTACGCTGCTATGTCCCAAGATTGTATTATATGCCAAGGTATGCGATGCTAGGAACGAGGCTGGCGGATATTACATGCATCTTTTACGACTGCCTTGTCTGCAGGTTGTAATGAGTTCTTGTGGGCTCATTCCTCTCTCTCTCTCTCTCTCTCTGTCTAATTCTCCCTCAAGTTAGTTCTTTGTGCCGTAAGTTTATCAGATCCACCTTGACGACGTCGCTTTCAACATGGCAGCGTCAGTGAACCGTGGCCAGATCGCTAATTAGCCCCACAGGTATGCTAGCCCCCCTCCACACGGCCAGGGGGGTCCTACTTATTAACTCTCCTTCAGTCATGTGTAAGATTGCTTCTGTATACATTTGTCTTCAGTAATGTCTTGAGTAATGTCTTTCAGTAATGTTTTTCAGTAATGTCTTCCGTATTGTCTTCCTTATTGACTTTCAGTAATGTCTTCGAGAATGCAGGGACCATACACTTGTCAGCCATAAACTCCTGAGCTTAATTTTTGTATATTCTTTCATTTATACATTAATTGTCTTCACTCATGGAGCAATCATACACTTGACAGCCAAACTCCCCTGAGATGTGCGTACCATTGCTGATATATGCGTTTGTCTTCATTAAGTCAATTGCCAAAAACTTCGGGAAAAAAGGGTGAATTTTTGAAGTGGCAGAATAAAAAACAATAATATGATCAGAGATATGCTTCTACTTTGATGACTTTTCAGGTGATTTTTATAAAGGTTATTCTTACTTTCAACTGTTTTATTCATATGAAAAACTTTGCGGCTTGGGGGTTAGATATAGCCTTCATTTACCCATTTAGTGCATGTGATCTCCCACAAAGAGAGAGAGAGAGAGAGAGAGAGAGAGAGAGGCGTCATGGAACTGAAGGGGCAAGGCTCTTTCATAAATACTAGCGGCGGTGTGCGTCTTGGCGGGGGAAGTCATGTAGCTGAAGTCTTGTGGAAAACAGCCTTTGACGCGAGGGAATTTCAGCCGACTTGCAGTGAAAGGTTAACTGCTTCACACCGATGACACACTTTTCATTTTTACCCCTCCTGTCATCACAATGTTTCTTTATTTATGTATTTATTTATTCATTATTTTTTTAGTTGTATGGTTAGGAGTTTTTTTTTTTATTGGAAAGGTTAGATAAATGCTTAGTTAACCTCCTCATTTGCGAGAGGTCTTTCCTAAATTGAGTAAAATCGTCTGGACGTGGCAAGAATCGTCTAGGTAAATACGTCATCGGATGGAAGGGGTTAACACTCAGGTTCCTATGATTCAATTGAATAAAATCGTCTGGTGTTAGCAAGAAAAGAATACTAGAGTTGTCTCGAGCATGGAAGGCTTGATGGTGAGAATATTAAAATGCTCAGTTTCCTAGGACTCTATCTCTGCTGAATAAAATCGTCTGACGTTGATTGGAATAGACTGCTAGAGTTATCCTGACCACGAGGGAGTTAAAATCCATATTTATTGTGCGATGCGAAAAACATGTTTATCTAGAAGGCCGGACTTAAGAAATATGAACGGGTAATATATGACTCTTAAAATCCACTAGCATATTAAATTTTCAGACTTTGATTCCCTCCACAAATTCATGACTGGAGAATTTAACATCCTGTTGGTCGAACTCAATGGAAACTGTTCTAAGTGTGTTGACATAAACTGCGCAGCGCTGATGGCCGTAGGTACCAGGGGGGACACATTTATAAACTGTCCTTGGCATCAGCTGTGTATAGGAATACTTGAATATAATATTGTCGTCAGTCTTACAGCTACAGGTACTCCAAAATCACACTAGATGAATAACAGCGCGAAAGAGATGACAAAAACAAAATATTTCTGATAGTGCCGTAGAGACTCGTTTTTCGTAGGAGCTGGCGCGAAGATCCCTTATGAATACATGGCAGAGCTTTGAGGCGTGGGGAAGTGAGCCTTATGCACACTCACCCCAGCTTCCCCACCAAGGTCACTACACACAAAACGCTTAATCTGTTGCTCACACATTTGGTGGCAGGGGTGAGGAGAGGGGAGGGAAAAAATAGAGGCAGTTTGTGTTAGATCAAAGCGAATCCTGGACCCCCCCCCCCTCGTCTCTGTAAGGTAGGATGCTGGGGGTAGAGCCGCCGTCGTCTTGCTCGTTGCTCTGTTGAATATTTCTCTGCCCACCTCGATATTTTCCGGCTGTTTCTAGGTCCCTCTCTATTTTAAAACTTCCTTGTCAACCACCTTTAATATTTCACAGTCAGTCTCTACTGCCCTGTGTATTTCTTTCCTATTTACAGTAATATTTCTGTCTACCTTGCTACTTCCCCTTGTACCACCACTGTCCCCTCTACCTCTAGTATTCTACCAACCTTAGCAGTTCCTCCTCTACCTGTGTACCTTGTCTTCCTCACCTTATCTCCCTCGCCAGTCCCCTGCCACCCTTCACCACCTCCCTGTCACTTCCAGCACTTTTATCATATATCACTCTCTGCCCCCACAATTTGTCTTCCAGTCCCTTAATGTCACTTAATACCCTCAGGTTCCTATGACTCACCCACTTGAATAAAATCTTCAGGCGTCTTGGATTCTACCAACCATGAGAGGGCTAAATAGGACAGTACTATCCCCTTTACTCTAACTTGGCCTAAAATTGCCATCTTTTCATTTTGAACGCTGAAGTGTACCATTAGATTAACATTAAAACATGGTGCTAGTAAAGAAGAAGTGCTGTGGAAAGTATATAGAGCCGTAGCATTGCCCTAGTCTGCCACTGAACCACGTGAAATAAACTGCAGAAGGACTAAAATCTGGACCAAGTTTAGGTGAAAGGAATATACCACTCAGGTTCTCATACGCACTTAACTAAAATTGTGGGCCGTTAGGGGAAAGAGATTATTGGAATTGTTCCGACCTTGAGAGGGTTAATGGTAGCAGTATTACCACAAGAATAAAAAATAAACAAATAAATAAAAAAGAATGTTGCCTGGAGTTAATTGGAATAAAAAACTAGAATCGTCCCGGCCATGAGAAACTTAATAGTTCTATATTTAGAAAGTTACTAGTTCCATATTTGTCAAGTCACTACCTGCGCTTTTCAGTATCTCTCTCTTGCTGTCGGTACCTCACATTGTATATACGTCGCTACTTAATATAACTTTTTCTAGTACCTTTATTGCAGTCACCATTGACCTGTAACTTCCTCAGCCTAGGAGACTTCACAGCACTTCTTCACACCTCCACTTACTAATTTCCCAAGATTTTGTAATTCTGTTTTCCCTGTATCTTCTTATCTGTTCGTGTCTCCAATTTTCCCTGTTAATTATTTCTGCACTATTTCTCTCTGCCTTTTTATTCATGCATTTTTCTCCACTGTTATCTCTTTACTTCATTTCCTCTGATACTCATTCTTGCATTCTTTTTACTTCTTCTCTTTACTTATACATATTTCAGACTTCATTACGCGTCTCGTTTCTTGTTACTCATACCAGCTCTCTCTCTCTCTCTCTCTCTCTCTCTCTCTCTCTCTCTCTCTCTCTCTCTCTCTCTCTCTCTCTCTCTCAGTTAGCAAGATTATCGTAAGCAAAAAAGGAAGGGTATGGTAATCAAGAAGTATCGTAAGCTTTTAAGCCATAGTAGTCAGGCAGGGATATAGTAAGCTGAGGGAAGGGGCATCGTAAGCTAAAATAAGGGTACTGTAGTGAGGGAAATGTATCGTAAGTTAAAAAATTATAAGGTAAAAGAAATATTGTGATAATGAGCAACAGGTGACGTACCGAAAAGGAAAGGTAATGAGGTAAGGGTATGCAAGCTGCCCTCCCCTCAAACTTCCACACTCTTCCAACCTCCTGTCTCTCCCCCTTCTCCCTCCTCTCTCCCTCTCCTCTCCCCCTCCTCTCCTTCTCCTCTCCCCCTCCTCTCCTTCTCTCCCTCTCCCAACCACGGAACTTCTGTTTAATCTGTAATGAGGCGTGTTGAAGACAGCCCCAAGAATGATCACCTTTATTCTGCCTGCTACGTAGGTAAGTAGGTAGGTAGGTAGGAGGGGGTCGGGTAATTCTCTCTCTCTCTCTCTCTCTCTCTCTCTCTCTCTCTCACACACACACACACACACACACACACACACACACACACACACACACACACACACACACACACACACACACACACACACACACACACACACACACACACACGGCATAGTAAACCAGCATATCAAAATCCCATTCCCCTTCCATATTGCGAGCACCCAAGAATCCACTTTGGGAAGCTTAGCAATTAGGGATGGGAAGTGCATGGTGGGCTGGGGTGGGGCGGGGTGGGGTAGGGTGGGGTGGGATGGGGTGGGGTGGGGTCTGGGGGGTATTGTATAGAGCTCTGAAGGGCAACACTCTATACCCAGCCTGATGCGGGTAAATGCAAAATCGGCTCTATTTACTCACATGTACATTCTCTCTCTCTCTCTCTCTCTCTCTCTCTCTCTCTCTCTCTCTCTCTCTCTCTCTCTCTCTCTCTCATTTTTTCCCCCGTCTTTTAAAACTTGATTTTTCGGGCATGTGTTTCTCTCCTTTCGTCGGGAATTCAGGGAAAGGCCAGGTTGTGTTCTTCCACCTCGGGGCGCAGTTACAGTGTAAGACAAAAGTTTGCTTACTGTTACACTGCATCTACTTCACACTTAGGTCATGTCTGTCACTTTCCTTCCTGCGCATTATGTTGTAGAATCATCCGCCAGCAGAGTAGCATCCCATCCAACTTTCAGCTTAGGAATATTAACCAGCTGGGGAAAGTAAGAAGAGGTGGAATATTTGACGACCTTTTGCCCCCTGCTGTACCTCACTGGAGCCGGGAAGTATCACGCTTAACTTATTCTTCCTTTCAAGTTTGTACCGCGGTTAAGAAAAGATCAAATTCTTTATTTTCCGAGACATTGAATTCCTTATATCACTCGAAGATTTTTTTTTTTCCCCTTCGTGGTAAAAAGATGATAAGGCTTTCACAGTGTATTATTTCTTCCTTACTTGCGGAAATCACGCTCAAAGTAATATAATCAAGCCATCGTGTTCTTTCCTGTTTCCCCTCACGGTGGTTTAGGAATACTGATACTGTGTTCATACTTTGAGATCCTGTTATTATGTTCTTCGTAGCGTGTTCTTCCTGTTAGATTATGTGTTATTTTGTTCACCTGAAGCCGTCCAGGTACCGTATTTAAGGTGATAAGCTCCGTGTTCATCCGTGGTAAAGCACGAGTCCCAGATCATTTTCAATTAAGCGTGGAGTGTGGTGCGGTGTGGTGTGATGTGAGGAGATGTGGTTTGAGGTGGTGTGGTGTGGCGTGGTGCAGCATGGTGATGTGTTGTGCGGTACGTTATGGTATGTAATGGTGTAGTGTGGTGTGGATTAGTGTGGTGTGGTGTGGTGGGGTGCTTTGCAGGGTGGTATGATGTGGACAGAGGTGATATGTTGCGGTATGACACAGAGCATCACTGCATGTGCTGTGTGGTGCTGTGGTGGTGTGGGCGGAGGGGCAATAAGTGGTGGGTGGACTCTGCGCTGGGTTATCAGGGCGTCCCTCGCTTGAATGCCTATTACGTGAATATATAATGACCTCAGAATGCGGCCACAATGAAAGACCTACACTGCACATAATAGTCACGTACCCTTCCCTCCCTGATCAGAATATTGTAGCTTTTATGCTCAGCTGGAGGATAAATTGATCTGATTTTTTTAGTTACCAAATTTCTTGTTATGAAGGTTCTTAAAAAATTCGAGTTTGGTGTGTGCCCAGAAATTTTTAGTTACAAGATATATTAAAGCTTATTTTTATTTATTCATTTATGTTTTCCTTTAATTTTTCGTGTTCGCTTTAGGTGTGTGCCCAGAATATTATAGTTATCAAGTACATGAATAAAGATTTTATTAGAATTTTTCGTGTTATGTGTCTGCCAAGGATTTCTAGTTAGTGCAAATCTTAATCAGAAAGTATACGATTTTTGTTTTCGATTTCCCGTAGGTGTGCGTGGGTGAATAGCAGAGGAATCAGCACAATACTCTCTGAATATTGGCTCTAATTTTTCAATCTTAATAAAAAGCTCATCGACCCATCAGGTAGTACTTATGAAAGATTTTTTTCGGAATAAAGATACCTCGCTCAAGAGAAACTACACAATTTTATTTAACATCAATTTGTGCCCCGTCGATTGCACAAGAGAATTAAGCCAGAGAACCACTTTGAGCCTATGATTTGAGGAAGGGAGCTTTTGCGGCCTCCACCTCTCTCCTCACACAAAACTGAAAAGCAAAGGCATAATTAGCCCAAAGGAAATGAATATGAGATGAAGCCGAATTCTCAGTTTCCAGTGGAGGAGGAAATTGGAAAAGTAGAAATGTGCTCCACGGTCACTTGGGTTAATTTTGAATCTGTGAATTGAACCTGAGTCTGTAAGATATTAGCAAAAGCCTGAGATGTAGTTTTCCTAAATTAACTTTGCGTTAATTTAAAAATGAATAAAAAGAAAGCAGAGGAAGAAAGTGGTGATGATGATGATGATGGAAATAGGAATGAGCCAGAGCACCAGTTATTAAAAAAAAATATGGTGATGGTGATGATGATGATGATGGAAATAGACATGAACCAGATAACTAGTTACAGTATAGTGAAAAATATAGCGCAGTACAGTTTAGGTCTTGGCTAAAAGCGTTAAAGTTTACCTTGATTCAAAACTAAAAAAAAAAGAAAAAAAAAAGAATTAGAAGGTCGCTACTATAAGGAAGTAATTATTGTTTGGGAAATATAATCGTGTCTTCGTTAGTACTGAACTATAACGACCTAATTAAAGAAATACGTAATTTTTGCAAAAAAAAACAGACCTTGCCCAAAATGCTATCAGGAACTACACATTACTTTCCCAATAAAGGCGTGTGCGTGCGGAAATAAGCGGCGAAAGCTTATAATTTCATAGCTTAAACGTGGAGGTTGTGTGGAATCGAAGAGAGAGAGAGAGAGAGAGAGATAAGCACGAGATGGGTGTTTAGGAGTACTTTTAACGAGGGGGGAGACGTGAGTTGCCGCAGCATTCGTCCTTTGGGATGCTAAAAAAAAATACATCACATGCCATCTGGGACCTTATAGACGCTATTAAGTATCAGATGTATTTGGGCTTCCTTGTAGATACATTTACCTCTACTTCTACATCTACCAAAAATATCTGAGTCAAAGCAGAGTGAATGTTAAAGTGAAGAAAATACACACAAAAAAGATCCATAACAATAGTGAACGATTATGAAGAACTGATCTATCTTTCTATTATCTGTCCGTCTATCTGTCATTCTATCTCTGCATCTGTCTGTCTGTCTATCTATCTATCTATATTGCCAGACGCCTTTATCCTGTTAAGGGTGGCCTTAAACAAATCGCCTTCACGTCGCCATGTCCACTGCCAGGGGGACGTGGAGGCGACCTGACACTCCTCTAAATTAGTTAAGACTCTTTATAAATCCTCCTACCTGAACTCTACTCTTTACACCGCGTCTGCAGGTATCAGCCTCGAGATTGCCAGACTTCACTGTTTTTACCTGGGCGTCATTACGTGCGCGTAGTGATAAGCGCAAGGACACGGACACCCTCACCCGCAAAACAAAAGACGCACCACATACCAAGACTGAACCTAGAAATGCACACGGGATTACGAGCGTGGATACCTGTGCAGTGGAGCTCGATATTAACTAAATCGTTTTTGGCTGCAGAGTTTGAGCTGCGTAGTATCTCTGCGTAGGAAAAAGAATGTAATCATCATCAGTTATTTTATCTTATGCCAGTTCCTGCGTACTTTCTCTGTATAGGGAAAAAAATGAGATAGTAGTAGTAGTAGTAGTAGTAATCATCATCATCATCATCATCATCATCATCATCATCATCTTATCCCATGTCCTACATCGTCCATGGGGTGGGAAAATTGAAGGCAACGGAAAACACAGAGTTAGAGCAGCTGTCAGCAGTTCCAAGCGAAACAGTAGTAGTCGTGGTAGTAGTAGTAGTAGTAGTAGTTGTTGTAGCCAATAATAATAATAATAATAATAATAATAAATCAATCAGTAAATAAAATCTTAACTCTCCCACTCCCACGTATCCCAGAGGTAATTCTTGCTCGATCCAAACTTCCCAATTTCCCAAAATAAGTCTAGGATATTATTTCATGACCCTGATTTATAGAGCATCTTATATCAAGGTCAGGACAAGGAGTTCAACCCCCGCCTCCCTCTCTCGTGACCCTGATATCAGCTGAAAGTGATGGATGTTCGGGCTCTCAAAATGCTATTATAATGATGTGTATTAACCGCGTATTAAAATCATTACGCGCAATATTTCGACCAACCAACGACTGACTGATTAAGGTCCCTATTACTCATACGAATTCGGTGCGTTCTTGACTTACCGCACTTTTTTCTTTTCTTTTTTTCTAGGGATGAATAAAGATGCTAAATGCCGGATGTTGGGAGAATAAGAGAGAGAGAGAGAGAGTGTGTGTGTGTAACGAGAATGAAAAGAAAGAGGAAAAGCATATAAACACAACAGAGGCTGATAAATTGAGAGAGAGAGAGAGAGAGAGAGAGAGAGAGAGAGAGAGAGAGAGAAACGAACAGGTGAGCGAAAGATACACAACATTTAAAAAAAATTTGCCAGTTGAATCCTTGGCTCTCCATTCTTCCCCCTGATCGAAGAATTAGGTCCTTGAAGCTGGTGACTCATCTTTTATTCTTTCTATTTCAGACGATTTTACTCATCTTAGGGGAGACGATCTGTAGTTTAGGGGTCAGGGAATGCTATATCAAACCCCCTAGTTCGAAAATTCTCCTGTAAGCTGAATTAAACCGTCTGAGGATAGGAAAAATATACAAAATAAGTCACCGTTTTGAAGTTCATCCCTACAGTCTTACGAATTTTTTCCCTTTACATTCTTGCTGCCTTCCGACGATTTTCTTCAGCTTAGAGAAATCAGGATGTGAGTTGTTACTGGAAACTTCAAAACCCTGTCACAACCAACTGTTACTCCAAAGTAAAAAAAAGTAATAATAATAAAGAAGAAGAAGTAGTAGTAGTAGTAGTAGTAGTAGCAGTTGTAGTGGTAAAGTAAATAGAAATAAAATAAAATCGTCTGGAGGCATCAAGAATAAAATACAGAAATAGCGTCACCACCGAGCAGAAAAGGTTAAACAGAGAGAACCAACAGGATGCGCAGCCAGACCTCGAAGATCAGTGCTTATAAACTCTCCCAAGCTGAAGTTGCGCTTAAGATTGTCTGTGTATACTGTTCCCTTAACTCTTAGAGCAACGAGACACTTTAAGGACAATTTTGAGTGAGTATTAAAAAGTTAGGGTGAATATGAAAGTGGCTTGAATACGAAAAGTAAAATTCTCTCCGAAAATAGTTATGGATCTTCTGAAGACTTGTTGGTAGTATGGATTGGTTAGGATTCTTCATAAATGTGGCTCCAGATGCAAGACAACTCCGGGCAAATAATCCCACCAGCTAAAAACTCAACTTGATCACGTCGTTTCTCCCACTGGTCGGGGGGGGGGGGGAAGGTGGGTGTTGGCAGGGTAATGGTTAGCACATGCAGCCACCAACTGGACAAACCAGAGATCGATTCCCGGGGTTCGGTCGGATTCTTGGGGAAGGTTTGTTTCCCCTATGTCCCTGTCCACCTGTTAGCTTAATTAGGGACCTGGATGTAGGTTTGATTGTTGTATTTCGTATTGTAAGGGAAGTGTGGCTTGGTAAAAATTTATTATCTTACGGACGTAGTGATTCTAAAGCATTCATATCCTCGTCGTCGTCGTCGTCATCATCGTCCTCCTCCTCCTCCTCCTCCTCCTCTTCTTCTAAGTGGGGTAATTTGTCTTGCCCCATGAACAAGCTGGTGCAATTTGAGACCAGGCTGAATACAAGGAAGAGAAAATGTCGAACGATTTTTGGCGTTCAGGTGTGCGCAAAAAAAAAAAAAACTAGAAATTCGAGCGTAATCCTACCAGCATCTGTCTCAGCAAATCCCCCAGTTCTCCTTTTTTTTTTTCTTTTTTCTTTTTTTTTTATCCTAGGGTCAATATTGGGATAGGGAAATGAACATTCTCAGGCCCTTGTGACTCACTCCCATCTGAATGAAATCGTCTGGCGTTAGCTGGGGTAGAATAATAGAGTTGTCCCGAGCATGAGAGGATAAAAAGGTGTGTCAGTACGAGGGCGGGTTAGTACCAGGAAAAAAAAAATGAAGGCAGTAGGTTTAGGGCGATGAGGAGCAGGCACATTATCAGATTATGTGGTGGTGTATACAAATAAAGATTTTCCCAGCCACGAGAGGATTAGAACTGTGTCAGCACAAGGAGTTAGTACCAGAATAAGATTGAAGAAAGAAAGCTTAGGACGATGAGGAGCAGGCGCATTATCAGATTATGTCGCGAGGAATATAAATAAACTCGCTCCTGCCTGAGAATATTTACTTGGGAGGACTAAAAGGTGTGTCAGTACTAGAGCAAGTTAGTACCAGGATACAATTGAAGGCAGTAGGTCGAGGGCGATGAGGAGCAGGCACATCATCAAATTATGTTGCGAGGAATATAAACAAACTCGCTCCTGCCTAAGAAGATTTACTGAGCGGCGTTACCTCAGCGTGGGTGGAGTGACTGTCAGGGCACACAACAGCCTTGGCCTTGGCAGCACCCTGTCTGCCAGTCATGGGTGGACTGACCGGACGCAAAACAAGCAGTCATCCTATCAGACAACTCATGCAGGAGAGACCCCGCATCGTCGGCTTTATGACCACATCAAAGACAGTTCCCTTCTCATGCATTAGGCATCAATTTGGTGGAAAACCCGGCAACGTGAAAGCCCCAACGTGTCAGTGTTTTTCCACAAGTAGTTAAATCATTTGATAAGATGGAGAAATCGCATACTGATGCCATATTATCTTCTTTAGACGTATAATCTAATATTAATAAATCTCCACGGATATTTTAATCAAGAAGTGTTATAGGTGACCAGTCAGAACGATGTCCAGTGTTGCCAGCTCGTACTTTACCAACAGAAGCAACAGGTGGGTCAGATGATGTCACCAGCGAGTATCACTGGCCTCTGTCCTTAGCTTCACCCTTTATAAGTCTTCCCTGGCGTAAATATTTATTCTCTCCCTTGTGTGTTGTGTGAAGTCAAGAGGTTGTGCGGCCGGCTAGTGTGAGCGGCGCACGACAATTGCATAATCATTTTTAACTGCATTGGTAAAGAAGAGGCTGTCTGCGTTGTTGATTTCATGTTATTTGTTTATTTATTTCACACACATTTCATGATAATGGGTTGGGCTTGGAAAGTTTCATGTTTGTTAATGGTAGGCTAACGTCATGTACTTGTTTCATTTGCTTGTTTGTTTAGTCAGATATACTGGGCATATGATGTACAGAATTAAACCTTGAATAGCTAGGCATACCTTGTGTATTTTTCGATTTTTTTCGTGTATTTTTTACTTTATTTCACTAACTGTTTGTGAACCTTAAAAATGATAATTATGCATGCCATTTTTTTTTTTTTTGGGGGGGGGGTCGGGGAGGGAAAGTTTGCTTTACTGACGGACGCATAAGACAGCATCGTACCTGGTGCTGGAGAGGGACGCCTTCATGTGGTGGCACTGATATAACCAGGCGGCTCAAATGACTAGTTATACAAGCGTTCTTCATTTACTTCCCTATCCCCCAAAAGAAGGATGGTGCACTAGAGGAGGAGGGTAGCTTCAGCCTGTAGTCCACCGGGTTCACGTTTCAGATGAACCTGGGACTTCCACTACTACTACTACTACTACTACTACTACTTCAGCATCAGACCTTATGTTGAGTAAGCTGTATCCTCAACGCCCTGACGCTCTCCGCCTAAATTTGTTTATACTTAATCCGAGTCACGACGTTGCAATTGACCAACAAGAAACCATGAACTTTTTCCACTTAACTTTCATCCTTCTGCGTCGATATCACCGTCAAACATGCAACATCGCGTGACAGCGTTCAAGGTGTGCGTTGAATTGTGTTTACTGTTATCCTCCTCTTCAAATGCAATGACATCTCTCTCTCTCTCTTTTTTTTTTTTTTTTTTTTTTTTTTTAGAGACCACCACTAGACGATTTTTATTCAGCCATTTTATTTATTGCTGTTAGTGAAGGGGTTGATGAAGTCTTTATCCAACCCCTTCGGTTCGGAAATTGTAACTTAAGCTGAATAAAATCGTCTGGAAGGTAGCAGGAATAAAACAGTAGATTACGTCATGGGGTTGAGAGACTTTGATTCTCTCTCTCTCTCTCTCTCTCTCTCTCTCTCTCTCTCTTTAATGTTCGACAGCAGTTTTCGGCATGATCGATATTGGCCAAAGTATCTGGGTTAAAACACTGGAATCGTGCGTGCTCTGACCTCGACCTTGACCCCATGATCTTTCACGTCAGAGTGTAGCATGGCGCATAACCCCTTCTCGTATATTTCCTTTCTCTGAAGTTTTTACCAGGTGTGTTTTTTGAAGTTGGAAATTTGCTCATAACAGTAAAAGGGTGAATGAAAGCTTAAACTAACCCTTTCCGTTCAAGAAGTATTATTTGCATTCAATAAAAAATGTATCCTTCTTTATTAAAATCGTCTCCTGGTACCAGAATAGAGTCATAAATGGCGATCATCATTTGGAAAATTGAGTTCCCATGCACACAGCTGATTCAGAGGAAACTGTCAGACCCCCCAAAAAAAATAAATAAATAAATAAAAGATACCTGCAGATCATCATATCATCATCATCATCATCATCACCTTTTTTCCTTTTTTTTTTTTTAAAACTAAGAATAGGTTAACATGTGTGAAGAATAAAGTAAGGTAGGAAAAAAAAAAAAGCACAGTAGCAGAGACAGCAGTAACACCTCAAAACGATCCCTTTTCATCCCGGCCAGACTGACAGCCACTTAGGGAAGGCAAGGAAAGGATGGAGCAGGTAGTGATTAAGAGTGAGGCCCGTGATCTGTATGCCTGTCCGCCGCCCCTGCCATGCCGGGTCAGAGGTCACAAGTGTGGGCTGGGTGAGTGCACGGCCGTCTGTCACCGCTGATAACCTGTATTGCCTTCGTGTGTTGTCCCCTGTCAGCGGTCTTTATTGATGTTTGTCTTAGAAGGCACCCTAACTTGGCTTATAATTGCCGTCTCTCCATCAGAAATACTGAACCGTAAGAAGAGGTTAACACTAGAATATGATGTTAGTCTTAAAGAAGTGACATGGAAAGGATGAAGAGCCGTAGTATTTTCATGTTCTGGAACTTAACTACATGAAATAAGCTGCAGAAGGACGAAAATCTCCGCCAAGTTACGGTGGGCGAACTGTACAATAGTGTTACTTTGCTGTGTTGTTCCTCGTAGCAGCTTTTATGGATGGTTGTCGTAAAATGCTTGATGAATTAAGTGGTTAGTTAAGGCTAAAGTACTCGTGGTCCTTGTGATTATTTATTTACTTTTTTCAGATAATATAATCCTCCTCCTCTTCATTATCCTGCACCGTCCTTCTTGCCCTTCCGTCTCCTACTTGTCCTCCTTCCGTATTCTTCCTTCTTGTCCCTGTCCTCCCAGCAGTGAAATTAAGGACCTGGATGTCATAGTCGTGTTTTAGGGAAAGCTGAGGACTTACCAAAATACAATTGTCTTCCTTAATAACCTTAGTGTAACCGATAGACATAAACCTCCTCCTCCTCCTCCTCCTCCTCCTTCTCCTCCTCCTCCTCCTCCTCCCTCTTTCATAATCATAGATATGTTAACCATCATCATCATCATCATCATCATCATCATCATCATCACCATGCACTCTGTACCACCTCGACCACTGCATATTAAGCTTCTCTGCTCCACACATACTCTATCAATTCTACATTAGTTTATTAACAGAGCTCATTCTTTTGTCCAGTAAGATACAACTGGAATACCTTCACATCATCTCTGGGTTCTGCTTCGTTACTGTTCTTGGGCATTTGTTTACTGTAAGGAAAAACTGGGCTTCGTAGGGCACTAATTAAACAAGAGAGAGAGAGAGATTTGTTCAGCATCAAGATTGCACAAAATCGACATATCTAAGAGCTTGTATGAGTGTTGCAGCCGCAAATTAATGTTAAACAGAGCTACAAGAGGACATGACCCTGCGTATCCGAGAGCCTGTACCACTTCTGTAGCCTTGAAGTCGTGTAAAATTGGTTCTAGCTGTCTTGAGAAAACCATGACTCTTTTATCCCGCCTCCCAGCTTCCGTTGCAAAAGCTCTCTCACAGGAAGAAGCTGTTCATCCGCCGCAGCTCATTAGACGGGGTTAATCAGGAGGTTCGTTTCGAGTCCTGGTAATGGATCGCTGTGTTCACTCCGGCTTAGGGCCCGGATACACAAACACACTTACGACCAATTTTCTCTCGTAACTCAAATTTCTTTTTATAGGAAGTGAACGAGATATGGAAAGCTTCTGTGCTCATATGTACTTGTTTTTCTTATTTACTAAGCATAACACGTGATTTCTCTTTCGCAGCCAAAATTTATATTAGCTGAAAAGCAAGAGACCTGGCAAGATTCTACATTCTCTTTGTCCTTAAGAAAATATATCTTAGTTACGAGAGGGAAGTAGACATGCGATTGCCGAGTCTGTTTCTCCCTCAGTGAATGAAGCTTTTTAGGGGCTGAGCTAGTGTAAGGGAATAGCTTTGTGTCTCAGCTTCGTGGGTTGCTACAAAGATTGAGGGCAAAGTTAGCACTGGGCATAATATATGAACCATTGTTTTTGTACCAGTTTATATAAAAAATGTCCCCTTATGTCGGGAGTTTATCACTGAAGGCCAGATTTCCATGTCGTATATATGCTGAGGTTACACGCTAAGCTCTTCCCCTTACATGTTTATATGGCCACGTATAGGCAAGATAACACATGCCTGGCCATCCATGCATAAAGGGTGCGTGAGGAAAGAGGAGGAGAGTCGTGCCAGATGCGGTGTCGAGGCTAGGTCACCGCCGAGTCAGCTGAGACGTGGTGGATGTATGTTGAGGAAGTCTAGGGAAGTTTAGTAGGAGGGTAGGACATGCAGAAGAAACAGACGGTGAAGCAGAAGACAGTGATTGAATATAGCGGTATTCTGTAATTTTGCTTACCGGTATATTAAAGTTGTAGAGAGTTTAGAAGGGCAGGACGTGTAGAAGGCTCAGACCGTGAAACAGTATAGTGGTAGTAGATGGCGGTTGGAATAAGTTTAGTTATGTTGAAGGTAAAGTCATAGGGGGGTAGGAGGAGGGTAGGATATATACAAAGCATAAATGGTGGAACGGAAGATAGTGGTAGGTGACAGTGGTACAGTGTAGGTTTAATTATTTGATTGTTACGGACTGGCGTTAGCTTGGGAGCATACACCCCAGATACTCAGTGGCGGCCATAGGACCTGAACTCAAGATAGGGCGTCCACCAATCATGAGACCAGTACCACACCGACCGAGCCACCGTGGATGTGTGCGGTTTAGCGTTAAGCAAAGAGTCAGGCGATTGATCCAACCTAGCCGCCATTAGGTGACTTCAGGAAAGGCATACTGTCACAGAGTGCTGCATGCACTCTTGAGCAACACTTGGGTCAGTGCTTTATCTACTCACCAAGAGGGAAGTGTATGACAAAACTGCATTGCCCCCTCATACACTCATTTCCTGCTGCCAGAGGACTCTTTCAGTATATTTTCCGCTGTGTCTTCTCATATGTGTGTGGTTTTGTTGGTCCTTGTGGATAATGGAGAAATCGGACTGCAAAGGAAATGTCTTCATCCCCAAATATCATGTTCTGCAGAGTTCTGAGTTGCACATAATTTTGTGTTGTGATCCTCGAGATACACGTGTGGTCGGAGCGGGTATCCACGAAAGGAAAGCTGTCCTTGTTTGTTTCATACACACACGTGCACAACCTGACTACACATGTGCATTATTTGACTTTTCCACAAACATGAACCTCCATATTACTCACACAGCTGTCTGATTTTATTCCCTTACATGTACAGTCTGACCACACACTTGCAGTATTTGCCTTTCCTTCAAACCTGCGTTATCAGTACAGTCGGGGGAAATAGATTGCCTAATATTCCACCAATTCTACTTCTCAATACCCTCTGCCAGCTAGTCTTCTTAAGCTGAGAGAGACTTGTTATTTTTCTCTGCCCGTAGATGACTCTGATATGGTACCTCATGGATGCAAATAAGGAACGTGCCCGAATGTAAAGTAGATGTAGTGGAATTCTGGAACTTTTGTCTCAGATTGTATTTTGATTCATTATCGTGGCCTGCATTCAAAATTTAACTTATCCATATGCACAAAATAGCCATTCAACCCGAGGACGTAATTTTTTCATTTTGCTTGCTTACTCCAGACGATTCAATTCAGGCTATGGGAGATTTTCGAGCTTGGGGAGTTAGATATAGCCTTCGTTAACCCCTTCATCAAGAGCGGCTTCCAAAATAAAATAAAATCAAGAAGTAGCAGGAATAAAGCTATAAAATAAGTCACCTGATTCATGGGGTTAATTACCTCACACCTGCACCCCCTCTGACTTACATACCTGCACTACTTCTCACACGCCGGCACATCTTAATTAAGTCTCCCGCCCACCTGCATCACCTGTCTCATAAGCATCTATACTACCTGACTGTTAACCCTCTCGTTGTCGGAACAGCTCGAATATTCTTTTCCACCTAATTCCAGACAATTTGATTCAGATAAGAGTGAGTCATAGGAGCCGGAAAGAATTAATGTGAAATCTATACTGTCTAACAATTTCTCACACAATTATCTACCCTCTGTATGACACCCACAGATCCTGCTTTTAACACACTAGTAGATATTGTCTATTATACTGGCACTTAAAGACCCTGCCTATTTTACACTTTCGTAATAATGACACCTTCACATATTAACGACCACTCTCACACACCTGCTACGCCTAATTACTTTCATCACACCTGCACCAACTTTCTCACAAACTTGCAGTACCTGTTTCTCTCTCTCTCTCTCTCTCTCTCTCTCTCTCTCTCTCTGTCACACACACACCCTCACACCAAGATACACAATATTTACACCGCCCCGCATGTCTCCTCTCACCTCGCTCTCTATCTCATGTATCACCTTGTATATTTCTCTGTCTGTCTCTCACTGTCTCTCCCCCAACTCATCTTTCGCAACGTGCCTCAAGATCTCCAAAGATGATAGCTCTGTCTGCGTCCGTCCACACACACACACACACACACACACACACACACACACACACACACACACACACACACACACACACACACACACACACACACGAAAACAAACTAATTATTGTATGATTCCTGTGTGCTGTAAATATTATTAACATTTATTTATTTATTTACTTATTTTTATCCGTATGTTATTGCTCATTTATTTCAATTTCAGGTGAGTTGCTGTGCCTTCGTCTTCAAGGAGGGAATCTTAAATCTCTGGTAACGTATTCATAAAAAAACTAAACTTATAAGTATATTGAAGACTGCTTGTTTACACACACACACACACACACACACACACACACACACACACACACACACACACACACACACACACACACACACACACACACACACACACACCAAAGCAACCTTCACCCCTTCTCTCTCCCGTCTTGTAGAATTCCTCACCCCCAGAACCTTTTGCCTATCACGGGCGTGTAAACAAAGAAAATTGTTTCCCACTCTGCAATCAGGCGAAGTGGTCGTGAATGGAAAGCCGTATAATCGGGGAGTTATCGGGGACTGCGTTATCGGGCCCTTCCATTATCCTCGGACCCAGCAAGGCATCCCCGTGCTGTAATGAGGAGGAGGAGGAGGGTGGAAAGATGTGGAGGCTGCGACTGGATGCACACACACACACACACACACACACACACACACACACACACACACACACACACACACACACACACACACACACACACACACACACACACTTCTACCCTCACCCGGTTTCCCAGACTTACCATCAACTTTACGTCACCGAGATTATGATTAACAGGATAAACAAGGGACATGGAAGATTATTGCGATCTCCTTTCCTTGGTTTTCATGCTGGAACAAAAAATACCTCGATGTTTTCCTTTGACTTACACTCAGCTTCCTTCTTATAAATCAGGCTTTTATTTGCAGTACAGACGGTAGGCATGGTAAGTTTCTGCGCTGTACATATCTTGTCCTTTGTACTGGAAGAAGAATAGCTCTTAACAGTTTCAATCTCGGTGCTAAGATATATATTTAGCAGAAAATGAAAAAGCCATAGGAAAAAGTCTGCATTTTCCTTGTCCCTCTTGCAAACACAGATTATAGATACGAGAGGGAATTGACTTTAAAATCTGTGACTCTGAGTCCTGGACAGTTTTCTCGTTAGTTTAGGAAGCTTTCTATTATATCGACCTTTGCGATTTGTTTTTAGTATTACGCCTTTACTTCTTTGCTGCTTCTGTCTTTCCTCCACCTAATCCCACTGTTACCCTCCCTCCCTCCCCTTCTCATCCCCCATCCTTTTCCCCCTCCTCTACCCTCCCTCCCTCCCTTCTCACCCCCCTCCCCTTCTCACCCCCCTCCCCTTCCCCCTTCTCTACCTTCTCTCCCTCTCCTCACATCGTTATGTAACACCCATATCTTCCTCCTCTGTATCTGAAGAGGATCAAAACCGGACCAAAACCGCTGTATTTTCTTAACAGACAGCTTTTTCTATGTAGGTATAATTCTCCAGTACTGACGTAGATTGCAGAAATAATATCACACAACTGTCCATAAATAACGCTGCACAGGAAACTCACCTGGCGATACCTTATGTGTTGTGGGGACCGTTCAATTTGCTGATGTGGGATTGGGTGAGGCAGTGAGAGTAGGAAATTGGTAAATGATGTAGGGTAGGGTAGACACTGATAACGCTGACTTAATCGTACCCGCAACACACGAGAAATCGCCCGGCAGAGGGAAAGAAAAGCGTTATATATGGACCTCCCTGTATTATGGAACCAGAGTTTAGCTAGTAAGGAAGAGGTGCTGGGGAGCCTCCTTGGTCTACAAGGATACGGGTCCTTCGTTGATATTATCGCTGGGGAGCCTATTTTACTCTCCCGGTTCACCTGCGCTCTTTACACCTGCCCTTAATTAGCACCTGTGGAAGAGAGAGAGAAAGAGAGAGGGAGGGAGGGAGGCTGTGTGTGTGTGTGTGTGTGTGTGTGTGTGTGTGCAACAGAAGCCAGACGTCGTAACTGGTGAAAAATGTTAAGGACGCTTTGATTGTGACTCGAAACACGCCCAAGTACTTAATACGAAGGAAGCTTGTCTATAAAACTGCTTAAAATGTCAAAGGTACAGAAACACCATGCATGACCTCAAAACACAGCGCTTAATTCCCTCGCTACGTGAAAGTATTATTTGTCTGATTCTAGCTACATCCAAGACGCTTTTATTTAACTCATAGGAGACCTTTAGTAGTAGTAGTAGTAGTAGAAACGAGACAGAGAAAATGAGAGAAAGTTTAGTCTCTTCATCCGTGGCGGTTTCCCCCTCCAGGTATTTCCACACCAAACACAGGTAATAACAGAGCAACAGAGATCCGGCACCAAAAACAAATAAGAAGGGCGTGCAGTGGGGGAAAAACGTAGCGGCGCTGTTGTAAAGGAGATCTGATCACGAGGGCTGTGTTATGTTGGCAGAGTGTTGGCAATGAGGGGTCAGGGGTCGGCATCACAGTGGCTCTATTTGCTCAGTGGTCTAGTGGATTAGAGTGCACGCAGTCCATAGAGGGGTCTTGCGTCTGACTCCACTCTTGGGCCATTGGTTGAAGTCAGGTAGAGCATCCGACCGCAAAGTGTTACACGAAGCAGCTGTCTGTCTACTGTATCATTCATCCAATCCTGTTTCGTCCCATCAGGAGCTTGGGATCCACAGGTTAGGCTGTTCAACCAATTAAATTCCCCTAAATGGAGGAAACGCCACAAAACTACATCTTTCTCAGCTCCCTTCACAGCCAGAGGTCTTTGCTAAGTTCAGTCAATTCGTCTGGAGATGGCGTGGTTATATCTTGAAAATGAAGTCAACGTAACAGTGACTATATTTGCCTAATAAATCCCTCCCTTCAACCCCCACTCTCGCTCCTAAGTAAAATCGTCTGATGTTAGCAAGTGTAAAATGTAAAAGCATAAATAAAAAGCATCACTATTGCTCTTTTCGCCCCACTACTCCCTTACCCATTTCTTCTCGACTTTCCTCATAGGTCTATATTCATTTAATTGCCCAGTTACAGTGACGTATTGTCAAACATATTCTTGTTACCGCCAGACGATTTAGTATTGGCCAGATCTTACCGTAAATGTGCGTTCTTTTTCAATTAAGTTTGACTAATAATTTCTTTGATAAAACAAGGACACTCAAGCAGCCGTACATGTTTGTTTTGCTCTTCGTGATAGTCATATGGCGATTTTATTTTCTCTCATTAAAAACAAACAACAAAGCACTCACGACGTGTGTTGTTTACGGCCGAATATATTTCTCACCCGAAGCCCTTTTCTTTCTTTTTTTTCTGGTTTTTTTAATCCTCGGCAGCAGTGTGAGATCCACACTACATTGAAATTCAATTTGGAGGCCGCCACTTACCCCAGGACACCAGCCTCACGTTGCATTCATGAATAAAAAGAAATGGTGGCCGCTTCTCAATCTTGGAATCCTGGCCTTGTATGGCGTGACGTTAATTAGAAAACTGGAACCATATGTATCAAGGATCTTAAGCCCTTTCGCTGAGGTTGTTTTAGTTGGATTTTTTTTTTTCCAGGCTGACACTGGATGACTTTGTTCAGCTGAGATATTCCTTAGCAGTCAAAGGTTTCAATAATTAACCTATTTACAAGATAAATAGTCTCTATGGCTTTTTCTTTTTTCAGAAGTCTTGATTTTTTCTACATAATTTCTCTTTTGTATTTAATCTGGATGTGTGTGAAAGATATATTACTGCACAAGTGAAGACAATTTACAAAACATGCAGTCGTATACACAACTAGGGCTCATGATTGTAGAATTTTTAAATATTCACTTTAGTTTGGGCGCAAAAAATATGGTAGCTCTACGTGAAAGCAAGTGAATAAACACGCTACCTAACGCACACCTCGAGCCCAAGAAAGTCTGTAAATATGGAGATAACCATGGCGGACTATCCCGACATCTCCTGACGCGTCCCTTCATCACATCACCTGACGAAGCGCCACATGTGCATAGTCGTGAGGTCGTCATTCTCTGTCGTCCTGCTCTGTCGTCTCTCTTTCTCTGTCGTTCCGCCTTGTCGTCCAGGCCCTCCTCACCTGTCTCTCATCCATGCTGGTGGAATTTGTACTCTGTCGCGTTGTTCTTTAGAGTCTGTGGAGTCAGTTGTGAAATCTTTTTTAGAAGCTTTGGATTCTGTCTGCTTTCTGACCTCGCGTTCTCCGAGCCATATAATTTGTGCTGTAAATGATCGGTTCGGGGATTTGTTTAACCTTTTCATGGAACGATAGAATTTTTTTTTTTTACCTAATGCCAGATGATTTTGTTGAATTGGAAGTGAGTCATAAGAGCCTGAGAGTGTTAGTACTGGGACCAATAACCCTCTCATGGTTGTGACAGCTCAAGAAGTCTTTTACAGCCAACATCACTCGATTTTATTGGGGTGAGAGTGAGTAGCAGTGAATGTAAATAGTTATAATTGGTTTGCATTTCTTCTGAGGGAACTGGGCCACTCACACTTTGAATACTAATATCTGTATTCTCGTAGGTTAAGGAAGCTCCGTAACACCTCTTCCTTATCGACTTATTTTTTAATACGGCTGGTTAATATCAGTTTGTATACTATTTATACCGAGTATGATGGTATTTGAATTATTTAAATGACACAGAAGAGGACAGTGAAGAGTAGTAAGCAAAATAGATCGCTTAATAATAGGTGTTAGGGAGCTTTCTTAACCGACGAAAATACGGGCCAAAGTCGTGGTTGTATAAACTTCAGTGAGCCTTAGTTGTGGGGTGGGAATGAGCCTATTTGGTTCAGACTCAAATCAACCCTACACTCTGACTAATCTTGGTCATCAACCGAGCTAAAGGAGGTTATAGATTTTTGTCAAGTTAAAGTGACCGCACTATGGTACATGTGAAGATATTTCTAACCTGCCATTCCCATCGACCTAAGAATGTGGGCTGTAACTTGTCCTGTTGTAACCCACACTGACTTTCCTATTCCTGAACCGACGCGTCTGATTGTCCTGTTTCAATTGCTAATTTATGTCGCCTCATCTGCGACCTGCCAAGTGAGTCTGCTGGTGTATTCGTGCTGTAAATCGTTCTCTTCCTTCTAGACAGTGATGAGTATCTGTCTAGTATGGCGTTAGAGGTGGATTAACTTCTCCAATCCAATGACGTGTATTGGTTTTGTTGTTCTTGCTGCTACCAGATTATTTTGTTCAGTTTGGAAGAGCGACCATCTGGAGGCTTAACTTAACTCCAGCAGTTCGATAAGTCTCTCGTAAGCTGCATAAAATCGTCTGTATGTAGCAGGAACAAAGTAAAAATAGGCCATAGGAATGAAGATGTTAAATATATGTGTAGAAGTAAGCATATATAAAGAGTAAAAATAGATAGGTAGATATAGATAGATAGATAGATGGAAATAGTTAAAAGTTACACTAATTCTTTTCTTTGGGGAGAGGTAGCTGGCTGTCCCCTCTCACCATCATATTCCGTCTAGTGGCAGGAGCGAGAGTTGGTTCCTCCCGATATTAGAGGACGGTGGTGAAGAGGTTGAACAGACGTGCATGGCGGTCGCTGAATCTGCTTCCCTCCCCCCTCCTCTCAACATTCGCATATCCACACCCCTTCCCACATATCCAGTCACCTCCCTCCATGACAAACCCTATGTATTCATCAGTCTTTGGGAAGATACTCGTCTCTCTCTCTCTGTACAGAAGCAATATCTCCCGAAACCTATATACTAATTTTGTCTTTGTTTCTGTCTGACTATCTATCTGTCCATCTGTCTGTTCCTCATTCTATTTACATTCTTTATCAAATATATATTAATCTATTCCTCTCTTATTGCCTCTATATATGTCTCACACTCTCCTCTTTCTTGTGTCAGTTTATCAATCGATCTGCTGTGCCTCTGACTCTATATCCTTCTTTGCCTGTCTCCCTATGTCTCTCTTGTTTTTGTATCTACTGTAACTGTCTACCTGCCTCAGCCTTTCTTTCTTTTTTTGTCTACTTTCCTGTCACCTTCCATCAGTGTGTCTGCACGTCTACTTATATTTGTCTGTCTATGTCTGTCCATCTCGTTCTGTGTATTTATTTATTTATCTGTCTGTCTGTCTGTCCCTATCTGTCTCTCTATCTGTCTATCTATCTATCTATCTGTCTATCTATCTATCTATCTATCTATCCATCTACCTAAGCACACATGCCAGTATCTCAGGCAAGGTAGCCCAACAGACAAAAACTCCTACATATAACCCTATCCAAACACAGCCTTAGCCCTTCATTGCTACCCACTCCTCCTGCTTGCATATACACCTCAGCTTTATGCCTCCACCCCACCTACACCCCATCGTAAGTAGCTCCTTCCTATGCGTACACGAATTAAGCGCGATGTTAAGTATTTGTAATGGACTTGGTAGGAGAAATGAGAGTTGCGCTGCCTTGCCAATCTCGCACAAGTACAGCTGAACACGAAATAATAAATGGAAGCTTAAAAGTCAAAACACCTAAGGGCAAAAAATATATAGTGCTTTTAAACAGAGTTGGGATGAGGAAAAGGAAAACAGAAAAGGATATACCAACTATTTTTAGACGTGGAACTTTACACCGACCTTGAGTTCCTTTTTTCGTTTTTTTTTCTTTTTCCTGAGTTAGTTTACCATATTTCATTTTTTCTCCCCTAGACCGTTGCTTGGCTTGCAAAACTGATGGTATCATTTCAAGGGTTGGGCTTGGGGAGTAACAGCAGAGTCCGTATTTATAGAACATACTAACCAATTTTTACTATAGATAAGTCTGTGGCAGTCAGTAATCATCAAATATAAATCTCTTTTGTTATATTTTCCATTTGATATTCACTCGCTCGGTTGTGAAGTGTTTGGTGACTGATTGTAGACAGGACTACGGGCATACAAGGACTGCCAGACCTTTGGCTCGGGAGGGTTTGTAAATGCGGCTCTAGTTATGATAAATTACCCTTTTGATATATGAGCTGTTGCCTTCAAGAGGAAACTCGCCGTCCACTCATTTGATGGAGTTGTACTGGACTGGGTGTTGTTGTTGTTTTTTGTGTATGGAGGTACAGGAAGCTTTAAGTATTTCAGTCCAGTGACATTTTTTATTATATTCTTGTTGCGTTCAGGAGATTTTATTCAACTTGGAGGAAAAATTAGATTGTGATGAAATTATCTCCAATCCCGTTTCTAAAATGGGTAGTAAAATCATTTGAAAGTAGCAAGAATGCACTAAAAAAAAAAAAATGGCAAGTGGAACAAGGAGTTAAGCACACATCACACCCAACTTTAGCAACGTTGCGGTGATAATTAGAATGGATTTGGTCAGAATATCAGCACCACACGTCAAACGCACAAAAACTGTAGGATTGAAGAGCTGTTGCCCTCACGACGTACCGCTGACCACTGCAAATCTGAAAAGGTGTCATGAAGCTTATCAGGCCCTGGAAAGCGTGCCTGTCAAATATCAAGAGCATGCGTCAAAGGTCAGGGAAGTTGTGGTCCATTTCGCGTACCCTAAACCCAACGCTACAGTAAGGTTTCTTCTCACACTGACGCAAATGATCCGATCGTGTTGGTCAGGGGAAAAGTTGAAACAGGAACACCCCGTTTCATTGAGCCACGTTCTTTGGATAACGTTTGTCACTGTCTTCATGTTTTGCTGTCCTTGCCTTCAGCTCTCAGAATTAGATATCGCATACATAGTCTTCTGAATGACAAACAGCCCCGAAAGTACCATTAGGGCAGTTGCTATTTGCTTTCCTTTGTAGTTCTTTCTCCTCCTTTGACACCTGCATCATGTCCGGCTTTATGAAACGGTCGGCCCTAGACGTAACAAATGAAACGGGTTCTTATCCCAACTTTTACCCCGACTTACAGTCTAACAATTTGCGTCGGAGTATGGGTTGTACTTTGAGTGGCTTTGGAAACTCCATAACATCACGGTCTTAGCGATTAATTCTGTAATGTACACCTTTGCATCCCCTGGTGTGTTATTGATGCAACCTGTGTCGATACTGAAGCAGCAGCATTTTCACAGTAGAGAATATAAAGGTGTATCATGGAGAATAATTCGCTAAGGAAGATGTGCTTCGAAGCCTCTTGTCCCACCCAGAATACTACCCTAGGTCCGATTCTTTTTGCAGTATAATGAGGGCCTACGTATCCCAAGGAGAACTATATTTATCCCTATAGCGCCTGTGTGGGTTCCTGTCTGTTAAAATTATCGCATCCAATTATACAAATGCATATACACAACACGAACGTAATAATCAGATCCAGTTCGTCGAGGGGGAGGGGGGGAATAATAAGGCAGCGAGGGTTGTAAGCGAGGCCTAAATGAAGCCCCTGTGAAATGTATGATGGCTTGTAATTGTGTCTAATGCTGGCGATAAATATAAGCTTAAGGGGGCATTGTTTGACTAGAGGTAACACACACACACACACACACACACACACACACACACACACACACACACACACACACACACACACACACACACACACACACACACACACACACACACACACACACACACACACACACACACACACACACACACACACACACACACACACACACACACACACACACACACACACACACACACACACACACACACACACACACACACACACACACACACACACACACACACACACACACACACACACTTGGAATGAGTTACACGCACGCGCAGTCGTACAAATGACGCGGACGCGGACAAATTTGGCAAGGGCTAGAAGAACAAGCGCCTGCGTACTGTACCAATATATCACAGTTTCGTAAGACGCTTTTAGGAAAGACTTGTTAGCTTGTATTTGTTCACTTGTTGCATAATTCTCTCTCTCTCTCTCTCTCTCTCTCTCTCTCTCTCTCTCTCTCAATACATTTTTGCTATTATTAGTATCTTGAGAACCGGTTTTTGTTCCCCTTGGACCGATTACATGCCAAATATTTATCACTCCGAAGTCTGTATGAAATAAAGATGACTACCACTGCCTATTCACACACACACACACACACACACACACACACACACACACACACACACACACACACACACACAGCCATATTTCCCGAACCACGCTAAAGCTTTGGCAGCGTCAAGTGATTTATTAACGCAAGCGAATGAAACTCACCCTCTCTTGTGTGCGATGCTCAAAAATCCGTTAACCCCTCCAAGCCGTGAGTTATGTTCCACACACACACACACACACACACACACACACACACACACACACACACACACACACACACACACACACACACACACACACACACACACACACACAATCCATTACCCAGACCCACCCAAAAGAAGCAACCAGACGGCTCGACACCTTCCCTCTTGTTTGTGTACGGAGGTGTAAATTTCCGGAAAACTTACGAGTGGATGCTCAAGATAAGGGAGAGTTTTTTCCCTCCCTTCCTTCCTCGTCTCTCCCATTCCACCTTCCACCTCCATCCACAGCATCAGCCACGGCAACACGACAGGGGGACAAGGGAGTGATTGGGGTCGCGTTTGAAGGGTTGAATGATGGCAGACGGGTTCAAATGCCTTTCCTGGTGTGAGTGAGGGATGTCCAGACCGCGACGGAGATGCTGGACCAGGAGGAGAACCAATCTGAGAACCCACGAACGCCTTCCAAAGCTCTGCGACCGAGGTAGGAAGGAGGGAGATCTGCCAAGACTGATAACGTGGAAAAGCCGAGGACGGTGAATGCTGAGTGATGCTTGACGGATTTAGATGCTTTTCCTGGTGTGTGTTGATACCAGAACCTGAATGAGGAGAACCAGCACCATAACCAAGCCCTAGATGCTTTTCCTGGTGTGTGTTGATACCAGAACCTGAATGAGGAGAACCAGCACCATAACCAAGCCCAACCATCGCCTTCAGATGTCATGCTGTCCAGATGAAATCGATAAAGATTTGTCGAAAATAAAGGCATGATTAGCCCTATGTTGGATTGAGATGTTTTTATTAATGTGAATTAGTTGTTGCTGGAACCTGGTGTAGGAGAACCTTAGCCATAGCCAGGGTCTGTGAACACCTAAAGATGTTAAGTTCTCACGCTGAAACAGGGGAATTCCGTTGAAACTAAAAACATGGAATAGTCGACTGCGAATTTACCTTTTATTTTTCTGAGTGGAGACCAGACCACTGCGGAGGAGCGCTGTAAACAAGGACACCCTAGGATGCCGTGTTTATTCTTTGGTCGATTACTGTGAAGATTCGTTGAAATTGAAAAAAAAAAAATGGTTTGGCCGACAAATGATTAGGTGCCACATCGGAAGAGAACCTACGAGGGACTAGAACCATTAGAGAGGAGAACCAGAGAGAGCAATCAGGGACTTCGAACACCCTCAGACGTCTTACTCTGGGACCGAAGTCAGAGGAGATCCGCCGAAAATGGGCACATGGGAGGCTTCGTGCTGTGCCTGACCCTGATGCCGTGGGGAGGAAAAACTCGCACGACTGAGGAGTTACTATGCTGACGGGTTATTTTTTCCCCTCTTTCTCCCGCGTTATGAATGACCACACGACATGTTTACGACGGCGATACACAGCCTGCTACACTTTTTTCTGCCTCAGGTGTTGAACCACCTAAGCTGTGCCTGCCGTCATGCTATCCAATCCGTCGTGCGTAATAATTTAATATGCAGGATGCCATTTTATTTGCTTAAGCGACGTCGTGATGCAGCTTAACATGAATAACAGTCACGCGTCTTGCATACCCTCTGAGGAGAAATATTACACCGCCACCCCTATCACTAATATGAAATCGTTGCAGCAACACAATGGGTCTCTGGGCATTGCAGCAAGTTGCATTACGACTGACGGACACGCTACACCTTCCCTCTCTGGCCAAGAATACAGCCTGGGTGTAAGAGGTCACAATCATACAGTAATCATTTTTGCTCCAAGGCTGACTTCTTCCCATCCCTCTCCCTCCTGTCAGCCCTCATGCCATCTCGGGGAAAAGTGACGTTGGTTTTGCCCCGTCTTTTGATTATAGTCCATCTCCAGACGCTTTTATTTTGTGGGCTTTTTTCAGCTTAAGGTGAGGAAATTTTTGAACTGGGGGGTTCACGTGTAGCCTTTAATAATTCCTTCACTGTAATAATAATAATACTAAAAAAAAAAAAAGTTGAATAAAATCGTCTGGTCCCTACCTGAAGAAAATGAACCCCTGGTGTGATGGCTCTACAACAGGGAAATTTTAGTGGTGAGGGTAGATGGTTAGGGAGAGAATTTGCTGCCCAAAAGAACGCGACTTCGATTCCAGTTTCAGGCAGGGAACAGTTTATTTGAATTTTGGCAAGACAGACCTTTATAATCTTCCACAAGACTCATCGACGTGTCATAAAAATACCCACTAATACCATCACACCAGTTCTGAATGAGATCACCCAGGAATGCATTCATTATGGACGGTGGGTATTAGAGCTCAAGTGGTGACCTGTAAAATTATATGATGCGTCGAACTTCTGGGCCTAAGAAACGGGCTATTAAATTTTGTCTTTGCGTCCCACCCTCCCCACAGAGAGAAAGAAAGAGATAGATAGAGAGAGAGAGAAGAAGAACCACATACAGGACTATCATTTCTCTGTTGAATAAAAACTTCCCTTGTGTAATTGCACGCATGTAGAATTTTCTGGCCTAATTAAATATCTTCAAGGTAGTTAGGAATTGCATCAGGAAATTATTGGTTGTCCATTTATCGCTTGCTGTTAAAGAAATTCCCAAGAGCCTTTTTTAGTACACGTAAATTGGACTCCTGCCTTTTGTCATATTATTTTCTCTCAGCGGGGTGTAAACGACAACGAGTTATTTTACGTCTGTTTTAAGTTGTCCTAAAACTGCCATCTCTCCGTCTTGAATGCTGAGCTGTAACAAGAGATTGACGCTAGAAATTGATGCTGGTCATGAAGACGTGCTAGTGATTGGCATTAGAATTTGATGCTAGTGATGAAGAAGTGCTGTGGAAAGGGTGTAGAACCCAAGTATTATCATACTCTGCCATTAAGCCGCAGGAATTACCGTGAAATTCAAAAGGATTAAAATGTCTGCCAAGCAAAGGTGAAAGAACAATATAAAGAAATTTCGACACAAAAGGAGATACCCTGCGTTTTAAAATATATTCCAGAGAGAGAGAGAGAGAGAGAGAGAGGGTGCAAATATTAAATAGTATACCATTAAACTGCACACCTGTATATATGAGTACTGAGATGGGGTTGTCTGCAGAATGCACCATGATTTTTACCTTTTTCCATTTTACCTGTAGCCAAGTGATTACGTTCCTTTATTGCTATTTTTGATACCCTAATGAAAGATATAATTCCTTTATTTCCAGGTGTTTCTCCAAAATTGAATAGAAGTGTTTGGTGGTAGTAAATAATGGACGATAAAACACGTCATTCTAGTGAAGTGCTTAGTAAATTCTATACTATATACAAAGACTACATTGTGTGGATAGATAGATAGATGGATAGATAGATAGGTAGATAGATAGATAGATGGTGGGATGAATGGGTAGACAGAGAAGTAGATAGGTAAGTAAATAGACAGATAGATCCACAGCAAAATATAATTACCTGGAGAGTTATAAAAAGCTACTTCCTTGAGCCGAAGATTTAATTATACCACCGAGGATGATATTAATTTTAGCGTCTACGAAGACAATTGCACGGATTTCTTAAACCAACAAAAGCGTAGATGTTTTAAGCTGTTATTTTACGGTATATAACTTTCCGTGGCAAGAGACGTGTGTTTATTTTAGTAGCGAAAAGAGACTTGGAGTGACATTGACTCTCCTACGTTATTTTATTATTATTATTATTATTATTATTATCGTGAATTTTTTTATTTAGTTATTTCGTTATTTTTCGCTTCATGGCTTCTCCTTTATCTGGCACCCTGGCGTTTCAGATTTCCTCTCTCTCTCTCTCTCTCTCTCTCTCTCTCTCTCTCTCTCTCTCTCTCTCACTGACATACGAGTAATATAGGTACACAGGCTACATACATACATATTTACTCTGCATACACATAAGGTAATGTAGGTAGACAGAAATAAATAGATAGATAGATAGATGGATAGACAGACAGATAGATAGACAGATTCACTTTCTCGTGTTCTTCATCATTATTTCCCCTTGGGTGTATTATTAGCATTCCTTACATTTCGATTTTCTCTCCACGTATTTTCCTCTCTCCATCACTCCACATACTGTACTTCCCTCTCTCCTTCACTCCACATACTTCCCTCTCTCTTTCACTCCATATGCTTTCTTCTCTCCTTCTCTGTACATACTTTTCTCTTTCTTTCTCTCCATGTACTTTTCTCTCTCTTTCCCTCCACATACTTTCCTCTCTCCTTCACTCCGCCTTAATTTCTGCAACTTTCTCTGCCCCGCTTTCCTCTACTGTCTTAGGCTACTTTTTATACCCTGAGAATCTTTACTTTTTCTTTCTCTAGTTTGTCTCGTAACCTGTTCGACGTAAAGTAACCGTGGAGAGGTCTTTTGAGATGAGGGTATATTTTTAGTACGGTAGGGGAAGGTAGAAGTGAAGAGGTGAATTAATCCCCCCATCTACGGAATCGCCAAGTTGTACAAGTAACTCAAGATGGGTTTTTTCAGCTTAGAATGAGTATGGAAGCTTGAGTGTGCTAATACTGGTACCCCTAACCCTTTGATAGATAGGCCACTCTAGGATTCTCTTCCAGCGCTGCGCCAGACGATTTTATTCATCTGAAAGCGAGTATAATAGCCTCATAGTGGTAACAGGGCCGCACCACCAGTCTGCCTTAGTGCTGTCGGCCCCAGGGTATGAAGTGAGTGATGCAGCCCCAACACAGGCTGGCTTAGTGTAGTCTGTGGAGGTTTGCTGTGGCGTAGTTGATCATATGACTCATTACTGATATTCCATTCTGTGTCGATTGGTTATAATTTATGTATTATTATTATTATTATTATTATTATTATTTTATTATGATTATTATTTTAGTCGTGGTAGTAGTAGTAATATTGTTATTCTTATCAACGTTCTAACATGATGGTTAGTCTTATGGTTATATCACACCTAACATCACCACACTAATATGAGGATGGAAAAGAAATTGCTAGGAATATTTATTGGTCTTAAAATAACTTACCTGATAAAAAATTAAGAACGTCGATAAATTCTTTCAGACCCAAGACGCTTTTATCTTTATTGATCCTTTGCTCTCTGCCGATTGTAAAAATCTTAAGAAAGCGTCATTGTCTTGAGGGAGTTAAAGGAGGATACATTTAACCTTTCCAGTGGAGATAGTCTCTCACTGAATGGCATCCCCAGGTTTTAGCAGGAATAAATCAACACTGACGTCCTTAGGGATTCTTCGTGACTAGCATCATTTTCTAGTGGTAATCTGTTGTTCAGGCTGAGAACTCAAGATGGGGTGATGAGAATTTAGGCCAGGTTAAAATGACAAGAGTGTAGAAAGCCAGTCGAGGATGACTATCTCTACATTCTCAGTGCGACGAGATAAACGTGTTCTAGGCATTTTCTTATTATCTTCACACCCTACTCTCTCTCTCTCTCTCTCTCTCTCTCTCTCTCTCGTGTACATATATCTTACATATTTCTTTTCGTCTCTACTTTCATATTCTCCGCTTTCATTGCTTAACCTCCTACTCTTTTTCTGTATCATTTCCCTTACTTTCTCTAACTCTAACTCTATTTTTTCCTCCAGATTATCTCAACTTTCTCTCTCTCCGTCGATGTTCAGCTGCTTCGTTATTGCGTTTTCTTTACATACTTTTTTTTTTTCGTCCGATTTCCATGTTCTGCCTTTCTCCCTTCCCCCCCCCCTCTCTCTCTCTCTCTCTCCCTCTCTCTCTCTCTCTCTCTCTCTCTCCCTCTCTCTCTCTCTCTCTCTCTCTCTCTCTCTCTCTCTCTCTCTCTCTCTCTCTCTCTCCACTGACCCCTCCCCTGCAGCCTCACAAAAACCCACCAGCACACAACGGTACTCTCCACCCTCTCTCCTTCCCTCCCTCCCTCTCTCCCTCCTCTCTTTTTCCTAATTCCTCCCTGTCTTTTCCTCCCTTTCTGTCCATCTTTTATTGACCATCTTCTCTCCTCTGTCTATCTTCTTCTTTCTCCTTCTTTCATCCTGTTCCCTGGCTCCTCACCTTTCTCTCCACATCTGTCTTCTTCCCTTTTATTCCCCCTTCCCTAGTCCGCCTTCCCTTTCCCTTCCTCCTCCCCTACCTCTCATTTCTTCCTTCCCTCCCTCCCTTCTTTCCTCGCATTTTCTCCCTCCCTCCGTCCTTACTCCCTCCCTCCCTCCCTTCTGCGTGAGCCGAGGCGGGAAAAAAACACGGGCATGCATTCTTGGGCGGGCCGCAGCCTCCTCCTGTCAGTGTGTGTGTGTGTGTGTGTGTGTGTGTGTGTGTGTGTGTGTGTGTGTAAGAAAGGGAGTATTATGAATGCGTGTGTGTGTGTGTGTGTGTGTGTGTGTGTGTGTGTAAGAAAGGGAGTATTATGAATGCGTGTGTGTGTGTGTGTGTGTGTGTGTGTGTGTGTGTGTGTGTGTGTGTGTAAGAAAGGGAGTATTATGAATGTGTGTGTGTGTGTGTGTGTGTGTGTGTGTGTGTGTGTGTGTGTGTGTGTGTGTGTGTGAAGAGAAGGGAACTGTATGCATTTCTGCGAATCACTTTGCGTGTGTGCGTATTGATATAAGGAAATGGGGACTGTGTGATTACGTTTGCGTGTGCGTGTGTGTCAGCAAGATGAGAGTGCAGTCGTATGTGTGTATATTTGTCTGTGAAAAATGAAAGCGAATTGTTTATATATGTACGTATGTATGTGCTTTTACGAGGTTTGTGTGTGTGTGTGTGTGTGTGTGTGTGTGTGTGTGTGTGTGTGTGTTATCCTGAGCAAATCAAGGGACTGGATGATGAGTGAATGGAAGTGTGGCCCATTTTTGCTGATCACTCCTATGATAGTCCTCCCACTTTTCTTTTTTTTCTTTTTTCTTGTACCTGGATCCTACTTACCCCAGACAGGAGTGAGTTAAGGTGATGATGCTGATGATGGTCTTCTGTGAGTGTATTTGTGTGCAGAGAGAGAGAGAGAGACTGTGCGGATGTGTGTGTGTGTGTGTGTGTGTGTGTGTGTGTGTGTGTGTTTATCTGGGAATTCATGCTTTCTCACCCCCTCTTCTGCTTTTCTTCCTTTCCTACTCTGGCGTGGATTAGTAAGCGATTTCCCATTGTGTGTGTGTGTGTGTGTGTGTGTGTGTGTGTGTGTGTGTGTGTTTAAGAATCGCGTGGTTAGCTTCTTCTCGCTTCGTTTTTTCTTCTTTTTTGCACGTTCATATTTTTAACCTAACATTGAAATATACGAGTAGGTCTCCCTTTCAAATTTCCTTTCTCCGTTCGCTTCCGCCCTGTTTCAATCTATCTCCTGAGCGCCTTTCCATTTTCTCAATTTTTTTTTTTTCTCCCATGGCCGGGTGGTATCAAGAATGTCTCAATATTTTCCTCATGTGCTTGCGCCTGTGTGCCTCCTTCGTGCTCGCGTGTTGTGAGGCATTATATACGAGCAAGTGAATGCGCACATGTTTATAATGATATTCCCTCCTTTTATTTATTTTCACGGAATAGGCGGATCCAGTTTGAAGGTGGTGTTGGGTCTAGCGTGAGGAGGTCTTGTTGTGCGTTGTTGTTATGATGCAGTGTCTGTTGATGTGTGGTTATACAGGGAGTTTGTATGGGGTTCTTGTAGTGAGCTATGTAAGGATCTAGTGACTTGTGTGTGAGAGTTTTAGGTTAACTGGGTGTGCGTTGGGGTGTTGTTATAGTGAATAGTCTGAAGTTGTAGTTTTCATGTGTGAGTGGGAGATTTTTTCAGCGTTGTGTGCGTGAGTTATATTTTTTCTTTTTTTTTGTACTTGAGAGAGTGTGAGGTTTATTGGCTATTACATAAGGGGGTTCTTGCGAGTTGTGTCAGGCTTTGGTACTCGCGTGTGAGTGTGAGGTTTTTTGTCTCTGGATTGGGGTCTTGTAGTGAGTTGTGTGAAGATGCAATTAAAGGAACTGTGTGCAGTGCTGAAGCTGTGTTTGTATGTGAAGGTATACCTGTTGCATTTTCACAACACTTTCATCATGTGCATATAATTTCGTCCATTTCAATAATTCTTGATAATGTGACGTATGTGTGTGTGTGTGTGTGTGTGTGTGTGTGTGTGTGTGTGTGTGTGTGTGTGTGTGTGTGTGTGTGTGTGGAGTTTAATGTCTTTCGCTTGGGATTCTTATATGGTGTTGTATTTGACTTTTAGAGTTAGGATATGATGGGCCTTATGTGAGGTTTTAGTGAATTGAATGGGGTTGTAGTGATTCCTGGGTGGGGCTTGAAGCATATCAACACATGCACGTGGTTTTAATGGCGTGTGAGGTTAGGTTGACCCTTATTTATGGTTATATTAACGTCTGTGAGGTTCTGGTGACTTAAAGAAATAGATGATGGTTGCATGAAATTCGATGTACGGTAGTTATTAGGCAGAGGCGATTCTCTTTCGTTACTAATCACATCGACTTCCATCAAACTACACTTCAACCGAGCTAAAAGGAGCTGGGGATTTTTGTCAGGTTAGACTGAACGTACTATGGAGACTTTAAGAGTTTATGTTGGCTATTGCGTGAGAGTATCTTTGTGACTTTAATAAGGTCAAGTTGGCTCTTTCGTGAGGCTTAAGTGACTTCGAATTCACTGTCCCAAATTGATTTCCCTCCAAATTTCAACCTACAGCAGTTTAAGTCCAACCGTTGCAGATATCGTTATGAATGGAGGACTCGTGTAATATGGTGTATGGATTTTTTTTAATTTGGTGTCCCTCCTCAGTTCATCATCTATTAAAAAAAAATAATAATGTTCGCTGTTTTGTGTGCCTGTATTGACCAAAGATCCACTGAATCCTTTGTGGAATCATACAGACTCTTGTGGAAGGTTGTGTTGATATGTGTAAGGTTATATTGGTTCTTGTGACAAGGTATATTGAGCAACTCCCACACCCAAACAGATTCCCCCCTCCCTTCCTCCCTCCCCCTCTTCTCCACCACCACCACCTACACCTACACTACCATCATCTCCCCTCCCCGTTCCGTACCTCCTCCTCCCCTCCCCTACGTCCTCTCCCCTTCCCTACGTCCTCTCCCCTTCCTCTGCCTCCTCACCCCCTCCCCTACCGCTTATCCAGTTGAAGGTCTGCCATAAACTTGACACTGAGCCATCGTGCCCAGGCGTAAGCTCCCCTAGAAATACCCCAGACCTAAAACTCAATCAAACATCGTCCATAATTGTCCCGTAAGTTAAGATAAGCGGCGGTGGAGAGCGAGAGAGAGAGAGACTTGAGATCAGAAGAGCTTATAGGAATCGAACAATGTAATAGCAGTGTTTTTTTTTTGTTTTTTTTTACTCGTCGCACTTCTCTCGCGGGTGATTAACGAGAAAATATTTAATGTCTGGAATGGAACACCGACGGAGACAAAAGGATGGGACGTGATGGATGGATGATTTGAGTGGTCCCTTAAGTGGGGAAGAAAACGATTACTGTTCAGTAGATAATATGGGGTTTTCTTGCGACATAAGTAACTGTTTGGAGATTGGCTATGCACACACGAAAACACCGAAAACACACACACACACACACACACACACACACACACTACCATAACCACAAACTTAGCGACAACACCTCATAAGTATTCTTTGTCGGCACTTGTACCTCCCACTAAAAGGTTTATTTCCATCCTTAACAATTTTCCCCCAGAAGCTCACCGCCTCTTATCCAGACTGCAGTAAGGAAGTCAATAAAAGATGCAGTCTTAGATATAAAAAAGTAGTAATAAAAATACGGAAATGATCCATGTTATTCTTCCCTGCATCACGCGCAGGGAAAATAAGGAAAATATTAAAAACCAAAATCAGGGAATACGTATAATAGAAGCTGTTTATGCGCAAAAGCAAGGGTGGTGAAATAAGAGCCGTGACATAAATACGTTTTCTTGCTGATAGAGTTGCGTTCGTATTTTGTGAATGGCACCATCGAAAAATTTTATTAAATAGTATTTCAAAGTATCAGGTATAGTCTGTATTTCTGGGCATATACCCACGTGCATCGTCCAGCTAAGTATTACAAAATTAGGAACCTGAGTCGTACAGAATTTGCATTATTCACGTTTAGTTATACAAGAAAATAAAAATGACAACGGATATTTATGCAAGTAAATTGAATGTTGGAAAGTGCAGAATTAGAACAAGAATGATCTGCAGGGAAACACAATTTACTTCAATAGCAAAGAGAACGATGGTAGAAGTAGAGTTAGAATAAGAATGATGTGCGAAGAACGTTGAGGTAAATACTAAAGGAAATGATGGAGAGGGTAGAGGGTTAGAGAAAAAATGATAATAGGAATGGAAGGTTGAGTTTATGCAGAAAAATGGAATGAGCTGGAATGAGGGAGCGCAGCTGAGGTAAATTTCTGTCGTGACACCAATCCCCTGCTATGGCGACCGACAGGAAACAGGCAGGTAAATGGAAAGCCTTGTTGTTGCAGGCGCCACAGTGTTGAATAATGCCATAAATCCAAGGAATTAGGTTTATACTGATTTTCTTTCGAGCCGACGGTTTGGACTGGACTGTAGGACTGTTACTGGACGCTGTACGATTCTGCTCGTCGCTGGAAAACTCGACTGACGGTCTTTTTGTGGTGGTGGCCAGACTCTAAAAGGGGTTTTGTGGCTGATGCAGACTCCAGGAGGTTTGGTCTTGTATATGATTGCTGGTATATATGATTGCTGGTATAGATGATTGTTTGTATATATGACTGCTGGTATATAGGTCTGCTGTTATATATGCAAGGTATACCAAACACTTTTCAAGCAGTGGCCGTGTTTATAAAGTATATTAAGCTCAACAGATCCCTCTCGTATGCGTTTGCCGTAACTCATGAATCTACCAAATACTTGAAATTAAATCAGATTCAGTATTAAAGGAGTGAGGGAGAGAGAGAGAGAGAGAGAGAGAGAGAGAGAGAGGGGGAGAGAGAGAGAGAGAGAGGGAGAGAGAGAATAATGATCAACGATAATAGGTAACTTTTAAAGACACTATTATCGTTTGTCTTGTAAATTAGTTAAGATCCTGGAAAACAATACTTTAACTCCACCGTCATCTCGAAAATATGTCTTTACACTGGGACTGAAGAATTGGAAGGGACTTGGAGAGACTGCAGCTGTGGTAGGTTAGGGTAGCTTGGGGTTAAAGTCTGAAGGTTGTGGGGCAGCATTTATAAAGTCCTTGAAGCTTATGTTTTGTGGAAGAGTGCTTTTTTTTTAATTCATGACTAGTAGTAGTGGTAGTAATAGTAGTAGTAGTAGTATTTTGATTTCTCTTCACTCATGTACTTACCAAATACCTCAACACCAGGCTGCAGTCAATATACAGAAGTAAAATAATGCAACCAAGCAAAACGACACTCAGTAATTAACAGTTACAATGAAACTTATAAAAAGTAGGATTCTTTATAAATAGCAACCGTGGTCACAGGTTTCTGGCAACAGTGACTGACAGTATGATGATAAAGGAGAAAGTTCTGGGGATACTGAAGCCGGCAAGATAAATTTAATGATTCGTTAGCATATGAATTGCCTGTGATTGAGACGGAGCAAAGGAGTTGGTGTTTAAGTAAGCGTCGGTCAGCAGTTAAAAAAAAAAAAAAAAAAAAAAAAAAAAAAAAAAGATGTAACCCAAAGCGCCATGTTTTAACCCTTTGCATGAGAATTCCCTGTTTTAGTGCATATTCTGCCATGCCTTTGACAATTTCACAGTGTTGGAGAGAAGCCTAAGACACCAGGTGAGCTAAAGCAATAAGTGAATTGAGCTGGATTGACGGTCGGTATAGGCTAAGCGGCAGATGAGTGTATACTGTAGACAGCGCTGAAATTACCGATTACACACAAAAACTTGTATTTATTCAAGGACAGGGATTGAAGTGACGAGTTAAATATCTTTCAAACTTTAGCTAAATATACTTGTATAAAAAACACACTCGGGTTACGCAGACAACCATATTAAGTAATGCCATAACTCTGAGACCGCACGAACTTAATTTTTACTCAGCGATAATAAAGTGGGGAAGTGTACAGTCTTGAACATCGGCTTCTGTTAGGCCCTGGCTCTTGCAGGCACGTCATTATCAGCATTAAGGATGGCTGAGATGTGGCTGCCTTCCCTGCCTTCTTGTTGCTATCTCCTGCACGCTCTTAGCCTGGCTCTCGTTTCCTCTTCCTCCGAGATATGACTGTTTTTTCCGTCTACCTGTTGCTATCTCCTGCCCGCTGTCTCGCCTGGCTCTCGTTTGTGCTTCCATTCTATCCTTACTTTTAATTCGCTTTTGATGTACTCTTATCGGCTTGCTCTCTTAATTTACCTGATCTACCTTCTTAATTTATTCTTAGGCTGTAATTATCTCAGTTCACTATCTAGCAGTTCACTCCATTTTTATCTTCTTAATGACATAATTTCCTCAGCCTTCTGGTTCACATATCCTCTTCAGGACGATTATGTGTTATATTTTATTCAGTTCAGGATATACCTCTTGAAGTGAGGGGACTAAAAATTCTGAGTCATTTACGTATAGACGTTCCAACTCACATTATCCACTTTCTCTTCTAACTTGCTTTATCCACTTTTTCTTTCAACTAACTTTTCATTTTAAAGTTCACCTTACTTTTATGTTTTATCTCAGTTTTATTTTATCGTCTAATTCAGTTAATTTAGTTTACCTCAGGTTCTAAATTAACTGTATTTATTATCGAGTTTACTTTTTTTGCTTTATCTTCTAATGCAGTTTGCTTTATCATTTTATCTTCTCTCTCTCTCTTGCCTGGGATTAACTTCCATCGCTCTTCAGGTTTCATTTCTATTCTCTCTCTGTTTTAAGATAATACCTTTTCTGTTTCCCTTCAAATTCGCGTCTCTCTCACGTGTAGCTCAGTTTTTGCCTAATTCCATCATTCTTCTTTAATTTACCATATTTCCATCAATAAATTGCCTTATAAATTGTGTGTAACGTAGTATATTTATTCCCAGTATTTGACCTCCCTTGTCGTCCATTTCTTGCTCGTTGTTACGTAAATATATCTCGCTTAGAACCTACAATTAAATCATTTCTTTTCTGCTGCCTCAAGTTAGCCCTGTATGTTATCTCTTAGTCTCCTTAATTTCGGTTTATTATTATTTATTTGCATTTCACTTTAATTCTACTTTGTGTCCCTTTTAAAATCACTTCAATGCGATGACGACGATTCTGTTTAATCTATGCCATCCTCAGACGATTTTATTCAGTATATAAAGGAGAGGTTGTAATGAAGGTATATAAAACCGTCTCCATTAATGGGCCTCCTGTGATTATGGTGTATTCTTGACACTCGCAGACGATTTTCTTACAGCTTAGGCAGGATTTCGTAAAGAAAGGGTTAATACTCTTCTGACTCACATTTGACTCACTTTTGGCTCACGTTTGACTCATCTTGGCTAACTTTTCACTCACTTTTGGCCCACTTTTGAGTAACATTGAACAGGTGCAAAATATACCTTAGCTCATTTCTACCCATTTTCACTTTATTGGCATCTAATTCCTCTGTAAGTTATTTGAAAGCATACATCTCACTATCATATTTTCATTCATTATAGAACCATGTCTGCCTTTGAAGCCATTTCTAACGCTTCTCTATCATTTATAACTCATATTACATTCACTTCTTACCTTCTTTTTTTTTTTTCCTTTTATAGCTCACTTTTCTCATACTCGTAATTCATGCTAACATTCTGTCACACGTCATACTTAATTCATTCACAATCCTCACTCAGCTTATGTAGTTTCCTCATCCATTGCTCCCTTATTTTCTTTTTGTACTCGCTTCTTTCTTGATTTTTCTCACTTATATTTGTTTTAGACAGTTTCTTACTCTCGGCTCTGTCCAGATAATTTTTCATCTAAATCCCTCTCTCTTTACCTTCGTGTTTGTTTCTCCTCTTGAATCTCACTCAGGGTGTTTTCTCTATCACTTCTAATTCACATCTTCCTTAGCTGTGCCACACTTTCCTTCACTTCTCCCTTACTCTTCCTCACCTCTGCCTCACTCTCCTTCACCTCTACCTCACTCTTCCTCACCTCTGCCTCACTCTTCCTGACCTCTATCTGACTCACCCCCACCTCTCCCTCACTCTTCCTCACTTCTCCCTCACCTCTGCCTCACTCTCCATCACCTCTAAAAATCTCTTCATCACCCTGAAGTCCTTCTCCACCCCACCCAAAACCCCTCTCACCCTCAACTCTGCCTTTCTTCATCCTTGTCTCAAATCTCGCTGTGTCTCTCTTAATTCACCCTAACTTAACTTATGGATCACTCTTCCTCTCCCACTTCAAATCCTTTTCTCACTTGCCTCAGACTCACTCACTCACACTTCTTTCTTTCCTTTATCTCTACCTCTGTCCTTCATCAGTTCCTTTCACCTTTACTCTCTCTCTCTCTCTCTCTCTCTCTCTCTCTCTTCATCCTTACCTATTCTCTCTCTCCCATCGCCATGTCCGGACCACACTGAAGGGTTAACAGTCGCTTTATGAGGGTGACCGTTGAAGGAGTAAGGCAAAAACCAGCCTACTAATGACGAAGCAACTGATGTAGGTGGCAATTAGGTCGGCTACCGATGTACCTAATTATTCTTATAAATTATACCATCCACCTCTCGATGTGTATTGACATTTATTCACCTTAATTATATTTTCTAGGTATTATTTTACGTTGATTATAGAGCATTAGTAACAGTTAAAGTTCTTATGTTCCATCTCGTGATATATTTTATAATTTTTTCCAAGTTCCAGCTTCATTAAATAGATCAGAGACTTTCACATTTTTTTATCAGCTGTTTTTCCTTTTCCATATATAGCATGGATAAGACATTGATATATTCTGGACTGTGTTGTTTTTGTGATTTTCGCTTTCATCTTTATTAATCCATTGAGGACGGAAATGTCTTGCTCATTATATTCTTACCATCTTAAGCCCCCCCCCCACCTTTTTATATTTTAAAGAGGTGTGTTTGGAACTGGAGAGAATATATATACCTGTAGTCTTAATAAGCTCCCATCTGTACGAGAGACATTTTCTAAAACTTACTATCGTGTGGTAAGAGAATAATAAACGCTTTAAAAAAAATTCACTTGGATTTAAGACGTTAATTTCAGTAATTATATAATACTCCGTGACATTCCCCCTTTCCCTATCTTTTTTTATTTTCCCTAATATTAATAACTCTACAATTTCTCAGACTTATATTCTATAGTATGATATAAATACATGAAAAGAGTCCAAATTTGTCCCTTCATATCCTGCAACATAATTATTTCAGTAACTTAAATTTTTTGCAGAATTTTCCTCTTTCGTCATACTAACAACTCTATATTTCATCAGTAACCATATGATTTTTCAGACTTTTTCTCTTTTTTTATGTTTTATTTTTCGTGGTATGTCTTCGAGAGGCTTATACATCCTTCACAGAAAATTCATCGAGGAGGGAAAGAAAAAAATATAGCCACCCTCCCGTCCCTAATAACTTAATAAATTTGTCAGTGTGAGCCGTCATTAACTCCTTCCAAATTATCTTTCCCTGGAAAAATTGAAGCTAATGACTGTAATCCCGCCTACGACGACATCAGATTAAGGTGATGGAACATGGTCGCCTGATTTTCGGGGCATGTCAAAAGTCGAAATTTTTAATCAATTAGTCGGCTTCATCAGCGTCCCCGGGTCCCGTGGTGCATGGGCCCTCTCAACCCTTTCACTGCGATGACTTTTCTCGCGTCATTTCACTATAATAACCTTTTTTATCATTGGTTCTGCTCGATAATTATACTCATTTCCATGGATTCTGTGACGATTTTGTGCTAACTCTTGGAACATTTTTTTTTTTTAATCCTTAAGAATGATTTAATGTTTAGATAGCTGTTTCATCATCATCATCATTATCCTAATTGCTGTCGTTATCGCTATCGTCATGGTTATAGTCATCATCATCACTATCATCTTCATAATCCCGATCATTATTCCACCAGAAAAGGTTGTTTCAAGTTATTTGTTTATTTATTTATTTATTTTTTTGCCTCCCTTCTGAGAGTATGTCAGAAATTTTGGATACCTACCTGATGCACGTTTAAATCTGGCTACGATAAAACTACGAGACACAGCATTTACTTAACTCGTTTTGCTAAATGGCGTCTTACTGAACTCTAGTCTTGTTACTTCCAGACTTTATTTTTTTATTATTTTTTTACTCAGGGGAAACTTTTTGATGTGGTAGGGTTAATGAAGGCTATACTTAACCCCTCCACTTCGAAAAATCCATCTTAATTTGAGAAGAACTGTGTGGAGTAGCATGAATGAGATATAAATTACGCCATGGAGTTGAGAGACAAAAACTTACCTGATAATGATGAAGCAGGTGATGTAGGTGGTAATTATAATGCCACTGATGTTACTGTATAATCTAAATGTTAAGAACTCCACCATTGTTCTCTTATTGGCATTTATTTACATTAATTATATATTTACTGAGCGGTGTTAACGTTCATTATAGAGTATTAGTGCCATCCTAGATTCCATCCCTGTTTTAGGCTTCCAGTATTATGTAAAAGTAAAAAAAAAAAAAATGCAGTGAAGGGATGATTTTTTTGTATACTTGAGTGTCAGTGCTTTCTCCCTCTTCCACCTCCGTCCCCCTTTGGCTTCCAAGAGGCTTTGAAGATTTCGTAACACCTATTCCTTCGCGAATTATACTGCACGCTACACCTCAGAACCCACCTGTATGTTATTATTGCAAACTTTGTCCATATTAAAATGATATAAATAACATACATGAGAAGTTTAATGTGCAATAAGGAACATAAATCGTTAAGGAAGAGTTCATAAGAAGCCCCTTGTGCCACCTAGAAAGTCGGCCGATTTTGACCAAGTATAAGTGTATGATACTTCCCATTGGCTGTGTTGAAAGGCAGACTGTTTTATATTTGAGTTTCATCAGTTTTCTGT
The DNA here is from genome assembly GCF_032717465.1 of Coenobita brevimanus. Classification (NCBI taxonomy): domain Eukaryota; kingdom Metazoa; phylum Arthropoda; class Malacostraca; order Decapoda; family Coenobitidae; genus Coenobita; species Coenobita brevimanus. The sequence continues at coordinate 61,761,066 of NC_137046.1, read as the reverse complement.
CATTTCTCACGACCATCCCGCCCCTCCTCCTCCTCCTGCCCTGTCACGCCTCTCCCTCACGCTGCCCCTCTTCACGCCTCCCATGCCCTCGCTTCCTTACAAGATTGTGCCGCCTCGAAAATATAAGGATTGAAAATTGCCCTCACGTTCCCCTTCCCCTCACCCCTTCCTACCTTCCCTCAGTGCTTCCTTTTCCCCTTTCCCTGTTCCTCTCCCCTTCTTTCCCCATCCTTCCTCTCTCCCCACCTCTCTTTCCCCACACCGCCTTCCCACTATCCCCCCAGCCATCCCCTCCCAACACCTCCCCCACCCGACGCTGACTCACCGCGCCCATATTCTTTGCTTTATTTTTAACCCATTTCTAAGGGAGTTCCTTCCTAAGATGGATGGAAGTAATCTAGCTTTCAATAACTAAGGCTTCATCTGACTAAAGTTGTTAATAGGTACTGTTTGGGACCCCTACATTCAGAGGCATTTCACCTTAGCTGTGTAAAATTGTCTGACGATAACTAAATAAATAAGTAAACCAGACGTCGTAGTACTGAAGAGACTCACATTTTGCATTATTACTATCCGGTATTTGGCTTCGTTCAAATGCATAGTTTTTTTTTTTTTCTTTTTTCGCAGGAAGGGTATATCTTGGGAAAATCTACGCATGTAACCGAATATTTCCATAGGGGATACGTACCATGGGTTTATATTTAACACATAATATACATACTCCTGTCACTTAGCTGCATATACTTGTGACAGGCTTATACATTCTTCTGCCCTTATAATGCGTATATTGGTCACATGCGTGTTTTCTCCTATGCCATCTTCTTAATATGTATAGATGTTGCTCGCATATGCACTCCTTTGCCGTTGTGTTCATATTTTTGTCACCGTTCTTCCACTTACGTATGTACACAGGTAGTTGTCACATGCATATACACTCCTCTGCCCTTCAGGACGGCCAAAGTGGAAGCCCCTTTTTCAGTCCAGTGGCACTTCACCCTCCTAGCACGCCAAATTGCGCACACAAGTACCCCCCCTCCACCGCTACTCCTCCTCCATACACCATTTATTCCCTCTACTTCTAAAGCCATTCCGCTCCTCACCCTCTCAAGTACGCCCTTCGTTCAGATGTCCTTCTACCCCAGTCACTCACTTCCGCCTCTCTCTCTCTCCCTCTCTTCACTCTATTCCATTAGAGTATTCATTGCAATCTTGATCACCTGCACCGTTGCCCCCTCTCGGTTCCGTTGCCTCTTGCCCCTCTCCTCTCCACTCTTTATGTTGCTCTGACCTTCCCTGCCCCCCCCCCCCTTCTACCCTTGTCCTCGTCCCTCTTCTGTCCTCGTCTGTCCTTTTCTCTCCATTCTTTTTGTGTCATCCTTTCCTGCTCTCGTCTGTTCTTTCTTCGTCTGTCTTCCCCCGACGTCAATCTAACCTTTATGGCATCCTTTCCTGTCCTCCTCAATTCCTTCCTGTCCTCTTCTCTCTCCCGGCCTTCTCTTTCTTCGTCTGTGTATCTATACTTGATTGTCCTTTCCTTGATATATCCTAGTCATACTATGCCTGTCTGTGTTTTCATGTCCTTGTCCTCCTTTCTCAGTCCTTCTCCTTTCACGGTTGTCCTCTTCTCGCTCCTGTTATTTTCTGTTTTTTCCTGCCACGTCTAGCTTGATACTCCTAAGTTTCAGTGCTCCATGCTAGCCTTCAGTTTTCTCAGTTCCCTTCCATTTCATGCTCAGCCTCTCGTCTTTTGCCGTCTGACCCTTTATACAGTTTATCTTCTCATCTCTCCTCACACACTCTCCCTGCCTCTCCTCCCTCTTCCTGCTCTGCCTTACCTCTCCTTGCATTTCCCTGCCTCCCTCTGCCTACCCATGGCTCTCTGTGCCTACCCTTACCTTTCCCTGCATACCCCTACCTCTCCTTGCATGCCCCTGCTTGTGTTTGCCTACCTCTACCTCTTGCTGCCTTCTCTTTCCCTTCCCCTTACCTCTCCTATCTTGCATTACTTCTTTCTGCCTTTCCCTAAGTCTCCCTACCTTCCTCTGTCTCCCCATGCCTTCCCCTTCCCCTCCCTACCTCCCTTTCCCTGCTTGCGTCTACCTCTTACATTCCCGTACCCCTCCCTCCCTACCTCTGCCTCTCCATGCTTTCCCCCTACCCATCCCTGCTTGCCCACTTTCCTTCCCTCTTGCTTTATACCTGCCTGCTTGTCATTTCCCTTCCCCCTACCTTTTCTCTAGCTGTCATGTTCTCCCTTTTTTATATACTTGATTTTCCTAACCTTATGTCTCCTCTGGTATTCATTTTCCCGTCCCCCTTTCATTCCTGCCCTTCTGTCTTCCCGTCTACCATTACCCGTCTAGTGTTTCCTTTATTCACCCATTTTCCCCCATTTCTGTGTTCTTTCTTGTTCCTTCCATTCCCATATGTTCTTCGTTTTATCTGTTAACATCCAGTTTGTTATCTTTCCCCCTAATAACCTGTCCTCTGAATCTCCTTTGCATTTTCTGTCAACCGTCCTGTCATTGCCTCTCTAATATTCTTTTTCCTTTTCCCTTTCATTCTTTCGGTTCCGTCAATTTGTTCCCCTTACCATCCACTGCTTCTTATCCTAGTCACTTGGTCTTCGCTATTGTCTTCACTTTCGTCTGTCGTTCACGCTCTTCCTGTCCTTTCGTACCTTCTTTCATTCTTCGTTTTGCTAATTTTAATACTCTTGTCTCTCCTGTACACATCTTTCTTTTCCTTACCTGTTTCTTATTTTTGCTTTTCCCCTTTTCTTTCATTTATATTCTTCTCGCCTCCTCTTATCTTTTTCCTCCATCCATCCTTGCCCTTCAAAATCTCCTCCTCCTCCTCCTTCTTCGTTGTCCATTCCATACCTTACCAGTTTCTTCTTTTCTCTCTTTCTTCTTTCCTCCTATCTTCCTCCATCCTTCCCTTCCATCCTATCTCATACTCCCCCTGCCCCCCACCCCCCACGAAACCGAGCCACAGCTGTCGTCGTCGCCTCCTGCGGGTAAACACGCTGGGTCAACATTACGAGATGGCGCACCGATCCTTCTATTTTCACGATAAACTGCTCCTTTCAGTTCCCCCCCTCCCTAGAGGTATACATTTTTCTCGCCTTCCCCCACATTGACAGGTATCCCAAGAGTTTTTTATTTATTTATTTATTTTTTTAAGGATATTGCTCTCCTCCTCATTCCTTCCCCGTGTCTGTTGGTGTCACGGAATGGTTTAGGTGTAGCCGCTTCTGTTTCTGTGGTTACCTGTAATCCGCTATGTAACTCTACTCCTTTCACTTTCACCTGGCCTAGAACTGCCCTCTCCCCATCGTGATAGCTCAGCTGTAGCAAGAGATAAACGCTTGAGAATTAAACTGGAAGAGGACTAACATCGCCTTCAAGCTAAGATGGACGAATTATGCCTGTTTTGATGTGTCCGTCTCCTCCCTCGGGTCGTTCTTCTTGATGTCTAGGTCTTACGATGGCGCGAACATGATTACTAAAGTTAGATATTTATTTGCCATGTTGTTTTTCGCCGCCTGAGTTTTTTTTTTTCTGTATTCAGTTTGTTTTTTCCTGTTTTGTTCAAATTCTGTTGAAAAAAATGAAAGAAGGAAAAGGAAAAGGAAAAAATGCTTTCTCGACACTGACACTGATTTAAAATTGGCATCTCTTCACCTTAAATGCTGACCTGCAACAAGAGGTTAACACTTGAAGATGGTGCTAGTCACGAAGAAGTGCCGTGACATGAAACAGATTATAGAGATGAAGTATTCTCTTATTCTGCCATTTAGCTACGGGAAATCAGCTTTAAAAAAACGAACATCTCATCCAAGTTAAGGTGGAGGAACTATGGCTTGAGGCGCTGGCTATGCACACCCTCCCTAGATAATGAAAGGTTTGTGCAGACGTAAATTTAATCTCACCTTGCTTGAAAATATTAAAGGTTCAGATATGCCACAAATCTTTTATCATATTTTACCACGTTGAAGAAGAGTGATGCCAAAGGACATGGATATAAGATAAGGTGATGACTCAAGACATCGTGATGAGGTTTGTTGCTTGTGCGTCGATTTACGTGTTTTGCAGGAAGAAGGATTTATCACTTAAGCTCCTGTGACTCACTCTCAGCTGAATAAAATCGTTTGGCTTTAAAGTACAATATTAGAGATGTCCCGTCGATGAAAGTCTGCGACAATATTTTCTCAGTCAGGCTCCTATGACTCTCAGCTAAATGAAATCGTCTGACCCTAACTGGAATAAAATACCAGAGTTGTTCCGATCATGAAGGGGTTAAATGCTGTGGAGGTAATGAACGTATAAATCCTCTAGCAGCGTACAACTAACACACTGATCTAAACATTTCTATGTCTCCTACCATGAAGGGTTAGCAAGATGACCCTGACACCAAGCGAGCATCATCAGGGCAGCAACCCTCTGATCTCTCGCTTAAGGACGACGGAGTGACAGGATTATTGGTCGTTTTGGGGGGACAGCTGCCAAGGTGGACACAACCAAGATCAAGCCAGGACACAGCCGAACATAAAGGCGGGGGCGGGGCTCTCAGGCAGACAACCAAACACTCAGAAGCACCATTTTTTTTTTTTTCCCTCCCGCCCTTGATGTTGACTCACCAAACGTGGCAACATCAAATTCGAGGAAAGCTAAGTTTATCTACCAGCCTCCATCCCTTCCCAGCGTCACGCCATCCCCAGTGGAGTCAAACAGCCGTAAGAAAAAAGTTCAGAAATTCACCTTCATCCGCCCATGTCCTTCCGAGGTGGACTTCGGTGACAGGGGGTCTGTTTGGGGCCACAGGTTATATATTCATTCTCTGTAACCCTTTGACATCTACGTGTTATCTACCTGTACCTAACCCTTTCACAGCTAGTTTTTCTCTAAGTGTGGAAAATAGACTGGTGTTAGCCTAAACTTGCTTTCTAAGATGTAACAGTAGCAGAGGAAAATATGTTGGAGGTATTTTGAAAACCTTTGATTGCAAGGGTATCTGTCGAGTGAAAACATTTTTCAGGTGTTGTTATAATTAAAGTACCGAAGCCTACCAACTGCATCAAAAGGTTTAAAGTGATGTTAATATAGACGAGAAATTACTTTGAGAACCTAGAACTGATATAGTAAAGACTCCTTGAAAATTAAAGAAATATGACAACGGTACACTATTATATGTTTCTCGTGTTTGCTTCAGTGATCGTTGTACTGTGAGTCTGTATTTCGCCACGGAGTGAATGCAATGCTGATGCCTGATAATTCTGAGCTGGTCGAGGCGTAGATCCCGGCGCAGTTAAAGTCCTATTTTGAGCCACACAAGGTTATTCTCGTTGCCGAAGACTTTGTGCTTTGTCTGAAGGCGTTGAAGGCAGCCATGTTTGGTGTGCCACTCTCGGATTTATTATGTTTTTCAGAGGTGGGGCTATAATTTTTCCAGGTTCGAGGGCGTTGTTTTGTGTGGCTTTGGGATAGCAAATGTGGATGACCAATGGATCTGATTTTTTTTTTTCATATGTTGCAAGAAAACAGACACAAAATATGCATCTCTGATCTTCATCTCAAATAAAATTGTCCGGCATTAGCTGTAATCGACTTCGGAGTTGTCTGGACCTATAGAGGGCTAATATCTGTTACCATTAACCCTCTCATAATCGAAACAACTCTAGCATTCTTTTTCAGCTAACCTCAGACGATTCTCTTCAGCTGAAAGTGAGTCATAGGAGATTGAGCGTGTTAAGAATGAGTCGGGAAACTTCATACATATTAGAAGAGAGAGTATGCTTAGATTATGACCATGTGGAGAGAATAAGTACCTCCAGAGCAGAGGAAAGGGTTTACCTAATTGAAAATGAAAGTGACGAAAGAGAGGCATACCGAGAAAGTGTTAGAATGACTAAGTGAAAAAGCAAGGCCGGCTAATAATAAGAAGGAAAGTGGTAGAGTAAGAACTGATGGGTTGTATTCTCGGCTGCTTAGCATTTTTTCCGTCACGCCTCTTATTCAGCGATTTGTCTGACATGTTAGACCTTGATATCCTCGTGTATGTTACTGACGCAAAAGATATACCATAGAAGGGAAAACTAAAGTGCATTATGAATATTAAATGGTTAAAAGAAAAGGGTGCTCTGTAGTTTTCTCTGCCAATGAGAACACGGCTGTAAATGATACGGGACTGCCAGCGCTCTGCAGTCATCGAGTAAAAACACCCAGACGTAGCGGTGGCACAGAGCTCGGAACTCGGAGATAAGTTGGAGGCAGTTAAAAGAAAGATGAAGACAAAGGTGCACCGATACATCCGATGCCCCTGTGGACTGGATTTACCTTACGAGCGATGCGTCACGATACTCCGCCGAACACGAATGACCGACAACTTCTTCAGACCTGTGACGTATTTTCCTCCTCGTTGTTGTATTTACCGTATTTTTTATCCAGCCGTGAGATTTTCCTCGAACGTAAAGGGTTAGAAATAGTCTTCATCTACACGAAGCCCTTAGCTGTGGTGCTTTTCTTCGTAACTTCGGCCTTTGAGCTTGTGGCGGAATGTTCAGCCACTGTACAGCCACTGAATCATACAGGTTACTACAGTTACCATGCCTAAGTGTTACTCTAGGTACTCACATTATCCACCAAACAGCAATGGATGGTTGGATACCTGAGTCTAGTGGCGCCAGCTGCCCACACCTTGATTCAAACTCTGGCGGCAGTCATTGCTAACCACCCGATCACTGCATCTAACAGTATCAAAAATAAAATGATAAAAAATTCCCCATGGACTGTAGAGGTTAAACAAAAACAGATCAGCGCGGTAGTCGGCATGATATATCTAATGAGCAAACACTTCCTTAGACCCCCTTTCCCCCTCGAGCTTCACACTTCAGTGGCTACGAACACAACACAAGGTATTTCTCGGCGCAGCACAAACTGCGACTCCTCTCTGGGGGAACAATGGAACCTTCATCTGGAACAAAAACATTATACAAACAGCGGTAATCACACGAATGGAGTCCAGGCACAATATTTACACGCAACTCAAGACCGGGCGAAGATTTTTTGACTAATGATCCGAACGAAGACGCGCTAGCCAAGATCAAGGCCCTTAGACTTATTTTCATCTTCTAAGGATGGTTTTTGGCATCATATTCTAACCATTTGATTATTAGGCTACATATAACACATTAATATTTTCTCGTATTATTCGTTTGGGAACTAATGTGCATAATAAAATGACTTAAGTTGTACACAAAAGAATATTAAGACGTAGAAGGCAAAATATATCACTAAGGAATATGTGTAAGAACCCTTCCTGAGCTAACGAGAAAACGAGCAAGATCTTCCCTCTGTCTTTGTTTCGGCTCTCATTTCAACACCGCCGGACCTTGCCTGCCTTTTTGTCTCTTCATTTCCCTCCCCCTTCAGTCCCCCTCATCCACCTTCCCTCTCCCTGTCTCGTCTTCCCCCTCTCCCCCGTTCCTCCACCTCTCCCCCACCAGCCTTCCCTCTGCAACAATTGGCGTCCTTCTATCATGCACCCTCTTGCAGGCTTTCAAAATGTACTTCTCTGGGTCAAGGGGAAAGCTGCAACCTGACCTCATCGACCATAGAGTGTCACAATGAGCTCCAGATCCGATTCGTCTCCTTTGGTGTTGCTTTGTGGGCGTACCTTTGTTGCAGTTTTCTTTTTATATGTTATGCAAGGCTTAATATATTGTGCAACATCCCCGGCTCCGTGCACGATGGTCTCCCATTATCTCTTGCTTTTATTCTTGGTGTTAAGCTTTTATTTTTTAGGTACTTGTTTAACTCCACAATAATGCAGTATTGTCTGGGGATTTTTTATTGTATCTGCGGACGATTTTATTTAGCTTAGGAGAGCCCTCTGGGAGCGAAGGTACAAGCGCCAATCGTGATCAACCCCTCCAGTTCGAAAACTTCCCTGAAAGTTGAATTGAATCATGTGTAAATAGCAATAACAAAAGTTTGATTGTAGGGAGGAAGGAAATATCATCATTAGTTACATTGTATTATTATTATTATTATTATTATTATTATTATTATTATTATTATTATTATTTTATTATTATCAACTTTATGGCAGGTTCCAAGTCGAATTTCTCCCATATGTCAACCATTTCTTTAAGATCGGCGTGGGTAAAACTGCTTCAACTCCAAGGATGGGCGTTCTCTTTGTTGGCCTGCCCTAATAAGATGGAGGATTCAGATACAAACTTTTCTCCCGGGTGAAATGTTACTCCCGTGTTTGTTTAAGGTGTTGCGTCAGGGGAAGGCACGACTGGCGGAGAAGGGAAGGGGGAAGGAGAGAGGGGATGGCGGAAGGGAAAGAAGAAGGGGGTTGGAGGAGGGGTCAGGAACGGAAGATGAGATGAGGGATGAGGAGAAGAAAGGTAAAGAGAGAGAGGCTGGTCAGAAGGGAGTAAGAGGAGAAAGGGGAAGAAGGGCATGTGAATTAGTAGACGATAAAGGGATGGAAGGAAGAGAATGACAATGAGGAAAAGGGGAAGCATAGAGGGTTAGGAGTGGAAGAAGGAACAGGAAAAGGAAGGAGAGCAGACTAGATAGGAGAATGAACAGAGGACTAGAGGAAGGGGGTTGAAAATGATAGGAGAGTGTGGGTAGAGGTAGAGGAGGCGTAAGAGAAGGAGCAGCAAAAAGAAGAGAAACAGACAGTGGAAGAAGAGAATGGAGGAGAAGGGGCAGGGGGAAGCGAGGGTAGGAGAGGGGGAGTTAGAAGAGGTGGGAGAAAGAGCAGCAGAAGGGAGAGGAGGATCGTGGGGAACAAAAAGGGAGAGGAGGAGGAGAAGTGGCAGGGGGAGAGAGAGATAGGGGAGAAGAGAGAGTAAGAGAAGGAGCAGAAGAAAGGACTGAAGAAGAGCCATGAAAGTGGTCACAGCAACATTCTCTCACCCCCTTTTTGATCTGCGTCTTGAACCTCGTCTCTCAGCTCCTTCCTATCTCCCTGAATAGCTAATTAGACGGTTTCTCCTTCCCATTGTCTCCGTTTTACCTTATCCGCGGGTCCATCTTTACGTCTGGTCCTTATAGCGCTAATTAGGTGTACGGTCTCGTGTTTCGCGGTAAACTTGGGACTTACCAGGTGGCTTTCTGGATGGCCCTTAAGTGGCCGTGTGGACCTGGGCCATTTAGAGTTAGAGCCGTGTTCTGTCCAAGTGGTATAAAAGACTACGTGGCATCTTTTTCATGGCGATTTATTATACATATTTTTGTCTTCGTGATTTATTATGCATATTTTGCCCTCACAATAACATTTTTGTTGTTTATATACATCTAGCATCGACATAGTTTTTCTCGGTATGGTAACCTACAAGAAGATAAAAAGCTTTAATATGTAGCATTAATCGGCAAAGGAGATGTGTTGCGAAATCTCCAAGTACTCCCAATTAGTATTCGTTGTTTGGTATTGTTTGTATAAATGGATACAAAGGAAAGCAAACAGCAACAGATCTGTTAGTCCTTTCGAGGGTGTTATACGATAGTTCTACAGTAAAGGTGTTCTGGTGGCTAGTGGGTGCATAATTATTTGTGTACTGGTGGGTAGGGGTGTACTGGAGTTGGTGTACAGATGGGTAGTGGGTGTACTGGTAGGCAGGAGGTGTGCTGGAGGTGGTGTACAGATGGGTAGTGGATGTTTTGGTGGTGGTGGTGTGGCTTTATTTAATGGCGGTATGCTAGGTTACTGCTACAGAATTTGTGACTATGTACTGGTGGCCGCCTGAGAGAACTAATTCTGTTCTGGGTGAACTGTCAATGAGTTAGGGTGGAATCAGTGTGGATGTTGTGGTTGTAAGTCATACTGTGTGCAGGTTGAATTAGTAAAAAATAGCTGAACTAGAAACTGTGTACTCCTGGCTAAATTAAATCATCTAACATTAACTGTGATAGAGTAGTAGAGAATAGACAACACTTTAGAGGGTTAGAGGTGTATTGGCTGATGACTGTGCGAAATGTTAGTGGTGTAACTGGTACTGGTTAAAAGGTGTACTATTTACAACTCTCGCTCCCCCAGTACTAGTTCACCTACGGCCAACCTTTGTGGAATGGACAAAGTATCTGAGCAAGTTAACTCTCTCAGATTCGTAGGACTCACTCAGCTAAAAATACTACTGTTACCACCACCACCACCACCATTACTACTACAACTACTACTACTACTAATTATTTTTAGTAGTAGTAGTAGTAGTATATATATATATATATATATATATATATATATATATATATATATAAATGAATAAATCTTCTGGCGTTAGCTGAACCAAAACATTAGAATTGTTCCGATCACGAGAGTTAAGCTGGTGTACTGGGCGTGTGTAACTCTTCCCCAGTACCCCCAGTTCACCCCTCTCACCAGCCCTCGTGGAGTCAATAATGTATTTGAGCAGGTTAAATATCCGGGCTTTTCTTGGTTTACACAGGGCTAGTTGTAACCTCAGCCACGTAGCTACTGCAAGAGCCTTTTTTTTATGTATCTGTGCACGTAGACTAAATAGCCCGTTCCCTGAGACCTCGTAACCCTCCTGCGTGTCACACCTTTGCATTTCACTACATCGGCATTAAAACCCACCGTTCATACTAAATTCATCCTGGGGTTGTCTCAGTGAGGTCTGGTGTGATGGTGTTGTCGGGGGGGTGTTGGTGAGTCTCGTGGAAAATCAATAAAGATTGTTTTAACGCAAGTCAGATCCACAAATTATATCCTTCCCCAGCCTGGGATGGAACTCGCGTCCTTTCTAACAGGCAGCTTCTCTCAAAATACACTATAACTTTTTTAAGGGATACAAATGTCTGAGGGTGCAGGTCGGAAAAAGTCGATAAACTTATAGCACAAATTTAAGTGTTTTGTTACAAGTTTTACCTCTACACCAAGTCAAAACCCCATCTGAGAAAATATAAAAGACGTGAAAGCAAAAACCTCCACCAGGAAACGTGGTTCAGTTTAGAAATTCAAGAGAAATGTTGAAATGTTGTCGTAGCCTGTCAAGGAAATACGAGAAAAGAAACTGAACCGGAACTTTAACATCTGCTATAAAAAGTTTCGACATTATTAGCTGCATTACAAGACATGATATTCCTCAGAGAAGTAGAAAAATGGTTGAAGCCACTTGAGAGTCTGTTAGTATAAGTATTAGTATTAGTAGTATTAGTATTAGACTTTGTGTTTTTATTTGGCAAAGAAAAATGTACTGCTAATAAAAGCCTTCTAAAAGTCAGTTGCTGGAATGAAATATTAAGAGTTATCCCGACTATCAGAGAGTTAAGGGTGGCAGTATTATCACTCTCAGGCTCCTATGACTCACTCTTAGATGAATTAAATCGTATGGTGTTAACTTAAGACGCGACCATTAGAGATTTAAGAGCATTTGTTAATCTAGTTCGTCCTAGAAAAAATAATTGAGGATACAGATGTAGTGCATGACGTGGGTTGCAGAAAATTTAATAGGGCATACACAGAGCCATGTATATTTTAACAGTGATGCACTTCCATTTGCAGGATGAGGAGAGGAAATCTGACTGAATACAGTTTTCTGTTAAGGAGTCTGAGATAAGACTTTTTTCCTTGAGACACTGATTCCGCAGTTTAAAGTCTGAACCTGACTAAACAGCGTCAAGAGGTTAAATAGAGACTGCAACAAAAAGGTTTATTTGGTGACCCCGATCTTTGGCCAATCACGTACAGTCGGAGTCAGAAGTCTGCGTACTGTTCCACTTCGTCTGATTCACACTTGGAACATGTTCGTCACATTTCTTAGGCATTTTATCAGAGAGACTTCCCTACGAACAGAAAAACATACCAGGCTTCTCTCAGCTTAGGAATATTAGCCAGCAGAGGAATGGAAGAGGAAGAGGTGGAATATTAGACCAACTCTTGTCCTCTACTGTACACACCCGGAAAAAGGAGAGTTACACCCCTTAAGATGGTCACGACAGGAAGCTTGTCTCCTTGAATGCTGTCTTGTAATGTCTTAGGATCGTAGGGCAGTTTTCTCGGTGGCTGAAGAGTTACTATAACATCTCGTCTTCCTTGCACTATTTCTTAGCATTTTATTTCAGCTCCTGGTCCGCTAATATGTTCTTACGTTGCAGTCTGTATCGACATAAAAAGATATAAATAAAACAGAAGAGCGTAACGTGTAAAATAAGGCGGTCCACAGATAGCGCTTGACAGGATTTTCGTATGATGATATCCATTGCATTGTGGGAACGGTTCAGTCTGCTGGTGTGGGCGTTGGTGTTTCAGTGGGAGTATAAAATGAACAGATAAGGAGTAGACATGGATAACCCTGACTTAGCCGTCCTCGTAACAGACGAAATATCTCCTGGCAAAGTGAAAAAAAGGGGTGTTAGATTTGGCTCACCCTGTATACAAAATCAGTCATTAAGGAAGAGGCGCTGAGGAATCTCCACACCCGACGAGTCTACGGTCCTTCGATTCCGCTCGTGCCCTTGAAAGCAAACCCCCCTCCTCCTTCTTCACACACATCCACCCCGGCCTAATGTATTCCGCCCCTGCAGCGCTGTGGACTCTCCCGCGACGCCCTGCAACAAGCAAATAGACTTTACTTCGGAAGGGAAATAGAAGCTCTCCACTGCTGCCCTCCCGCCCACCCTTCTATTTTCCTATAATATATACATATCAAGTGCTAGTAAATTTACACAGGACAAATTTGGCTCTCCGAGGGCTACTGGAGTTTGGCACACGCCCCTGGGTAGATGCGGTGTTTGGATGCGACCACAGTGAGCTTCGTGGAGAGCTTCAGGCTGGAGAGACGCCCTTGCCTAGGTGACTGCGGATTTTTCAAACATTCTGTGCCATCAAGGGAAGTAGGCTGGTCATCTACCCTTAAATGTAGCAGCCTAGCCTCGGGCCACTACTTGTCCGCTGGGAAACTGACTGTTACCACATACCGATGAGTCATATTCCTTTTGGCTTAGAAATTTTTATAACACTTCTTTCTGATATATTACTTATCGTGCTTTTACTCCATCATTTTGCCTAGCTTGTTACCTAATTGTTTTTAATATCGAGAAAAGTTTCATGATAACCATACGAAAGGTTTTAATTACGCAACATAAATCGCTTAATATGAGGTTTCACTAAGACTTCTGTGCCACCAAGAGTTCGACGTTGTTTTTGTCATTGTGGGATACAAGAACTCTTCCTGATTAGTGATACAAAGAACGTGTAAATCCATGTAATATATTCGATCCTAAGAAGGCCTGAGTGTTGATTCTAAGCTAAAATATGGACTTGTGAGATACATACCAAGCGTGGACTAATTATGTGATACGGAACAGCACAAATACAGTACATATAAGAAGTTCGTTGTATGATATCACGTGGTTCATTTCCTGTGGTCTCCCTTCCCCCCCTCCCCCCCCAAAAAAAAAGGTCTTCTACTAGTATGGGATGTAATTTCTGCCGCTGATTAGTAAGTGATAGAGACAAGTAAGATATTCGGTTTTTATATTTAGTGACTGAGTGTTGATTGGTCCATGCTTTCCCTCATTACTGATATAGAAAAATGTAAGTATAAGATCAGCGTAAAGCCTTATAATATGCCCAGTTTTGATATCACGTGACGGAGTGTTGGTTCTTGGGTAAAATATGGAGGCGAGAGATGCATATCAAACCCAGGCTGAGCACTGGGTGAGGAGGAATCTGCACTTGTGTCTCCTTAGTTGGCGTGGCTGATGGCTCTCCGTCTTGCTCATCACCCAACACCCCCCCTCTCACTGTACGAAATTTATTCATGTTTGCGATATGTGTGTTTTTCTTATGAGTGTGCTTTATTACACGTGCGCACATTCATTAGTTACATATGCATACACACACATGCACATATAAATACACACACACACACACACACACACACACACACACACACACACACACACACACACACACACACACACACACACACACACACAGATAGACAGGATACATGAAAGTGCTGAAATATCACACAGTCGTAGTATTCTCTTTAATCATTCACGTAGCCGGAAAAGGGGATTTCTCTAAAGCCTGGATGTCTTCTTAATATAGATGAAAATATAGTATATCTTGATGGAACTTTTTTCTCTCAAACTTGGACATAGATGAAAAGATTTTGGAATTTTATCGTGTATAGGAGTTTGTACTAAATTACTATAGAAAAAAATTTGTAGAGGTAAAGGGTGCAAAACAAGCCACTGGTCAAAGAGCAGCCTCGTCACTACCTTCCTCCTCTTTCCCTCCCTTTTCTGCTCCCTCACTCCATCCCTCCCTCCCACCCTTCCTTCTCTCAGCTCTCCCTTTCCTTTCCCTTTCCTCTTCAGCCCCTTCCCTCCTCCTGCTCCTCTTCCCGTTCCTCTCTACTTTCCTCTCATCCTCCCTTCCTCTCTTCCTTCTTTCCTCCAGTGGTCAGTTTTAGGAGCGAGAGAGAGAGGGGAGGGAAGGGGGAGGGGTCCGGGACAGGAGTTGGACGGGGAGAGGGGTGGGTACGAGCCATAAGGAAAGGTAGGGATGCAGGTCAAGGGATGGAGAAGGGAGGGGAGGGGTGGGATGGGGTAGGGCGGAAATGTAGGGAAGTGGGAAGAGATGGGGTGGGGTGGAGAGAAGCGTGGTGGGCAGGGGAGGGATGGAATGGGATGGGATGGGGGTGAGGTGTGGTGAGGAAACCTGGGTGGGGTTGGGAGGCAAGGGGAAACGAGAGGAGGGAAAGGGAAGGATGAGGAGAGGAAGGAAGGAGACAGGTGGGGAGAGAAGGAAGGGAGAGAGAAGAGGAAGGGGAGGGGAAGTGTAGGGAGAGGAAAGTACTGTGTGTGTGCGTGATGATGATAGTGAGCGAGAGAGGAAAGAAGGAAGGTGAGGGCTAGAGTTGGGAAAGGTGTGTGTGATGGTGGAGAGAGGGGAAGGAGGGAGAGAATATGCAGAAGCTGACCACTACAACGAGCCAGGGAGGGAAGGGGGTAGGTGGGTAGGGGGAAGAGGGAGAGTCAGGAAGGGGGGAGAAGGGAAGGGTCAGATGCAAGATAAACTGAATGGGACGACCAGAAAAATTAGAGGAAAAATGAAGCCGTGGCTGAGAAAAAAATGAGTGAATAGCGGCGTGCAGGAGGAGGAGGTGGAACTGAAAGGAGCCGTTCCCGATCCGAGATGGCAAGACAGATATACAAATGTAAAGGAATGGCCGACCCAGCGATAGGAATCAGTGTTTTATCTCGGAGTGAAATCCCATCAAGTCGTCAGCCCGTCAGGGGATAATACTGTATGATACTTTACGGCCTTTCTTGATATTTTTTTCCTATATTGCAACACCACCACAACAAACAAATATATAATAACTACAGGTTGAAGTTTTTTTTTTTTATTGTGAGACCTGCCGCTCTTTCAGTCATACTTAGGAATTCTTCTGTTTTTTGCTTTATTACCAACTGGCAACACACACACACACACACACACACACACACACACACACACACACACACACACACACACACACACACACACACACACACACACACACACACACACAATTATTTCAAAAAGGTGAAAATTTCAATAACACCTAAGCAGAAGAAAAAAAAAAACACACATCTTGAACAGTAAATCAAATCCGCGGACGAGGGAAAGGGATCGTAAAGCAAAAAATAACGTAGATAAATAAAATAAAATAAAATGTCCCAGAGAGCAAGTGCAACGAAATGAACATGAACGATAGAGAAACACAGTATTGGAGACAGAGACCAGGGTTGGAGTTTAGAGCGGCTCTGATCTTAATTTAGGTTTAAAAGAGCCACGAATCGCGATAGCAACAAAGACAATACGAGCAAGAGATGGGACAAGGGAACGCGGGACTGCGGAGGCAAGGAGGAAAATATAAAAGACTGGGAGACCTGAGGGAGGAAGTAGGAACTCTTACACCTGTTATAGTCTCAGCAAGCAAGCAGAGCGAAGTGAGCACGATAATGATAGAGGAAAATCGCGACAGGAGCCAGGTTTAGAGCATCGTTACACTGAGGCTGAAGTCGGAGTTACGATGAAAATTGTCAGAGCATTTAGGCCCGGATAAAAGCTGGAAGAACACTCCGTTTCATAGAGCCTTATTCTAGGTTTCTTGTTTCTTACTATCTCCTACACCGTATCTGACACTGAACATAATGAACTAAAGTGGCACAGTGAAAAGGGATATTCTTTCTCTAATTTTTACCCCAGCCTACACAGTCAGAGAGCCTGCCTCAGAATACGTCTGATTTCGACCTCACTGTGGCGAGATCCATAGAGCCAGGTAGAGCTCAGAGCCGCGCCTGGTCTCGGATGTTTATTGGATTTAAATACCCAAGATTCGCAACAGGCGTGGAGACAATGCGAGCAAGGGCTGGACAAGGGGACACGGGAGGGCAGAGGGATGTGGTGGTCACTGTCGCCTTTATCCCGCGCTCTCCCTGTCACAATAAACTAAAAACGTATAAAGAATTGCATGTATAATGAGAATATTCCTAGTCCTTCAGCAACACCCCTAGCCCCAGCTGCGTTTGAGAGAGCCGTGGTGGTGGTGGTGGTAGTGGTGGTGGCAGTGGTGGTGGCCTTTTGCCGAATACGTAGTGGGCAGCCTACACTCTCGGCCTGCCATGCTCCTCTGAGGTGACTCGTTGGTCATCTTACAATTGTTTTCATTATTAAATCCAATTAGTATCCAAAGAAGGACACCCTCTGTAAACCCTGTTAGCTAGATAAACACAACAGATTTTAATTTTGAGCTGAAGAAACGCGCTGATTTCCCCACAAAGCGTCGGCAAATATTTGAAGAGAATATTCCCCACTTGGCCACTCGACACATCAAGGGCAATGCATCTCGCAGCTGCAATGCTTTGACCACGAGGGAGCCAGGAACACAGAGCCCTGGGAAGGTGAGAAGGGGTGGGGCTGGGAAGGGCAGGGAGAGGCGGGGAGAGGGAGAGGGGAAGGAAGATAGAGAGGCGGAGAGATGAGGAGAGGAAGGTAGAGACAAGAGGAGAGGGGGAGAGGAAGGTAAAAAGGAGGAGAGAGGGGGAGAGGAAGTTAAAGAAGAGGAGATAAGGATAGGAATCATGGGAAAGTCAGGAAGGAGAAAGGTGTGGAAAAGAAATACTTAAGAAGGGATGTAGCAGCAGTGGGACTGGGAAGGAAAGGGAGGGAGAGAAAAGAAGGAAGACAAAGACTGGGGTATAGGGAATATGGGAAAAAAAGAATGCAGAGGCGGGAAAAAAAGAATGCGGAGGCGGGAAAAAAAGAATGCAGAGGCGGGAGGATAGGGAATATACAAGAAGGAGGGAGAAAGTAGAAAAATAGTGATGATGTGGCAGGCTAGAGGACAGGGTGCTGGGAAGGTGAGAAGAGGTGTGACTGGAAAGGGTATTGAGAGGGAGAGGATGGTGGAGAGAATAAGTAGGAGATATGGTAGAAAGAAAGGAATAGGGAATACGGAAAAAGGAGAGGAGAAAAAGAGTGAGGAGGGAAGAAAGAAAACTGTAGGAGACTGCAGAGAAAGACAGAGGAGGAAGCGAGGAGGAGAGGGATAAAAAGAAAGAAGTGGGGATGGAGAGACTCTTGGAAAGGGAAGAGGGAAGAGAAAAGGATGAAGGAAGAGAGAGAGAGAGAGAGGCGGGGCTGAAAGGGCAGGGAGGTGAGTGCAAGGGGGAAGAGAAGGGAAGAGGGACGGGGGGGCTGGGGATGAGAGGGATGGCGGGGGGGGGGAGAGAACTAAAAGAAAAAGCCAAACAGGCGAGGAAAGAAAAAGGCAAGAAGGTGCAGTGGGAGAGGAAGCAACCCGATACGCAAACACAGGACCGAAAAATGTGGCATGAAAGAGGAAACTATGTGCTCTCACAAGAATTCCATTTTTGGAAGGAAGGTAATTGCATTTGAAACCAGTCGGAACGAAGAAAAAAAAAACTAGGAAATGAGAACAGGGAAAACTTATAACAGAAATGAAAACAGGAGCCTTAAAATACTGAAAGAAGGAAAAGGAATCTGAAAAATTATGATAGATGAAATGTAACCAACTGAGAGTGACGAAAAAGCTTAAAGGAATGTAAGGTCGACGAGAAGGATGAAGGCGATGAAACAGAGAAGAGAGAAAGCTTTAAACTGAAAAAGAGAAGTAAGAAATGGAGAAAGCTTAAATCACTAATACATGGGCAAGAGAGAGGAGGAGAACGTGTAAAGCACTGATAGAGAGAGGAGAGGGAGGAAAAAAAAAATTAAAGCAGTGAAAGAGGAAAGAAAGATAAAAAAAGCTGGAGATAACGAAAGAGGGAAGGGAAGAATATAAAAACAACGATAGAGGAACGAAAAGGCCGAAGTACAGACATAGGGGTGAGAAAACCTAATCCAGTGATGGGAGGACCAGAAAGTAAACAATAATATTGATGATGATGATGATAATAATAATAATAATAATAATAATAATAATAACAACAACAATAATGATAAAGCTGTTGAAAGACGATAATAAAACCCGAAGTAGTGTAAAGAACATATGAAATCCAGAGCTACAAGAAAATGAAAAGTAAAGGAAAGCGACAGAGAATTAAAAAATAAACTTGTCTGATGCCGAAAAAATATATAAAACAGAGATGGCTTGCAGAGAGATAGAGATAGATAGATAGATAGAGAGAGAGAGAGAGAGAGAGAGAGATGGCAAAGATTAAAAAATACTTAAAAACAATGGAAGGGCTAGAAGAAAAATGAAGTGATAAAAACAAGGAAGATCTGGACAGGGGAAGAGAGGAGCACCCACGTAAACCTCTCGGACGCGGCGGGGTTTCCGATCGTAAAGAAGGCTATCGGGGAGGGAGGGGGGGGGTATTTGTAAAGGATCCTAACCGATTTTCCCGATAAAGAAGTCTCCGTAAGCCTGTTTTTATTCCATATTTTTTCTTATGTTCATTTATTTTGATTCTTCATTTACACTTAGATTTTTATTCGTTCTAATTGGGAAATATTCTGTAGTTCTGTGAGTGAAGGCAGACAAAAGCAGTGTTATACCCAGCTTAAGCTTAGGAGAATTTATAAATGTGGTTATTGTTTAGGCTAGTGGATAGGGATAAATCTGAGTGTGGAATATAAAGCTGTTAGGACTCTAGAAAAAAATAAGAAATAAAAAATGAGGGTAGCAGAAATAATCTTAAAAAGAGGTGACATCGTGGCGTCATATTAAATAGCTTGGTGGTAGTAAGAGTAAATTTTAGCTGGTGTAACTATGCGAAAGCTGTTCATAAAGCTTTCAAATTCTTTCTCCACGATGTGTGTCGCTTTCGTTGTTTATAAATGCCTCGGTAGCTTGAAGAAATTTGCAGTCGAATAAAGCAGTGTGAAAGGACCTACTGAAGAGTCTTAAACTTCCTCACTACCATGGCTGTCCCTGTCTAAATTTATAATAATAACGGTAATAATAATAATAATAGTAACTAGAAAGCATCAAAGAGCGCATACCTCCGCCAATGCCATTGCCATTAAAAAGGATTCGGCTTTGGCTTCGTGGAGATATTGTGTGGAATACATAGGCTCCGGATCCGCCCCCAAATTTAATCAACTATTCCTTGACCCTTGGCCCACTCTTTCACAAAAAATTATTGAAATTCATTGAGAACTTTTGGAGATATTGTGCGGGATGCTCTGGATCCGGATCCAGATCCATCCCAAAATTTAATCATTCTTTCTTGGCCCACGGCCCACCCTTCCACAAAATTTCATTGAATTTCAATGTGAACTTCTGGAGATATCGTGTAGGCAAACAAACAAACGGACAAACATAGGTGAATACATACCCTCCTCCAACTTCGTTGGCGGAGGTAATAATAATAATAATAACAGTCGTAGTAGTAGTAGTAGTAGTATCTCTGGAAATGGTCATATTGAGATGCAAATAGACATTCAGGTTCTAAATAGGTTAACGAAGACTGCTCCCAACCCAGTGACAACAGAGGTCTCTGCTGAGCTGAAAGGTTCATCCGGTAATTATAGATTACCTATAAAAGTCTCGGAGCAATTATTAGAAACTCTTAAGGTGAAATTGTCCTTAAGATTGTTTGAAAGTACGTTTCATTCACTCATACACCTGTCAAAGACTTCATATCTTAAAGAGCGATTATTAAAGTGAAAATATACGAAAAGCAAAACGATCAGTGATATTAATTAATTGTTAAGGAAACGGGTTATTCATAAAATTGTTCAGAATTCTTAGTAAATATGATCCACGGTACTAAATGGGTTAATGGTGAATGACAGTCTTAGTCGGTTAATGGTGAATGACTCCATCCCTATCACCAAGAGACGTCCTGCCTAAAATTAATGAACAGTATTTTTTTGACTGTAGCCATACACCTCTTTAGGTTTCCAGGGTCCGAGTAAAATCTGGCGTTGGAAAGAGCAAACTACAGAATTCGTCCTCTGGGGCATAAGTTTTATAGACACGCCATGGGAAAGAGAAAGAAAGCAAGGCAGAGAGGGAAGGAGTGCAGGAGCAGGTGGGTCGTAATCAGGGGGTCAAGGTGAACTGGAAATGAGAAGGCGGGAAGGATGTCAGATTGGAAAAAATATAGAGAGACATTTAGTTTTATATGTATAAATAGTTAAGATGGTAGGAGGTGTGTAGGAATAAATAAATATATATATATATATATATATATATATATATATATATATATATATATATATATATATATATATATATATATATATATATATTAATTCCAGTGTCTTTCATTCATTATTTTGTCTTAAATTCTAAGTAAAGTTATTCAGTTTAGATGTGACGCTTCCAGCTGGAGGGGTTAGGTACAGCCTTCACCAACCCCTTCACCACTAGGGAACTCTAACCACGCTAAATGTAAATGTCTAACAAGAGCGAGAATTTTAAAAAACGGCGTAGAGATGAGGTTGGGCTTATATTTTTTGTGCATTATCCTGAGGTTGAACTGAGAGTGAAAATGTGACATTATGACAAGAGAAATATATTGCTGGGAACTTAGCACTACAATCTTCCAATATAACAATAATTATTTTCAGTATACGTACAATGCGGAGGCGTAGAGAAAGAAAGGGTTTACATGAAGGAGAGAGAGAGAGAGAGAGAAATGGAAGGTTGAGGCTAAAGAGGGAGGTAGGAGGAAAATGGAGGCGGAAGATGATGTGAAGAGAGGGAGGGGAGGAAGTCGTGAGGAAGGGAAATGAAGAAAAGTAAATTGAAGAGGGAGAGAGAGAGAGAGAGAGAGAGAGAGAGAGAGAGAGAGAGAGAGAGAGAGAGAGAGAGAAGAAGAAGATGAAGAGCGAAGATAAATATGAATAAGAGGGATGAAATAACACACACACACACACACACACACACACACACACACACACACACACACACACACACACACACACACACACACACACACACACAGATGAAGGTACTATGATTGATGGGGGGCTGAAATATAATTTAGTTAGGGGAATTATAGGGAGTCCTGGGCCTTGGAGGGGTTAGCGTTTCTTCTGCTGCCTTCACACCATTTACACTTTCTTTTTTCTCTCATTTTCTCACTTCTCTTTTTATTTCTCACTGCATTATTCTCTCTCTCTCTCTCTCTCTCTCTCTCTCTCTCTCTCTCTCTCTCTCTCTCTCTCTCTCTCTCTCTCTCTCTCTCTCTCTCCATCTGTCAATGCGGCTGCTTTAAGTGTTTGTTTTGTCTGTGTTCTTAACCCTTATTGCTGTATGTGGGTTTTCCTGGTGCCTGTCTGTTTGTGTCCTTGTGTTTGTTTCTTCATGTTTGTCTGTTTGTGTCTTTGTACATGTTTACTTCAGCTGTCTGTGTGTCTGTCTACCTGTCCGTGTAGGTGATATTGTACGTCAGGGATAAATGTTCGCTTCCTGATCGACTGCGCCCACCACACTTAAACCATATCCATCACTTTCCTCCCTGACGCATCATATAAAAGAGTCAGCTTTGGACGAGGAAACATACCCAGCCTCTCCCCTATTAAGCATGTTTGCCAATAGAGAAAAGTTAGGAGTCGAAGAGATGTAATATTGTGAGTTTTGTCCCGATATATGAACAGCATCTCATGTATACTATCTCCAGCAACCTCCTTTGAGCAGTCCAGATCCGCGTTCTCAGGAAGATGCTTGTGAGTTGTCTTCATTGTTGGCTTGCCTTACGATCGAAGTTACAGGCATGCTTTGGATGCTGTGGATGAAATTTGACCACTGTATGAGCAAAACTGGTTAAATTTTATTTATTTATTATTTATAAATGTATTATCTCTGAGTTATGCTTTTTGGGGCAAATGCTACTTTCTCCGTATCCCCTCTTTGCTAAAAAAAATATATATATATAAAATAATAATAAGAAGAAGAAAATAAAAAAATTCCAGCTTGAAGTGACTTCATAGTCTACATGATCTGCTTTCATTTCCATCCATATACGGGAAAATATCGAGAACAAGGTACAAGGATTTTTTTATAGAGTAATTTCATTTGTGTTGAGTGGAAGGCGATGAACACTGAACATACCGGTACCGCTGCTTGTTCAATTTATCTGTTTTGGAATCTTTCTCTGTCTCTCTTTGCCTCTCCTTTTCTTCTTTCCCGGCTTTATCGCTTTCATGTACTTTTTTTTTGGTTTGTCTACATTTTTTATGTTTATCAGACTCTTGCTCCTTGTGTCTGCATGTGCCAGCCATTCTGTTTGCTTTATCAAGCTCCTTGTCTAATAGCATTTGTATTTACAGAATTCTTACTGTAATCCCGCTTACATTAGTTTGTCTGCCTTTTTCAGTTTTTCATTTTGGGGGGAGGGCGTGGGGAGGGCCACTTACAGTTCATGTACTTATACTTTAACAATAGTCCGCCCTGGATTTACTTTTCTTATGTCAGGGGTGAGATTTTCTTAATAATACTACTTTCAATCATTTTTATCACCTTATAAAACGAATTGCCTGATTTGCAACAGTGTATTCGATTTTTTGCCATTAGTATAAGAGCAATCAGCGGCAACCAAGATTGGGTTTCCGAATCAGTCAATTTTTTTGTCTGTGTTCGTATCATCACTGTTTTTCGTATTGTATATCGTCTTGTGGTTGTGTGTGTTGTATGTTTATTTGGTTCTCTGCTTAGTAAAGTATTTGTTTCATGAGAGAGAGAGAGAAGAGGAGTGTCTGGTGTGGTAATGATAGATGAGTGATGCAGTTTCAGAGAGAGAGAGAGAGAGAGAAGAGGAGTGTCTGGTGTGGTAATGATAGATGAGTGATGCAGTATCAGAGAGAGAGAGAGAGAGAGAGAGAGAGAGAGAGAGAAGAGGAGTGTCTGGTGTGGTAATGATAGATGAGTGATGCAGTATCAGAGAGAGAGAGAGACGGACAGACAGACAGACAGACAGACAAGACAGACAGACAGACAGGCAGAAAGAGACAGGGAGACAAAGCTACTACTCATATGTACCAATAACTCTTAATATTAACCGTCGAAATTGATCAAAATAACTTACCACGACAGTTAAAACCCATTCTTCATCTTTTAACTTTTGTCGAAATGTTATCTTTACTGTATATTAGAGGTCACCATCCGGGTTGTAAAAAAATGGGTGAAGAGAACAGCGTAATTCCTGTTATTACTAGTGAGGTAAGAGCTGCTTAATAAAGGTTACAGTCGCAGGACCAGTAGGCAATATGATGTTCGTATCCTGGAGGGCCTTAGCTACCTCGTCGTTTGTTTTTATGTGGAGTTGTGGGTGTATATTTGTGTATCTCTGTGTATGTGTGTGTGTGTGTGTGTGTGTGTGTGTGTGTGTGTGTGTGTGTGTGTGTGTGTGTGTGTGTGTGTGTGTGTCACTTCTTTTCACTGCTTCAGCTCATAATTTACTACATGTTGTCTCCTTAAAAAAGTAAATAAAGAAATAACATAGTCCTTATAGTCTCATACAGCACATATGCCTGGAAATCAGAGCTACTTTTCTGCCACTTAGATTTTCTGCGTTGATCTTTACCATATCCTTGGCGGTATTGTTGTGAGCTGATACTTTGAATTAATAACTCCTATTATGGTTTTCGCTGACTCTTTTAACCCGTAAGTTGTCTATTATCTTCTTCTTCTGTTATAATCAAAGCAACCCAAATAAATTCATATAGCGTGCATGTCATTCTCCTATCAAAGCAGCTCAGATTAATGCTTCCTTTCAGTGCGTATGGTCATTCTCTCGTTCTTTCATATTCTTTCTGTGGCCTATATTCTTCCCTTCCCTTTGCTCTTTAGTATTCATGAGCCGTCAGGGAATTACTATTGTCCCACTGTTCGATGCTGTAACCTATCTGACAGCGGATTCGTCTATAATTTATCTGACAGCATTCGTTTCTTTTCTTTCTTGTGTACCTGCCTTTTGTTATGAATTGCCACTTACGGGACTCTCATAACTGAAATAAAATCGTATATCAAAAGCAAAAACTAATAATAACTACGATGAAAAAATAAAGACGAAAGAATACGTTACCGATCGGATGAGGTTAAGTAAAAAGCATAGATTCCTTGACCCAAATAGATAACACAGAAATAAATGAAGAAGAAGACTCATAAATAAAGCAGACAAATTAGGAGAAAACAGTGGGTAATTACAACACTGATAAGAAAAACAAAGGAAACTGATAAGACATAGATAGTAATAGGAGTAATGGCTTGTCGATTTAGAGTTTAGTAGTAATAAAAATAAGATGAGTCTTGAAATGCATGATTCTCTCTAAGGCTTTGGGATAATGTAGAACAAAATTAAGCATAGTCATTATTCAAAGATAAGGATGTCGATTCAGTGATAGGAAGAGTTTTACGATTGAGATTAACTGGATGTATGGAGTTACTATGAGTTGCTTGGGTAATAAATAGTGAGGGAGGGGAATGTAATATAATAGGTTCATAAATTAAGAAGAAAACAAAGAAGGAGAAGAAGAAGAAGAAAAAGAAGGAGGAGGAGAAGAAGAAGAAGAAGAAGGGGAGAGAGAGAGAGACAGACAGACAGACAGATACATTTCAGTACAGGTTATGAGGAAGCATTAAATTCTGGAAGCAGCGTGGATGTTAATAATCAAAAAAAGAAAAATAAGTAGACTCAGAGGCATTCAGAGCAGGAGTTAGGTGACAGAAGAGAGCGAAGAGAAAGCTTGAAAGTAATAAAGAAAACATAGTAAGGAGAGAAACAGAGCATTGCAATACAGATTACGAACAACCATTAGTTCCTCTGTGTAGTAAGAATGTCAGATAGTAAAGAAAAGGAAATGGGGACTCAGGTTTATTAAGAGTGAAAGGAAATATAGGAGGAGGATTGAAAGCTTTCTCATCCTTTATTATCGCGCAACGTATTAAAGGAAAAGACATTGATTTTCTTATTTCCAGGGATTATAGAGGGAAAAATTATAGGAGAGAGAGAGAGAGAGAGAGAGAGAGAGAGAGAGAGGAGAGAGAGAGAGAGAGAGCGAAAGAGAGCAGTACAAAGTAAAAGTATGTCACTGATTCCTCTTAACATGCCATGATAAAAATTATAGGAGAGAGTTGATGGAATAGAGAGAGAGAGAAAGAGAGAGAGCTTGCGTAATTAAAAGAGCAAGCAAGCAAGGAGAAACAGAACATGGCAGTACAGATTAAGAGCAAGACATTAATTCTGTCGAGCACCATGAACGGCAAAGATAATGGGAGAGAGAGTTAATGGAATACGAGAAAAAGGTCAACGATAGCGATGAAGATTTATTTTATTTTTCTCGATGTTCCACGAGAGAGAGAGAGAGAGAGAGAGAGAGAGAGGTGTACAAAAGTGATGTAGAACCCAAAAACAAAGAATAGTAAAAAAAAATCCAGTGAAATGAGCTACACTGTCCTCACATAATTCAAGCCCTCGCAATCCTGACTTCATCTCACAGCCTAACCACCTGCATTTATTTTTGTGTCATTTTCTTAACACTTTTATCGATGGCTTTTCGTACCTCAGTTTCTCAGTGATCAAGACCGCTCACAAGTAATTCACACTTTTCCTATGTCTCCTCTTTCTCATTCATGTGGCCTGATTTTATGCCCCTTCGTAGCTGTCCCCCTCCTCATCCCTCTTATCCGGCTGATCCGTATTAATGTTATTCTTTAGATCTTACCCGGTTTGTCTTCTCGTATGCATGACTGGGAAATATATGCGTTCTCTCCGTCAATGGGATTCATTTATGTATTTCTGTTTATGCCTGGTATTTATGAGTATCTGTTCTTGAGTATCTTTTCATGATTATCTTTTCTTCAGTGCATTCGTGCGACTGAGGAAAACTAATGCTTTTTTTTTATGTCCTGATCTTTCTTATATTATTTACTGTTATATCCTTCCATCTTTCCCTTGGATAGTCTCTGTCATTATATATCCACCCTTTTTCAGCTTTTCTTTTTAATTCAGCTAGCCTACCCCCGGGCGAAGTTACTCACCTGTAGAATAATTCACGGATCTCTCTCTCTCTCTCTCTCTCTCTCTCTCTCTCTCTCTCTCTCTCTCTCTCTCTCTCTCTCTTATTTATATGACTTGGAGAAATAAATGTGCTCTCTTTATCTTTTCCTCTTCTCTTTCTTTTTTTCTTTCTTTTTTTTTTTTTTAGGTTGCCAAGTTATATTTACATCTATGCTCATTATATATGCGTTCACTCTCTCTCCTTGCTCTCTATTATTCATGTGAGTCAGAGGAATGGATGTTGCTCTTTTTCTGCCCTTTTTTTTCTCTCTTATATACTCGCGCCTTTGCTTGCTGTTTATGAGTTCTCCCTTTCAGTATTCTTTCTTGTTCATAAATTTCTTCTGCTCTCTTTAATTTGCTCACTTTTATACCCCTGTTTGCTTCCTCTCTCTTTATGTGACTCAGGGAAATATACTGTATGTGCTCTCTCTCTCTCTCTCTCTCTCTCTCTCTCTCTCTCTCTCTCTCTCTCTCTCTCTCTCTCTTCCCATTCGTTCATGACTCACTAAACTGATTCCAGCGCCTTATCTGTTTTCTGTTCTGTCTTTTATAATAACTCATTTATACCTTTTTTACGAGTTCCTCCTTTATGTTCTCCAGTGTTCATGGCTAAGAAAAGTTATGCCTAGTCTTTGTTCTGCTTTGTCTTATCATCTATGAGTTCTTCTTCTCTTTGTTCTCTGTTATTTACGGATGAGAGAATTGATACTTACTCTTTGTCTCTGCAGGTTTATCTTATTTATTCGCCTCTGTGTTTGTTATACATGTGCGTTCTCTCTCTCTCTCTCTCTCTCTCTCTCTCTCTCTCTCTCTCTCTCTCTCTCTCTCTCTCTCTCTCTCTCTCTCTCTCTCTCTCTCTCTCTCTCATGTGACTCATTGGCCGCGGTTTTTTCTCTGTCTGATATATCGCACACTTTATTTTACTAATATTCTTCACTAATATTCTTAATCTTTTTCAGCCTTTTCCATGTACAGTATATCTTTTCCATGTGCTTCCTAGTCTTTATTTTTATTAAGTCATATTAACGGTTCTCAGAGTGCTTTCCTTCTGTGCTCTCTCTCCCTTGTTCTTTCCTCACAAGCTCTAGAATTTTGCAGTTGTGTTATGAAGCTTACCTGTGTGTGTGTGTGTGTGTGTGTGTGTGTGTGTGTGTGTGTGTGTGTGTGTGTGTGTGTGTGTGCTCTCCTGTGGCGGTGCTTCATTAGAGGATGCGTGTCCTGCGTCTGGTGGTAGGTTTATCTCCACCATCACCGTCATCATTGTCTCTCACGTTGCCCCCACACACACCTTTACCCGCTCCCCCCCTCACACACACACACACACACACCCTATCCCCCTCCACACTCGCACTCCCTGTCACCCTTCCCTCCCACGCACACCCAGACCCCCCCCCTCCCTCTGATCCTAGCCCCACGTGCACCTCCCTTTCTCTGACTGTGCTCTCATGTATATCATCCTCTAGTGTACATCTTGATTTATTACACGTCTCAGGCCTGTGTACAACATGCTCTCCTATACACTATCTTCCTGTGTACAATAATCTTCGTGTGTTCAGTATTTTTTTACGAATATTCTTCACAGACCTCGCATTTGTGCAATATATTCATTGTATTTTGTTCACAGTGTGTGTGTGTGTGCTTACACCAAGATATTTTACGCATTTTGCCTCTATATTTAGACTGGCCTTGATATGATGTAAACATTGATCTAAGTGCGTCATACTCTCGCGTATATATAAGAGTCTTGGACCTTGTTAGTTTCTGCTCACCACGATTTTTTTTTTTTTTTTACCACTCCTGTTTGCGTCATTTTTCTCTCTGTGTGATTGATACTGTTTAGAGCATCATGTTGTTTACTCACATCACTTCCTTGTACAGCTTGCTAGACATACCCCTATATCAGCATAAACAAAGTCACCGTGGACAGGTAGGATTTATTTTTATTCAGTATTGTGTCTATTATTATTATTTATTCTGTTCTTGACATCAGCGGACGATTTTATTTGGCTTTGACCAGTCCTCCAGTAGTGAAGAAGTTGATGAAGGCTGTATCTACTAACTTCTCCATGTCAAAAAATCTCTTCAATGCTGAATAAAATCGTCTGTATATCATCGTCCTGCATCAACAGTATACTCCCGTTGACAAAGTGATAAACCAATGGTCTTGTTAAGTGGAATCAGTTGAGTCTTACCGATGTTATTTATTAGGTACCATTACTGCCCTCATCATCGTGCAGCATCTTGGCTAACTATTCACCCGGGGAGAGGCTAATTCACCAATGCTCGTGGTGAGAGGAATAATTTGTTTTAAGTCTTCGGAATGTGTAGATTATTATATGTCGTGTCTGTCTTACCAAGATTGTGCACCAACTTTGCTATATGCTTCCGTGGAGAGACTAATTCACCAGTGCTCATACGAAAGGATCCACCCCTTCAATCGGATGATCTATATATTGTAGTTTATTTATTCTTCCTAACCACATACTACTTTATTCACCTCGGGATAGATTTTTCAAAGTGGGGGGGGGGGATCGATACAGCCTTCAATCACTTTTTTTCTACTATAGGATCTCTTGGGATGAAAAAAATATCGACTGGATGTAAAGAAATGTATATAGAAAATACTTTGTCAGACTGAGCACGTTATGCATTTTTCAGTGACAATGCCCCACCAACCCACACACCTTTGCATCGTGTCCAGCCTGACTCCTTCTGCCGACCTAGTGTGTCCCTCACGCCCTTGCCACGCCCCTCATGAGTTAGTCCTCACGTCAGCGCCCTCACAACACCGGACACTATCTGCGCCTCCGTCTGGCTGTCTGGCTGCTGAGTGATGGGTCTTGCCGGCGCTAGAGAAATACATTGTCCTTTTACCTCCCCAGCCATCAGATCTCTCCCGCTGCTGACTGATGCTTCTCACTGCTCCTCGAGAAATGCATGGCCTTTTTCTCCTTCACGCATCACATCTTTTCTGCTGCCTAATCTGTTAACATTAAGCTGGGCTAAAATTGCCGTGTCTCTACCGTTTTCCGATCTCCGTTTTAGCAGAAGATTAACAGTAGAATATGATGTTAGTCATGGGAAAGTATTTTGGGAAGGATGTAAAGTCGTAGTATTGTGTTATTCTGCCACTGAGATATGGGCAATAAGCTGCAAAATGACGAAAATTTCCATCAGTCCAAGATAGTAATGTTTGTTGCTGCCTCAAGTCAGTTTCATGTCTTGGCTTCCCTGTCAACAGTGCTGGGTGATGCATTCTGTAGCTGCTCGAGAAATGAGTGGCCTGCACAACATCGTTAGGTTCCCTAAATCATATTCCTATACAGCTGTGGTTTTTACAACTGTGTTTTTTCTTCTTGTGGTTATCTGTCTATCCAGCGCCTCGCCGCACACCCCGAGAGTTCGTTTGGGGTGCTGGCGACAAAAAGACCTCACTGGGACAACTTTTTCCCATCCCATTCTGCCTTCTAGCATAAATTTACCCCCTCTTAACCAGACTTAGGTTCAGCCCTTCTCCACCCTCATCCGGCTTTACTATATACATATATATGTGTATATATATATATATATGTATGTATGTATGCAGAGAGAGAGAGAGAGAGCATGACGGGTGAAATGAGCCTCACAATCATCAAAACATCAGTCAGACCCTCGGAATCCTGTCTCCATCGCACAGGCCTAACCGTCTTCACATAATTTTAATGTGTGTATCTTTTTGTACTTGTCTGTGTTTTGTTTTTAGCCACAGTAAGGAATGTAGGAGATAAAAAGCCTCCCTCTCAAACAAAAAGCAGGATAAACAAAAGCTTCTGATCCCCGTGGTCTCACATGCAAATGGCGTGGAAGACAAAGGCATACCAGAGGAGAATGTGACACAATATTCCCGAAGTGGGGGGGGAGGGGAAAGGGTGGGGGGAGAAGGGAGAGGGGAAAGGGTGAGGGGGAGCGCTTCTTTGTCAGCCTCCTTTACCCCCACTGTCTCATTCACTCCTACTTTTACCCTCCTTTCTACACCCACTTTTCTACACCCTCTCATCTACACCTACTCTTCTACACGCATTCTTCTGCACCCACTCTGATTTACCCTTCTTTCTACACCTCCATTTCTACGCCAATTCCTCCACACCGGCTTATTTTTACCCACTCCTTCATCCTTTCTACACCTACTACACCCATCTTTCTACACCCGAAGCACCTTCCATTCTACACCCACTTCTTGACACCCATCCATCCGTCTACACCCATTCTCTTCACCATCTGCCACCCATCCACAACGAATAAAACCATGCCATACTAAGCCCCCTGCATCATTCAGGCTTTTTAAAACTGAATCTTCCCTTTCATTCTCCTTCTCGGAAAAGGTCTTTGTGGCCGCGTTGTGGGAGCGAGAGAGCGGCTGAGACCATCAACAATATAGGATACACACAACACGTAGCGCTAATGATACAAGACTGCCATTGTGAGAGTTAATGTACCGCCTTCAACGTTGTCAGGCCCCGCTGCCACCACTCTGCGCCCTCCCGCCCGCCCTCGTCAGCATCCTTGTTTGCCCCTCCTCGTCCTAAGAATGGTGTGACCTAGCTTTCAGTACGTCCCGCTCCACAAACAGATAAGAAATTTGATCGACACAATACGGGATTGTCGATTTTGCGGTTCATCTCTTTCAACCCAAATTAATTTAGAGGCTTCTTCTTCCTACGCTCTGGTTTTCAAGTACCGCACTGGCAGTTTTGATACATGACTAACAGATGAAGAAAAAAACAGGTACCGGTACCCTGATTCACTGCTCGTGGGTGCATGACGATCTTTGATGTTCCACAACCTTAGACTTTATATCATTCAGACTCCTGTGCAAGAACTGTTTTTGAGTCAGAGGTCATTACGTGCACCAGCATATGTATATTTAATTTAGGTGCATAAGTACCATTAGTATGTTAGTAGTTACCTAGTTACCGTTATAGTTGATTGCATATTGATTTTATTCCTTTTCTCTAACTGACATTCTTTTATTCTGTTTCAGGTAAGCCGATTGGCTATGCAGTGACGCAAGGTGGTTGAGTGCAGCCAGGTGCCTCAGACAGGGCAAGTACACTCAGCCTAGTCTTTTTTCCTCCTCCCTACAGCTGTGGCGGCCCTACCTTACCGAAGCGGATATGGCGCTCCCCTTTGTCTGTGCTAAATATATTATGCATGCTAAGCGAACACTGTGAATGCAAGATAAACTCCTCATGCAAGGCACAGAGGGTCGTTCGGCTCGTCAGGGGGGGAGTAAAGATAAGCTTCTGCCTGACGTTCATTCTAGTTACGAGTCTACCTCAGCCCGGCCCCTTCCTTCCCCTTCCCCCTCTCCTCCCTGTCCCGCGTTCACCAGCTTTGACGTTGCTATGGTTCCTCCAGTTTACCTTCTCGGAGATTATTGTTATTTTGCAGCTTAGCGCCAGTGCCTTAGTGGTTAAATATGGCTATAGGACTTCTCTACATCCCCATTATTGCACTTCTTCGTGACTGTAATTCGTTCCCTTTAGCGTGGCGGATGTTTTCGTCATTTTGTAGCCTATTTCCCTTATCTCGGTGCCAAAATATGACGATACCACGACTCTAAATCCTTTCCATAGGACATCATTGTGACTAGCAACATATTCTAGTGTGCATCTCTTGTTACAGCTCAGAATTCAAGATGAAACGATAGCAGTTCTTTGTGACAAGCTGAGTATTCTAGTGCTCATCTCATCTTGCACCCGGGAATTCAAGATGGAACGACGGCAGTATTAGACCAAGATAAATTTGACGGAGTATGGGTCGTTATTCAGCTTGAGATAAACGTATTAGGGAATTTTCACGTCCCTCACTCACCACTTGCATAAACGGTGAAGGTCCATTCTGCATATGAATACTGTAATGATTATGTTTTGAGGGACAGTCATGGGTAATTGTGTGTGTGTGTGTTCTAGTGGGAGGTAGTGAGTCTATGTATGTTTTGTTGCCCATTAACCTTTGGGCAGCATGGCCTTCACCCCTCTCGTCTCCCGTCCCACCCCCCTCTCACAGGCAACCCTAGACGCTCATGAAAGTATATCACCTAAAAAAAAAAAAAAAGAAAAAAAAAACGCACGCTTATGTCAGGTGAGTTGCCAGGCCGATAAATTGACTCCTTTCACCTTTGACTCACAACTTGGAGTAAAATTCTAGAGTTGTCTCGACCATTAGGCGGTTATTGGTGACAGCATTACATTCTCCTGCTCCTATGACTCACTCAGCTGAATATTATTGTCTGGCGTTTCCTTTAATAGAATACTAGAGTTACCCGACCAACTGGTGATATGTTTTAGTCTTGTTACCACCAGACGAGTTTTTTCACCCTAAGAAGGCCGTCTCGTTGTGAAATTAGGAATGTGGTCCGTCGTAGTGAAGTTAGGAATGTGAGCCGTCGTAGTGAAGTTAGGAATGTGAATCATGGTAGTGAAGTTAGGGGCGTGGACCGTCGTAGTGAAGTTAGGAACTGGACTGTCTTCTGGTACGGGGTGATATGCCAGGCGTTGTGTCAGTATGGAGTGATGTAGCCTTATGGACAATGCTCATTTTAACATATCAAGTGCCTCCTCTTTGTCCTCTCACCGCTCATATGTTACAGCAATCATGACTTTATCTTTGTATAATGATGCTTTAAGTGCCTGTTGGCTGTCCGGGGAAAGACAGATCTCATTCACTTATCCTGCCTCTGAAACTTAGTCAGTTCTAAAGGACGCATCCACTGTCCCTGCAGTTTGTTAACCCCTCATGGTGTGGACTACTCTGGCATTCTGTTCCAGCCACCCCCAGACGATTTCATTCAGTTAAGAGGCAGTCATAGGAGCCTGAATTAAAATACTGACCGTCGAAGCCAGCGCTCCTCTATCTCCACCCCAGCTATACCCTTCTTGCTATAACCATTTTTCTGCACCAACTTTAATTTACCCTCCTTTCTACACCTTCATTTCAACACCGTCTCATGGTCGAACTAACTCTCATTAAACAGTGCCAGTAAACACCAGACGACTATATTCACTTAAGAGCGAAGTTTAGGAACCTGAATGTGTTAAGATGGAAATTCAAAGTCTTGGCGGGAAAGCTTAGAAAAAAGACTGTGACTGCATTTAGGTATAAGGGTTAACGTGTCGCGGTGTGTCCCCAACATCCCCTTATAAAAATGATGCCAGTTTAGCCCTTTTATTTCATATCATATCCAAGGTATTTACATCTTCATAGCGGCTACTTGCTACAGCCACTATCAATTCTGTCGATACCTTAATGATTTTCTGAGAGATTTAGTATTAATTCTGGTATATTTTCGTGGTTTTGTGCGTGATAGCGATTGACTTGTGCCTTCTGATCTGGCAACTCTAACTTATATTCCGTGTCACCTAGTTGTTCCTTTCTTTTAGAGATGAGTTATGACTTCCTATGCAACATGTATTTAACTTCAAGATATTTTTTCTATGTTAGTATTTACCTTTCTTCTCTCTCTCTCTCTCTCTCTCTCTCTCTCTCTCTCTCTCTGTTGTGAAGTTCTATCCATTAACTCATCTGATCCTTTATTTCCCCATCGTGTTTTTGCTTTACTACCTCATTTTCTGGTTTTCATATTTCGTACCAGGTTACTTTGAAGCTTAGCCATATCCCAAGTTTTACACAAATATATGACATGGAACTGACAAGTAAATCGATATAAAAAGCAAGATATTTTGACACTGTGCCGTAGTAAGGAAATCTGAGCAAATACACAAGACGATGATGTATTTTTATAGTTCTTAAGGGCTTATGGAAACTGTATGTAACCCTTCCAGTTCGAAGAGGAGGGGAGAATCAAAAGCTTCTTCACATAAGCCCGCGAGAATAGGGGACTTAGTGTTGCGCCACCCATCTTAGCAGCGTTTCCAGTCCTGTATGTTTGGTGTGCTGTCGGCCTGGCTCTAGCTTCCCCCACAGATTTGCTTGTGATATCTGATTCTGTGCATAGGATCCTCAGCCTGGTTATACGTATCTATTGTGGCTGTGTTTATCCTCGCGTGGGTGTACCGTCAGATATTTTACATTTCTTTTTACCTTAACTTGGCTCAGATTTTTATCCTTTTGCAGGTCATTTTACGTAGCTGAGTGGGATAATAAGACAATAGTATGGCTTAACATCCTTTCCACTGCACTTCTTCGTGACTAGCAACATATTCAAGTGTTATCTGTTTTACAACTAAGTTTTCAAGATGGGGAGATGACAATTTCAGGCCAAGGTAGAGTAAAAAAGTGTATAGCAAGGGATCTGTGTTGGTGAGAGGTTGATGTGTGTAAAGCAGTACGTTAAGGAGAAGGAGTCATAATCATAAACTGGGCTAATTTAGATCGCTGATGTTATCGTGGAAGACGAGACAGCCTCGCCTCAAGCCAGTAGTGTATGAAGCAGGTTTACGGTGCCACTCAACCTCATCCTCCCACCCGTGCTGATAATTTTCTTATTCACGACACCAGGTGAGTCTTAAGAGGATCTTGAAGTTGTACGTGGGGAATTATGAGTGACAGCACCCAGTCGAGGAGCATACATAGGAGATCGCGAAATTGTACATGGGGAAAGGTCAGTGACATCACCCAATCGAGGAGCATACACTGAGGTCTGGCTTATATTGCCCCTGGGCCAAGGCACAGTCAGGGTTAAAAGTTCACCTACTACTCCACTGCCCATGCTTCACACTAGGGACATGTCTGTCACTTTCCTCCGTGATGTAGCATATTAGAGAGAATCATTTACAAGTAGAGAAACACACTAAGCCTTTCTCAGCTCAGGAACATTAGAATGCAGAGGAAAGAAAGTTGTATTGAGGTGAAGTATCTTGCGATATTTTGTCACTGTCTGTTCATACTGAGCCTCTCTCAGCTTAGAAATATTAGGCTACAGAGGAAAGAAAGTAATGTAGAGGTTCAGTAGTAGGCGATCTTTTTTCCTTACCTGTACATTTGGTCATTTAGAACCAGGTGTGTAGCGTCATTAACTACGGTGTTATCGGGGCCCAGGTCACGGATCCCAGGTGCCTCGTTTCGGAGCGCAACACCTGTCAGGGGAGACCCGCCTTGCACCATCCATAATGACTCGACGTTCCAGGTAGAGGAGATGATACCGGGGAAAAGCAGCTTGTTAATGTTCAGGGAGGCATTTCCACACCATACCAGAGGATGTATATATTTTTTTCATGTATTCGTATTGTTGTGTATTCATATTCTCCACTGATGTAAATTTGTGACCAGTTAATATCGATCTATCTATCTCTGTTTATCCGTATGACTGTCTGTGTCTGGTTGTGTCTGTCTTGCTGTCTGTCTGTCTACCTATATCTATCTGTGTATTTCACTATGTATGTATGTGTCTGTCAGTCAATCTCTATATCATTCTATCAATCTATCAGTAGAAAAGAAGAAAATATTTTTATATATGCTGCCGTTTTAGATAAGATGTCCAGATGTACACCTTACACCCCCATAAAGGAAACACATTTCTTATTACTTCGGAGGAGCAGGTCTTTCAGTCAGGTCTTTAACTGCGAAAAGCTGTTCGAGGTGGTGATCTCAGAGCGAGGAGGGCGCGTGTAATATTCAAGCACAAGGCTACCGTTGCACCGGCCGTCGCGTCCATCCATCCCTTCGTGTTGATGAGCTATGACTAACACGGGTATGCATGTCGAGTGGGTAGGCAGCGCGTCAGGTGCATGTGTACGCCTTCAGATACATGCATTATTAAACCCCCAGCCTCTTTACACGGCCGTAAATTTGTATGGCTCCCCTCCCTGATGCACGTGAGTAAAAACTGCTGTGTAACCCCTGATGCACGACCCTTCCTTGTTGTGTTAATGTGTGTGTGTGTGTGTGTGTGTGTGTGTGTGTGTGTGTGTGTGTGTGTGTGTTCTCTTGTGCTTGTGTGTGCGTGTGTGTTCCCCTGCGTCTCCCTGTGCGCCTGTGTTCCTGTGTGCGTATGTGTCTCTCAGTGCTTGGGTGTGTACGGGTGACAGTGCACATGACCATATATGTGTACACCTCATGGCATATGCAGCGTTGTGTGCTTGTAAGAGTGCACATGACCGCATTTGTGTGCATCACATGGCAAAAATAATGTGAGCGTAAGATTGTAAGAACTTGTGTATTTCATGATGAACGGTGGTGTTGTGAAGTGTTTTGTGTGTGTGTGTGTGCGCGCGCGTTTGTCAGTGCTGTGTGCGTACAGTATTTGACATGAATTGATGACACGAGTATCAATATGTATGCAAAGTGTTTGCAGTTTTCCTTGTCTTGTGTGTGTGTGTGTGTGTGTGTGTGTGTGTGTGTGTGTGTGTGTGTGAGAGAGAGAGAGAGAGAGAGAGAGAGAGAGCCACGTCACACTGAGGTAAAAATCAGACACACACTGAAGCAAACTGTCTGACCGGGTATTTCAGGGGTAGAGCTGGAAGAACACCCTATTTCATTCCACCATACTCTTGACATTGCCTTTTTCACTGCCAAATATAATGAAAGGTGACGGTGAAAAACGGGATGCCTAGAACGTAGTCATATGAATCAGGGTATTTTTTTTTCCAGTATCTACCCCAGCCTACATGATTGAGTCATTTGTGATAGAATATTATATTTGTTTTTGACATAAGTGTGACGAGGAACTTAGTGTAAATCATGTGTCTGTACTGTATACCACAAATTTTATCTGTACAATAAGTGTTTATTACAGATGAACGTAATATTTCCTGTGTGTAGAATGTGACTGCATGAGTGTGCCCTCCTCCTTTGGCATTCTCACAGCCGGGCATCCCACTGTCTGCTGCTCCGTATTATCTCTTATATTTATACCTCCTCTAACTCACCTCCCTCCCGCAGTCGAGTCGCTCCCATCGTACTGTGTTTCTTCTCCCCACGTCACTTTTATCTCTACAAATACTACAATTACTCTCGGTGATTTATCGAATGTGATTATAGTTATTTCATCTTGTTCTCACGTTGCCTTTTTTCCCAGTGTGTACGGAGGTGCTTGGGGTTAGGTGTGCTATGATGCGTTGAGGCCAAGTCCAGGGTTCGTATTCTCCCTAGCACCTCTTCCTTAGCGATTTATTTTTGGGTACGGCGGGTTGATACCAACTTGTATGTTATTTATGCTGAAAGTGATATCATTGGAATTAGTTAAGTGGCACAGAAGAGGATAGTAATGTCTAATATGCAAAAAAGGTCGCTTATGGAGGGGCGTTAGTGAGCTTTCATAATTTACAAGAATGTGGGGTCAGGTCCTTAGGAATCAAGATGGAGAAATGTCAGTTTTAGGTCAAGTTAAAGTAAAAAGAGTTTAGGTTGTTTCCTCCCTATAATATAATTAAGCAGAACAACTAAAGCAGATGCACTTTCTTTTTTTTTGGGGGGACTCCATACTGTCATTACATCCAACAAGAATTCAACGTTAAGATATACAGGAATAAATATCTAACATATATTAACAAATTACTGTGCGTGAGCCATTAATGTATTCGATGCATGCACAATATTCCAGGTCGTGAGGTAGAATTAGCTTGGTTGCCCAGAGTTGTGAGGTCACTCCGCTCATTCAGTTCTCAGTATTACCAAGCCTGTACGCCTTTAGATGCGCCTCCACAAAATTTGACGTAAGTACATCATAATTTACATAAACTTGACCCCAATAAGCCACCATTAAGTTTATATGTTGCATCCGACTTATCTGATTCCTTTTGAATGTATGTCTGGTATTTCACAAGTAGCTAAAATGTACCAACAGGTAAAAGTGTAACCAGGCGTCTTAAGCCTTGCTTGATATACCTGCAGTTCAGTCAGGCCATCGTCTGTGAGGGGCCTTTTCCAGAAGTCTAATTTCGAACCCCTTCAGTGCTGTGCCGTAATGATGTTTTTATTCATGCAACTACCAGAAGATTTATATTCAAGGGCAAGCGTCTTATAGGGAAGTGAATAAGCGAATAATTGAACTTCTGTCTAACCCCTCCGGTTCCAGTACACTCTCTCCTAAGCTGAAGAGAACAGACTGGTGTTGGTGAGAATAAAATAAGAATGTCATCAAATTTAATAGGTTATGGTTGCATGTGTTCTGGAGAGAGGAGTGGGAGGGAGTTCCGGAGAGGACAAAGGAAGGTATGAAAAGAGGAAGAAGCAAATATAATCTTCCAAACAAACCTAAACTTTTCATAAGATTACAAGTGATCTAACCTTATTGTTTTTATTACCCTCAGTTTCCGGGAAATGGCGTGGTTTAAGTAGGGTACTTGAACTTAATAAATGAGGAAATAATTTTAAGAGGAAATGGGAATCCAAGCTGAAACTAGCATGGGGGAGAAGGGAGTGGCGGAGAGCTTGAGGGAAGACGGCTGTACTATCTGAAAGCTGTATCTTAGGTAATTTACTGTACCGCCACCCCAGGCCCCTCACCACCTTTACCCTTACCGCTACTTTCCTCCACTTACACCCTCTTTCTCATGCCCTTCCTCCTCCTTTATTTTCCTTGGCTGTTCTCTCTCTGCTTTGTCAGCCCTTGTCTTACTCTCCTTTCACCCTGCCTTACTCTACCACCACATACACCACTCCGTCTTTCGTTTCTGTTAGCGCGGCCTTACCCTGCCACCACCTTGTTTTACCTTTCCACTAACCTGTCTTACCCTGCCACCTCGCTTTCTTGCCCTTCCACCATTTACCCTGCCACCAGCCTATCTTACCTTCCTGCCACCCTGCCCTGCCCTGCCACCACCCTTGTCTTACCCTGCCACCACCTTTCTCCCCTGCCACCTCCTTTCTCCCTGTCTTTCCCTGCAACCTCCCCTCTCCCCTGTCGTGCTATTATCTCTCCTGCCACCACCCTGCCCTACCTTCCATATCCTTGCCACCACCCTGCCTTACCTTCCCTATCCTCCTTGCCACCACCCTGCCCTACCTTCCCTATCCTCCTTGCCACCACCCTGCCTTACCTTCCCTATCCTCCTTGCCACCACCCTGCCCTACCTTCCCTATCCTCCTTGCCACCACCCTGCCCTACCTTCCCTATCCTCCTTGCCACCACCCTGCCTTACCTTCCTGCCACCATCAGCTTTACATACAAGACCGTGGAATCCTCCCGTGTCACAGTATACTACCATCAGTGCCACCACCATGCCCCATCACTTACCATCACCCTACCACCACCCCTAGCCTCTGTCCTGCCGTCTTCACTGCCACCACGATCACTGCCACCACAGTCACTACCACCACAATCACTTCTACCCCAGTCACTGCCGCCACAGTTATTACTACCACAATCACTACCACCACAATCATTACCACCACAATCACTAACACCTTAATCACTACCACCACAGTCACTGCTACCACCATGTCTGCCACCACAATCACTACCACCATGATCAGTGCCACCTCTTGAATATATAGATACTGCTGCATTTGCCATAAGTATGTTCAGCAGTTATAAAGTGTTCATTAATAACATTACCCACTAAAACGTCAGCCCACCGACACTGAGGTACATTAGAGAGAGAGAGAGAGAGAGAGAGAGAATGAACTATGGGCCAGTATAGCATTGAACAATACACAAGGATCCACACAGACACACAGAGCACACCCTGATATTCCCTTTAACTCAGGAGAATATCTAGTACCGCTTCCTGAACGATTTATTACATGCATCAAGTTTAAATATTATCTTTTGTGTTATCGTTATCAATCTACTTTCTGTATAGTTTGCGTAATTAACGTACAACGGAAAATTAACCTTCATAATAGACAGGTAAGAAAGGGTTGTATGGAAGAATCGACGAAATAAGACATGCATCTCTCTCTCTCTCTCTCTCTCTCTCTCTCTCTATTTTTTTTTTTCTGTGCCTCCCCTTAAATGGCCAGGCTTCAGTGTCGAGAGGACCTCAACTTCGACCTTTAAGGCTATGTCCCCCTCCGCCTCACCCTCGTGTCGGATCTGACCTTCAGCCTCGAGAGTTAGCTGTCTGGAGAGTTACTTAGCTTTGTGGAGAGCTAGCTTCAAGGGGAATTGTTTAGTTTTCTTGGGTGTTAGCTTTCTAGGGCTGAGCTTTCTGGAGGGTTGGCTTTCTGCACGGTTAGCTTTCTGAAGGATTGGCGTTCTTGTGGGTTAGCTTTCTATAATGTTAGCTTTCTGAAGGGTTATCTGTCTGGAGGGTTACCTTCCTGTAGGATTAGTTTTCTAGAGGATTTGTTTTATGGAGAGTTAGCTTTCTGTAGAATTAGCTTTGTAGTGGGGTAGCTTTCTGAATGGTTATCTTTCTTGAGGGTTAGCAATGTGGAGGGTTAACTTCCTGTAGGATTAGCTGTCTAGAAAGTTAGCTGTCCGTAAAGCTATCTTTTTGAAGTTACGTATCTAGAATTAAATATTAAGAACAAAGATAGCGCCGGGGCAGACTCAACAAAAATCGCCCCACACTTGATAATTGCAACAAAGGCGTGAGCACTGTCCCTCCTGCCGTGGGTGGACACTTGTTAATGGGCGTGCTCCCGTGCTTTTTTGGTGCCGGTTGTGGGAGGCTGAGCATGTACGTGTGGTTCCGGGGTACGTCTTAGAATGCATGTGAGTCAGGGTGCGTGTACGTGCTCTGAATGCCTCATAAGGTACTCTCAAATTGGGGTCGAGTACGTGCTATATAAAAAAGGTAACTCATTAAGCCACCCTATATAAGAAATAGATAAGGAGACATTGCCACTCTCTCACCAAGTTGACATACGTTATTTTTATAGAGTTCTTAATGATATATGCCAGACAGTGTTGTTCAGATTAATTGAAAATCCTTGTAATGAGTGTTAATGAAGGCAATATCTGATCCTTCCAATTCTTGAAGTTCTCCAGAGCTGATTAAATTAAAAAATAGAATCACACACACACACACACACACACACACACACACACACACACACACACACATATAGATGATATATTTCGGAACATGAATGAGAAGAGAAGAAAAAAATACATCTTATTCCTTCCCCGCCCACCCAGTCCTGTCTTACTGGATCCTTAAGACCCGCTTGCAACACGGGCCGGAATTCTCGTCGGTTGGGGAAGCTCCTCAACACCTTTTGCTAAGCTATTTATTTTGTTTACTACACCTTACTGTCCTCGTGTGGTATATAAATCTTTTCAGTATCGCTATACTCTGCATAAGTGACCTACAGAAGGATATCAACCGGCCATATACCAAAATAAATCGCTAAGGAAGAGGAGTTAGGGAGAATACGAAGTTAGGATAGCCACATCCGTGCGCCTTTCCAAACACAGGCCAGTTTCCATGTTGCAAGCGTCTCGATTCCAGTTCCGTGAAGTGTTCAAATGGAAGAATTATTACCACGTATGGAAATTGTGTGTACTGGAACACACACACACACACACACACACACACACACACACACACACACACACACACACACACACACACACACACACACACACACACACACACACACACACACACACACACACATTAAACATAATATGGGTGAGTCATACACATATATAATTTGTGCATGTTGAGGAAGAAAAAAAAAAAAGTATGTGATTGAATGACACAAGTTTATATAGACTTTGTGTTTATATAGATAAGCACAATTAGCATATATGGGAGCATGATACACACAGGTAAAGATCGTTGCCATTGAGAAAAGCGCCATTCACATATATATGGATGAAGTATACACTCTTATAAAGTTTTTCTTAATTAGGAAGACAAACGCGAATTTCACTTGTAAATTTCCTCCCTTTTCCAGTTCCGTATTCATGCTCTTTATAATCCCTGCATACGGTCTGCGGGGAATACGTGAATTGTATCATTTCTGCCCAATCCCCACGTGGTGTAAATGTCTCTAAATCAAGACGAGTTCTTTGGTGTAAACTGTAAATATGGGAACGACTTTAGAATACTCATATTAAGGAAATTCTTAAGGAGACAAAATTTATACATAACCTTCTCAGCCCTCACCCAAGAACACCGAGTCAACAAGGCGACTCTCTTTGTCTCGTGAAGGGGTGGGGGGATGGATGGGGAGGGAGGGGGAGTGAGAAGAAGGGAGATGGGGTGAGGGTAGGAGGGAAAGAAAGGGGTAAGGATGAGTACTGAAGGGAGGCAAAATAAGGAGAAAAGGAAAGGAGTGAGGGGGGATGTGAGGGAAGTGAGGAGGCAGGTGAAGGGAAGAAAAGGGAGGTATGGAGGGAGTGGGGAGAGAGGAGTGGTTGAGAAGGTAAGTGAGGAATGGTAAGGGATAGATGAAGGATAGGGAAGAGAAGGAATAAGGAGAGAAACAGGGGTGGGGAGTGAATAAAAGTGAGGGGGTGTGAGGAAAGGTGAGAGTGAATGAGGGGAAGTAAGGGGAGATGAGAGGGAGTGAAGGGAAGGGAGGAGTGAGGGAGGTTGAGGGGGAGTGAAGGGGTAGTTCCGGTTGCTTGCATGACCTGTTGTGGCTCCTCTTTTGTCAACACACACACACACACACACACACACACACACACACACACACACACACACACACACACACACACACACACACACACACACACACACACACACACACACACACACACACACAAAGAAC
Source organism: Coenobita brevimanus (assembly GCF_032717465.1). Lineage (NCBI taxonomy): Eukaryota > Metazoa > Arthropoda > Malacostraca > Decapoda > Coenobitidae > Coenobita > Coenobita brevimanus. The sequence continues at coordinate 61,717,933 of NC_137046.1, read as the reverse complement.
GTCGCTTAACCCCATCAGTACGATGACAATTTTTTTTTTTATTTACTTTTCATAAGCTGCCTCCAGACGATTTCTCTCAACTTAGGGGAGACCTGTTGTAAAGAAAATGTTAATTAAGGCTGTATCTAATTCCAAAATAGAATAGCATGGTGATAGCAGGAATGAAATATAAGATACAGTATTGTGGTGAAGTGGTTAATGTTTATTCTGGCACTTTCCTCCTCCTCCTCCTCCTCCTCGTCGTCGTCGTCCTCCTCCTCCTCCTCCTTCTCCTCGTCCTCCTCCTCCTCCAATTCTCTGTCAATCTGGACACAAAATGGCGGAACGAGACCATTGTTTTATACCCCCTGAAGGGAAAGCCGAGGTGATGGACAACAAATATCAGAGGCAAGGACGCCGTATTGGATTATATTTTTTGTGTGTATTTATTGTCTTTTTTTTGGGGGGAGGGGGGCCCGAATGATATTGTTCCATTTGGAGGAGACTTTTGGGACTGGAAAGGTTAGAGCGAGCCTTGAATAACCGCTTCACAACAAGAGCTTTTCCTAAGCTAAATAAAGTCGTCTGGGTGGAGCAGAAGTAGTGTGCAAAAGACATTGCCTTGATGAAAAGGTTGATTATGCAACCGTCCTCACGTTCACTTAGCTACTCCCACAATCACGTATAGCCACACATCACACATGGGTTGTCATGACCATAATTTCACTTACATCAGTCCCTATCACACAGCCACTTAGATATTTACAATCCCACTTCGTCTTTTCCACACACATTCACACAGCCATCCTCACAGTCACATCACCCCTACCTTAAAAGCCATCCATTCTCCTCGCCAATAACATAAGCGCTTCAGCAAAGAAAATCAAGTAGCTCCTTGACATTCACTATCTCACCTTCGCCTCCACATACACAATCACACATGTTTTGCCACCTGTACTATCTCTCAGTTTTATCTTCTTATCTTCTTCCTCTGTCTCTCAGTAGTCGCAGGCAGACTATCATTCCCACCTTCACAGTGTCTCTCCACAATCACACCTCCATCTCCACAATATCACTTCCTCTATTCATCTCCACTTTAAACCACGGTCAGACATGGACTTCCACACTCACAATCAAACGCCCACCTCCACCTTCACAGTCACAGTCAAGCATTCACACCTACACCCCCAAACATCTCCCTCCACTTTAAGTCACAGTCAGACATGCATATCCACACTGACAGTCATGTATCCTCCTCCACTTCCACAGTCGCAGTCAGACATGCACATCCAGACTCAGTCAAACGTCCACCTCCACAGTTTCCCTTGCTCTCCACAATCATAATCAGATATCCACCTCCACCTCGTCAAGATCAAACATCCACATTCTCACTCATAATCAAACACCCACATCCAAAGTCACTCCTTCTCTAAGCAATTACAATCCAACATACACATCTAATTCGACAGTCACACCTCCACTTCCACAGTCACGCCTCCACTTCCACAGTCACACCTGCACTTCCACAATCACACCTCCACATTTACAATCACACCTCCACATCCACAATCACACCTCCACTTCTACGTCACACCTCCACTTCCACAATCACACCTCCACTTCCACAATCACACCTCCACTTCCACAATCACACCTCCACTTCTATTTCCATAATCACCCCTTCAGTTCCACACTCACACCTCCGCATCCACACTAACACCTCCACTTCCACAATCACACCTCCACTTCCACAGTCACGCCTGCACTTCCACAACCACACATTCACCTCCACTTCCACCTCCACAGTGAGTCTCTTCCGTCTCCATGGCGTCTAGGTGAGGAAAAAGATTGAATGGTTGACTGACAGACCATTTAACTGCGCCTGTGAAAAACGACGTGGTGGAGGAGCGCAGATAAAGCCAATTGACGGATTAAACCAACAGAGAGAGAGAGAGAGAGAGAGAGAGCATGAATAGAAAAGGATCTCCCAACACACACACACACACACACACACACACACACACACACACACACACACACACACACACACACACACACTTAACTGTAAACCAAATACCCAGCCAACCTTGACACCAAATATTTTCCTGCGCTCTGAACTTCAAGCCGCCCTCCCTCCCGCGAGTGACTCCTGGATCCGCCACCGTACAGTATCGGTAAGGAGACAAAGGCGCCCCTGAGAGACGTGCATGGGAAAGGTCAATTCGCTGCTTACTTTTACCGGAAATGACTCTGAAGTGGTAGGGGAGTCAGAGAGAGAGAGAGAGAGAGAGAGAGAGAGAGCAGAAAAACAGATAGTCATACCTGGAGTACTGCATATTGATGAGACGCCATACATGAAAAGAGTGTAGAAAGTACTGAGAGAGAGAGAGAGAGAGAGAGAGAGAGAGAGAGAGAGAGAGAAATCGAAATCCCATATAATTATATCCGCCTTCCATAACTACCACGTCACCATCCTCACTGTCTCAGTTTCCTGGCTTTTATTCTTGTCTCTGCTTAATCCCTGTTTCAGTGGCCCCTCTCTCTCTCTCTCTCTCTCTCTCTCTCTCTCTCTCTCTCTCTCTCTCTCTCTCTCTCTCTCTCTCTCTCTCTCATTACTCAGTGCCAGTCAAGCGTGCACCACTGTCGACTGTAATTTACGACTGCGACAAAATTACAAGCGACCCGACGCTCCTTCAGCCGCCCGACCCGTGATATATTGGTGTATAATTCTCCACGCCTTGTCATCATGGGCTATCTTATTTAATTGCATTTACTGAGGCCCAGTGAGTAATAGGCTTGCTCTTGCTTCTGTGGTGGTCAAATGGCTCTTTCTGGGATGTTCCGAGTTGTGTAGTAGAGAACAAGTAGAAACACTATAACACACACAGGCTTAAGACAGTAAGCTTAATATTTCTTTGGAGACTTCAATACTGGGAGAAAGTAATCCTAGTTGTATTATATCTTTGGAGATTTCAATCAGAAGAGAAAGTAATCCAAGTACTATTCATCCCTACACCAGGAGAGAGAGAGAGAGAGGGAGAGAGAAAGAGAGAGTGTCCTTGCACTGCCATTCCTTTTCGTCCCCTTTACGGCACGGGGGGAATATTTGGGTAGCGTCATTTCTCTTCCTCCTGGGGATGGTTATCGTGCAAATAATATAAAGAAAACTGTGATTCATAGGCTTGTTTTCACAGTGCCTGAAAGTAATAGAAGGAAAGAATTATACCTTCAGTTGCCAGAAGAAAATCCAAATTGGGCTGAGACTGTTTTATTTTCGTAATAAAAACATGCCCGTGGTTTTTCTTTTTTTCTTTTTTTATCAGTAATACTGTCCACAGAGTCGCCTAAACCTGTGCATGTAAAGAGGCGATATTTTACTTTAAATTGTATGTAACAACAGTGCCCTTTTCTTAGCCACCGTCGGCAAAAAATGGTGTCGTGATGTCTGCAGGTGAATTAAAACCCAACAATTCCATTTGTTATTCTTGCTGTCATTAAGCGACTTCATTCACCTTCGAATAGAGTTTTCGAAATGAAGAGGTTAGATGCAATTTTCATTAACATCTTCAGTACTTTAGGCCATTCTTGAGTAAAATCGCCTAAAAGCAGCAAAAATAAAGTAAGAATGGCGTCACGTAAAGAAATGAGATTTTAACTTTACACAACAAAATGCCACGATCACCTCCATCCTCGGTGAAGTCATGTCGCGATTTTTGTGTGTAAATTAAACGCTGGTAACTTCGACCCTCTCCCACCCCTCCCCACCCCGACACCGATGGTCTATTGTTACATTTCCGTCCCAGGGATTTACGAGAAGGTTAGACAAACACACTGACTTCTGAATGTCGCCTGGCTGTCCTGAATGTCACCACCAGTCACTGGGGTTGTACTGATAAATTCTATAATTTAATCCCTTTGCTCCTATGGCTTATATTATGACCGTGTACTTAAACCTAATATTGCCAATTGGAATGCGTATCCCTAATTTGTGATAGCCATTTGTAGGACACCTGTGATTTGTAACTACGGCCAGTCTGCATCCCACAAAAGACAGTGCAGACAGCAGTGATATGGGGAAGTCAGACACTGTCCATCATCGTCACGCACTTCAAAATTAATCTTCAAAAATCAATAGTTTGCATTCCACATTCCGATTTAAAGTTTAAGCATACAAACACTAGAGTTTATTAATAAAAGAAAAAGAAAACTGATTTAATGCAACGTTTCGACCAGTAGAAATTATTGGATTAACGAAGGCTACATCTATCCCTTCCCATTCAACGATGCTCTCATAGGCTTAATAAAATCGTCTGGAGGTAAGAGGAATCAACAACAAGCCACGAGATTAAGGGGCTGACCTTTCCACCATGCAAGAAATCGTAGTTCTTTGACGCTGACGATCAAAAGATGATTTTATTTACCATCGGAGCTGCGTCTCGTGTTCTGAGGCTAAGTTTTATTAAGGACTGCTTGTTTGTAGTTTTATTTTCACTCACATAGACACCAAACACCTGAAAGCAAAAATACGGTAAATACGGTAAATAATACACACACACACACACACACACACACACACACACACACACACACACACACACACGCATTCCTGAAACTAATTAACTACTTCGAATACTCCTTCATCACTGAAATTTATTAAGACTTTTTATAAACACAGTCTCTGGATCACGCTCGTTTGTCTCCTGTCTGGAAAACTCGGTGGCGTTCCTGACCTTTCGGAATTTTATGGCTCATTCTCTGACCTTCGTGTGAGAGACGTGAAGCATTTCCAGGTTGTGCTTTTGCTTGTGGTTGTCGTTTGTGGCGGATTTTATCTCTTGGGTATGTGAGGGACTGTTATTGTGGGAGACTGTGATTGTGGGGGACTGTGATTGTGGGGGATTGTGATTGTGGGGGATTGTGATTGTGTTGTAGGAGCGTCACACAGACCAGCTGGCTATTTGAGCTGGATTTTTTTTCTCTGATTTTTGTTATTCTTTGACTGACTAGTATTGTTATTTTCATTAGGCTTTAGTGATAATAGTAATTAATAATTATTAATAATAAAAATTATAATAACGATAATAATAATAATAATAATAATAGTAAATTATTATTTTTATGATGATGATGATGATGATTATTTATTGTTATTATTATTATGTTGTTGTTCTTCTTGTTCTTGTTCTTATAGTCTGGACTTAATATTTTTCAATTTCTTCAGCCGCATCCTGCCAGCCTTCCGGGTCTCATCTCTTTCACAATACATATAACAAACAAATACCACATCTAGAGGAGCTTCACGTCTGCCTGCCACATCTGTCACACCCACACCCACACATTTTCTCCATAATGCACCAAGTCAGCCACACATCTCACGCTTCAGTACCACATCACTTCCACGAAACGTACATTACCAAGTCATATTTGCTGCCACTTCCGTTATACAGCCAACAGGTTCTCCTTAACCTAACCTAACAGCCTTGCTTAATGTAACCTAACCCAGCCAGCTTAACCCAACCTAACCTAAGCTAATTTAACCTAACCTACACTTCACACACCTCATTACTTTATCACTTGGACATAATGCTAGTAACTCATTTGCTGTCACCTCCTTGCAGCACTCAGTATTTAACATTATGTCATTTTATTCCATGCTGGCATACTCAGCTCTTAAAGTCATCCATCCTACTACTTAACTACTTTATTAGTTACTCGCGCCTCCATAGCGCCATTGCACCTCTATGCCGCGTTCATCTTTCATGCCACACCATACATTGCCACACCCAATGTTCTTTCATAGCACTACTGTCAGGTCACATTTATCCTTTACCACATACCCATCGCACACCCTTACTTCACACTACACCTTCCTTGTCACACCACACACACTAGCACAGCCTTTCTTCTCTGTAGCCCATCACTCTACGTGGTTCACTCTCACACACTTAACACTGTCAGATGCCATTCACCTACTCCTGTACCACATCACATCTTCCACACCATATCGCACACTCTACTGTACCCCTGCTTCATGGCCTGTCACATCACACTTCTCATTAACACTCTTCCCGCCGCCACATACCTTCCATTGAGCATATCACACCACACACTCTACCACACCACATGCCCCCATACCACATACCATAGCACCACTTACCACCACACTACATACCACCACGCCACATACCACCACGCCACACCACACACCTTACCACACCACATAACACCACACCCTTCTTCACTGTCCATCTGCCTCTCTACCCATCACGCGGGCATCACGCTTTTACCACAGTCCAGCCACGCCCCTGCCACACCACATCCCGGAGCCACACCCTAAAACATCCCTCCAGCATTACGGGACATGACTACCAATTACTGTGTGGCTCTTACGTCCTTTAAAATTAGTATGACTCTGGCTCTTGCGGTTGTCGGCCTTTATTGTCGGTCTTTCATCCTTTCCTTCCTCCATTTTTTTGCAGTGTCGCCTGTCTCATCCCTTCTTGTCACCTTCCTTCATCCATTCGCCGTTTACCTATTCTTTATGTTCCCTTATTCTTTTTATATATATATATTTTTTTAGTTTTTATCTTTCTGTCAGCAGTTCGTCTTACTTATGATTACGTCATTTTTCTGGTCATTGTATCATTTATCTTATTATGCTCCAAAATTCTTCATCTTTTAATGTCGCTTTCTGCCCAGATATTCTCTCTCTCTCTCTCTCTCTCTCTCTCTCTCTCTCTCTCTCTCTCTCATCCTTATCCCCATACCTTCTCTTTTTGACCCGCCTTCTCCTCTCTCCCATCCTTTTTCCTCATCTCTCTGATCCCCTTCTCTCTCTCTCTCTCTCTCTCTCTCTCTCTCTTTCTCCCCTCCAAAGCCCCTTCTAGCTCTACCGTGGCGTCCGCAGCTTGTCACTTTATCAGCATGTTCCTTTCGCTGCCCATTCACACACACCCCTCACGCCCCACGCAGTCGCTTTAACCCGCATTCACCAACAATTTCCCTCCTTCCCTCGCCCTTTTCAGTCTCCCTGGACATCTTTTATCACCCTTTTCTCCCCTTCTCCCTTTAATTCTTCTTTTTTGTGTGTGTGTCTGTGTGTCGAAGCATTTTTCAATTTTCCTGTTTACCAAGCGCTGAATATATAGCTTAGTTTATGTACATCGTCATTAATTAACCAGGTACTTAGTGTGACGTGTTTCATCCTATATACATATTACATTATCGTTTGTCCTCATACGCTTTTCTGTGTTGCCTGATTCTATTGTGTTCGAAATTTTTCATCCACTCGAATCGAAGGCCAATTGTTAGGTAATTGTGATCACTCCTGTTTGTTTGTCTGTGTGTTTTGCACGCTATGTATCTTTTTCCTGTTTCTTCCCTGTTCTTTGCTAGTTGTATTACGTGTTTGTCAGTATTGTGCTTCTTACCTGCGGTCTTTTGTAATGTTTCTTACCTGTCTGTCGCTTTTATGTATAAGATTCAAGTGCCTCACATATTTGTCTCTCTCTGTCTTATACTTTTCTCTGAAGATGTCTTTGAGAATGGTGTAGTGGTCAGGTTATATTTTTCATTGTTAAGATACATTTAGCAGTGAGACACGAGAGCTGTGAATTAATTATATTAAGTACGACAAGTAATCATTAAAAATAATAATAATAATAATAATAATAATAAAAAGGAAATTGAAGCATGTTCACTCACTTTATGTCCATCTTACTTTCGCTTAATATTTCCAAACCTGTGTATTGCACGTAATTTACATCAAATTCATTTACATATTTAAAGATTTTCTCTTTTATGTCTCGTAATTACCACAGGAGCTGCTCAGAATTTATCCAACTGGCTCAAAAATTTCCCACTGTCAGTATGTCACTTTCTCTTTATTCAGCCATCCACATATGTTTTTCTTTTTTTCTTTTCTTTTTACTTTCCTTTGGTTCACCTGCAAGTCTTCCGTATCTTCTTACAGCCACCTTTCTCTTGGGTAGAAGTGTGTGTGTGTGTGTGTGTGTGTGTGTGTGTGTGTGTGTGTGTGTGAGAGAGAGAGAGAGAGAGAGAGAGAGCAGTGATGGTGCAGGAGTGACCGCCATTTCTTTAGCTGTGTTTACCGTCTCACATTTTTGTCTCTCACTGTGACAGGCTGGAGCGATTCTAGGAAAGCCAGAGGGGCGTTAATAATGGCAAAAGAAAAGGGGGAATGACACTTACGATTACCGTCCTATACACAGACATGGATACCCAGTCAGCGGGGAAATGTTACGGGTGAAAATCATCATTATCATCATCATCATCATCATCAGTACGACATGATTCCTTTTGAACTCACGGTACAGTTGAAGGCTTCCTATGAGGTGGAAGATAAAACAGTAATATCAAATGACATTTATTGTCATTATTTTTTTCACTAGCACCATACAAAATTTAACTTTAGGTCAGACATCTAGAAGTGAAGGAGTCTGTGAATGGCATATTTAAGTCCTCAAGTTTAAGATGCAAAGATTAAGACTAAAAAAACGTCCCCTGGTTCAGTAAGCTAACTAAAACCAAATAATTCCCTAAATATCAGAATAATTCCCCAACGTTTACCAGATTTTTGCCAGATAAGGAAAGAAGGAGAAGGTTGTGATGATGTGTCTTGTTCTCCCAGTGTTCTTACGACCGAAGCCCTTGTGTCTGCGTAAGAGTGATGATGGTGGCTATTTCCGAGCGTGTAGCCTTAAATCACTCTCATGATACTACGTTCCAAGGGAGATGGTAGTTATCCGCCTACTACCTTCTTTGCCTCTGTAGCAGAATATGTGCCCATCAGATAATTCCTTAAATGTCTCAACAGGGCCTCCTGGCTTCATTAAGACAAACCGCCTTGACTAAAGTGAGTACGGGAGAAATGAAAGGAAAATGTTGTATATGAGTAGTAGTAGTAGTAGTAACAGTAGTAGTAGTAGTAGTAGTAGTAGTAGTAGTAGTAGTAATAATAATAATAATAATAATAATAACAGAACTGATGATGATAATGGTGATGTCAATAATGATGATAAAGACGAAAATCATGAACATGTTGAAGCTTCTGCTGCTTTTACTGCTGATAATGATAAAGTATAATCGTAATTAATAACTATTAAAAAGAATAATGAAGCAGCACAGAAAATATCATAAATCTAATTAAGCATTTGGTAAAGTGGTATAAAGCCACAATTATTAAAGGAAAACAGGAAAATTCTATACATCTACCAAGCTACCGAGAACCAGTGAAGAGCAAATAAAACCACAGTGACAACAGGAAAACAGGAAAAGACCAGCAGCCCTCTTTCCTCTCAATGACTGGCCGGAAATTACCTGTAAATACCCACTCCTGCATACCACCAACAATTTTATCTCAATCATTATTTGGCCTGGGAATGAAAAAGAGGAGAGTCATGGGGAGGGAGAGAGAAAGAGACGGCTCTGACAGGTGCCGAAGACGGATGAGGCCGAGATGTGACGGATGGAAGGAGGGGAAATTGTTGTGGAAAAGAGAGAGTAAGGAGGAATGAAACAGCGAGAAAGGCGGGCTGAGAGAGAGAGAGAGAGAGAGAGAGAGAGAGAGAGAGAGCAGAAAAAGAAATTACTGCAAAAATACAACAAAAGAGGTAAGAACTGGCCAAAGGAGAGAGCCCACCCTAGAGAGAACTAATAAATAAGTAAAGAGGGATATTGAGGAGAATCATAGAAGTGAAAGTAAGAAAAAAAAAAGTATCCCTGAAATGAGAAGCAAACGTAAGAAAGAAAAGGAATTCATGAGAGAGGGAGAGAGAGAGAGGACGAGGAGGAGGAAGCATGACAATGTAGAAAGAGTTATTGGATAATTAGAGAGGGTGCAAGATTGAGTCGTAGGGGGAGGACTGTCACTTGCGTCTCGGAGTCAGTGTCTGAGGCTAAATTAAACAGCGAGGAAATGGAGAGAGGAATGAGCATAAATGGCCGCCAATAAACCTTTTTACGATGTCCAATTAAGAAGCTAATTAGCCAACCCCAGAGAATTGCATGGGGGGAGGGAGAGAGGTAATTCATGCAGGGAAAGGTTATGTATGAGTTAGGAGGCGTGCCGGGCCAAGAAGGTGAATGGATGTGGTAAATGACTGAAGAAGAAAGCGAGGCACGGAAATTGATGAGTCTAGGGAGTAGGCGTAGGATCGAGTTTGGCGGATGAGTTATGTCAGAGGGTGCACGTGACAAGTTTTATGTGTACGTGAGTGATGTGGAGGGGTGGAGAGGGAGGGGGAGGCCGAGGATAAGATGGAGGGATGGCGTGGAGAGGTATATAAGAGAGGGGGGTGTGAGCTGGGGGGAGGGCAGTGAACTGGCGGGGGACAGGGCGACATGGAGGCGATTTATTTGTGGCCACCCCTTACATTAAGGCGTCTGGCAATAGGTTGATAAATTATTATTCATCATCATCCAATCCTGTGTTGCCCTATGAGGAGCGTAGGAGCCCGGGGCTAGGCAAGTTGGTTCTGACATTTAAGATGAGAGTGACCAGCCTCACTCATCCCTGAGTGGCATTACATGGGCAATAAACTCCAACCACCCCTTGGATATAAACCTGCACAGCCTCAGTTCGATTGGACCGCCTTAATTGTCGAGATGATGATGATGATGATTATTATTATTATTATTATTGTTGTTGTTGTTTTTGTTGCTGTTGTTATTACTGGATGGTCTTAGGTAGGAAATATGAAGCAAATCTCCAAAATCAACCCCCCAAAATTATGGGCAGATAGTAAGCCTTGTGAGATGGTGCAAGGAGTCTAGGGACTTGAATGGTGTGTGAATGAGTGTCTGGCCCATTTCACTCGGCATGCTGTTGATAATTCTTCTTTTTTCATGCTCCCCTTTGTGTTTTGGACCCTACCTAACTCTGTCCTTAGCATGTAAAAGAGATCATGATGATGATGATGATGATATACTGTGGCTGTGGAAGAGACGTTGTGATAATGGGGCAGGAAACCACATGGACATCAACGCTAATTGGGGCTGGGCTGAGCTAATTGCGTGTCAAAGGTCAAGGAAGTAGAGGCAGTAGTGGGGTGAGGTTATGGAAGACGGTGATTGGGTAAGTGTCGCAACCTGTTAGCTACCCGTACGGCTGCTGTCATGGTGGTACAAGTGAGATGAAGAGCTACCTTGAATCCGATGACATATTTCGTATCATTCCTTGAGATACCATATTAACACGATCAATTTAACTCACATCTTCTCTGGTCAGTGTGAAACGTAAAGGTGAAATGTTCCCTTGTACCATTTTAGACGATTAATAAAGCGTAAAACGTCTTATTCCAATCGTAGTATGTTTACACTTGTTCTCCTCCAACTTTCTTTTAGTAGCCAACCAATTCCAGAACAGATCTTGATTGTGCCATTTCTCCCTTTCAGCTTCCAATGAAAGGGACAATTTCTTAGACTTCTTGCCTTATGTTCTATTTCGCATTAAGAACTTAAATAAATGATAAACAGATACGGCGATTAAATAGATAAGTTAATAGATAAATAGATAGATAAATAAAAGCTTAAAATATGTCATGATTTCCCCCTCGTTGTCGCATTCCCGGTGACAAACTGTAGGAACCTTAAGTGATGAAGCAGTAGAATGGCGTGTCCGGGCCGGCGCACCAGGTAAACCAACAGCTTTGTTTTATCAATGGAGCGGCGTGGCGGCGGGAACGAGACGAGCTGCGGTGGGGAAGACAAAAACCTGAGCCGTGTTGACATGCTCCCCCCTCGTGACCAAGCGACGGACGTGATAGGTTGAACGCAACCGGTGTGCGCGGCGTGCGAACTCCGTGACCGCGCAACCATTACCAACCTCGACGAAAAACTAAACGGGAATATCAAATAGAATTAAACCTTTAGCAGCGAAGTATCCAATTTCCATTTTATTGCAGCAAACATCAGACGATTATGCTGTACTCGGGAAACCAAGGCACTAGGCAGGTTCTAAGCTTATGACTGCTATTTTGCGAGAGTTAAAAAAAAAAGGATCATATTTTATTCCAGCTTACGACGGGGGATTTTATTTAGTGGACAGAAACTCACCGCAGCCAAAGGTTTAAGCGTGGAAGAGTCTGATTATGGGCATGTGTGAATTTTAGGTACACTGTCGGGCAGGGAGGAGGGGGATATGAGGCTGCAATGGGTAGCGTAGGGGTATGAGGTGGGGTGATGGGGTAGACGTTCACGCCAGACGAAGAACGGGTGCAAAAAGTGGACGTGTGTGCGTGTGTGCGTTGGGCGGGGAGATGCAGGGAGCGACGCACCTCCTTTACTACCCGACGCACCTCCTCTTCTTCCCTGCCAGGACCTCTGCTTCTACCCTAGCAGCACCTCCTCTCTACCCGCCAGTTGCGTGAGGGACTTGATCTGGTTAAGCGGGTGAGGAGGGACCAGCATCTAAAACACCAACCAGTCTAGGGGCGGGAAAAAGGACAGGAGACCTTCACCTGCACCATCACCGTCGTCAGTGTTGTCGTGTCAATTAAAAAAAAAAAAAAAAAAGTGACTCATCTAACACTTTCCCATCTTCCAAAGGACCTGTGTTATGGTGTGTACTGACAGGAGAGACTTTTATATCACAGGTAATATCCAGTGTGTTGCATTTTTTCCCCTGTGTACTAAAATATCCCTGCGTGTGTCTGCCCGTGGTGTGGAGATATGAATTACCTCCATATTCTCAGCCACAACGTTCGGCGGTGATACTACTTCATCTACGGCAGCATCTAGAAAGGAGCGGGAAACTGTATAAGGTCAGTAACCTTGTGTCCTCAGGTTGCGTTTCACCCCCACCAACCCCGACCCTCAACCCTCACCCTCTTCTCCCTACTCCCACCCCAACTCCTACTCCCATCCTTCTTCTCCCAACTCTTCACTTTTACCCACACACAGCTCCCTCCCTTCTTACACCTCTACCCTCTCTCTTTCGTACCCCCTTTTCTCCCCCTCTCTCTCTACCTCCTATCCTCACTCGTCAATTTTACTATCACACATTCCATTCCTCACTGCCACCGCCACAACCGCTTTCCCCATTCCCCTTTTACCCTCACCTCCCCACTCCAACCCTCATTCCCACTCACATTCATACCCTCACTCCTGAACCCCACTCTTCCATCACTCCTCATGCCCGCTCCCATTCCCACTCTTACTCCTCAGTATCAGTCCCTCCTACTCCCTCCACATGTCATCCCTACTCAACACAACCACTCCTTTCCCCACCCACACTCCCAATCCTACCCTCTCCTCACTTCCAAAAGTATTGTCACTCCCACTCCCACCCCCACTCTACCTCGCACTCCCCACTCCACCTATCACCCCACTCCCAACCCCCAATCCCAGTCCCGGTTATCACACACGGGAACGCCATTAGCTCTCAGCATGAACTTCAGAGGTTTCCAAAAAGTCGACTCTGGCAATCCATCTCGCTGGCTCGGGGTGTCACTACGCTGAGGTTGCGACGCACTTGGCATCCTCAAAAAACACAAGAGGCGACCATAAAAGAGCTTCTTAATTGGCATATATTAGCCGTATCGTCCATGCTGGCTTCGACACACCTCCCGAGTTTTTTTTTTTTTTTCCCCCGAGCGAGCTTCTGGTGGACTGGAATTTTAGAAGAGGGGAATGTAACACGAGTAAGGCGATGACAAGGGAGTGACAGCTAAATGATTATTGGTCTCTCTCTCTCTCTCTCTCTCTCTCTCAACCACATAACGTCCAATCTTTCCGGTTTCCAGTAAAAACGTCAGCTCTGCATCACGCCTTGTTAGCACGTTCCTGCAATGTATAATAGTGTAGCACAGTATGGCCGCGTGTGACGATAGCGCGCGCGTGCTGACTAAGGCATGGAGCGTCCTCTGGTGGTTATGCCGACTTGAAAGTACTGCATGTCCTCGTTAAGTTTCCAGATGATATTTCCAGATTTCTTTTTTCATTCAGCTACTTTAAAATGAGATAAAATGGTAAATCAGTTTTATACGTAGGAATGGAACTTTTACATGCTTTATTTCTTTCGTCTTGTAAGTTGTTGTGGTTCTGACAGAAAAAAAAAAAGTAAAGAAAAGATGACAGCATATAACGATTTTCTGCTCAGTGCTTCCTCAGCCAGTTCACTGCTTTCAGACAGATTTCAGGTTTCGAGCTACATAGAATATTTTGTTTGTATATATCGACTGGACGGAGTTCTTGATATGAGACTGTAGAATCCAGGTGACTAGATTAATCCCTGAATAAAGTTTCTAGATATAGAGATGCTGCTGGAACCTGTAAAAATGTGGAACTAGCGAGGGGAACTTTGCCTGTGAAAAATACAGGAATTTCTGATGTGAACTTTAGCTTTCAAACACTGATATAATTTTTGTCATCGTTTATATCTTTCTGGGCATTTTTTTTTTTCTTTATGTGCCTGACTCTGGGCATAGGCTTCACAGGCTGCTCCCAAGGCCCAGTAGTCCTTCTACATACTATACACCTCTACATGTTGGTACTCCTGATATGCTTTATACTTTGAAAAAAACATACGCTTTTGCAATTACATACAATATTCTCAGCATTACCGGACCCCTTGATGTGCATATTACTTTTATATAATGAAATACTTTTGTCAGCATGTATAATTTCTCGCCATTACAAGATCCGTGACTGTCTCTTTACTTTCTTAAAAATTGATATTTATTCTTAAACCCTGGAACACATATATTTTTAGAGTTCTGTGTCATGCCAATTAGTGTACTTGAATCAATATTTTTTTTTTTACTTCTTTTATTACTTCCACTTAATATACTTAACATATACACAATATATTTTACCCGTGAAATGCCTGTTATTCTGAACTCAGAAAATTTCCTCTCAGTTTTGATTATCATTTTACTCTCCGCACAAGAAAGTACAAATCCTGCTATACCGTGTTTCCATTTTGTTGTTATCCATGCAATTACTTTTGCTTTGCTGCAGTGAAATACTTTTGGCATCTAATTTCCAGTGTTTAATTTTTTAACATTTGCTCCTTTTTCTTGGCGATTTTCACTGTGCTGTAAAGGCACACATCCTTTTAGTTACCGTATGCACATCACAGACATCAACTCTAATTTTCAGTGGCTCGGTTTCTGACACGTTCAATTTTTCATAATCCTTACTGTACAATCAAGTCACATGCCGTACACATTATAGATATAACTGTTTTTTTTCCATCCCAATTAATGAAACGCCTGAACTCATTACCCCAAGGTCGATGTACCGTTGTCAGTAGAGGTTATATTACACCGCGACGCCTCAGCCCTTTATTTTCCTACAAATTGCCACACATATACCCGAGTCAGATTTTCCTTAACTTTCCATTAATTTTCTCTTGCGCCTCACAAAAGCGAGCTGGTGACGCCCTGGAAATAATGTCAGTGCACGGGTTTTTGCTGGCGGAACTGTGGTACTGTTATTATGACGTTAATCCCTTGACTCTGATCACTTTTTTTCATTTTGATTATTCATGCTGCCTCCAGACGACTGAACCCAACTCAAGGTGGTCAGTTTGTAATGAAGGGGTTGATGAAAGCGATCACAAACTTTCCCATCTCGTATTCTTTGTCTTAAGCCGATCCTAAGCCGAATTATAATCGTTTGGTGGTGTCAGAAATACAATAGAAAATTTTTTGATCCTAGTGATGTGGTTAATCTGGCTGTTAGAAATATAAAACGAGATCAAGGGAGCTGGTGAGGTCAGTGAGTGGCCGAGAATATAAACATCTATCTCATTTAATAACTTCCTCATCTTATCACCATCCCTGTCAAGCATCTATTCTACATCATCTCCATCTAATCAGCTGTACCAATAATCTCTTCACACTATTATCTCCCCTGTCTGTTATCCATCACAAATACTCTTTACCCATCCAACTACCACCCTCTCCCCCAGTGCCTGTTCTCTTCTTACTGTGCTCTGTCCATTGTAACTTGGTCTAAAATTGCATTCTGTCCATCATAATGCTGAGGATTAAAAGTAGAGTACGGTGCTAGTCACGAAAAAGTGAAGAGAAATATAGCCGTTGATCTGACTGATTCTGGCACAGAGCTACAGGAAATAATCTGGAAAGGACGAAAATCCCCGCCAAGTTAAGGTGAACGAACTGTAACTGAAGGACGCGAGAGATGCCGCCTCGAACCCCACCCTACTCAGACCCTTTCTTAGCCTCCTGCTGTTATCACCCATGAAGTTTTGATAACGTGAGAGCGCCCACAGTTCGTCCACCTTTCTTCCTTTTACGGCTTATTACCCGTAGCTTAAAGACAAAAAAAAACATTTTCTTTTTTATTTGCGCCATGTTTTAGTGTTGATTTCGTGTTACAACTCAGTAGCTGAATAAAACTTTACTACGTCTTTGCTTCTTTTTCATAGCAACACCGTATTGTAGTGTTGACCTCATGTTACAGCTCGGCAGATTTAAGCCAAGTTAAAGTGGAGAGAGTATTTAAATGGAGGACAAGATACAGGCCACTTCGGATCCCACCTAGGCCCTAGCCCTACCTTAACCTAATGTTCCCAGACCTGACCTAACCTAACTTAACCTAGCCTAGCCTACCCTTATCAAACTTAAATTAACCTGCCATATACACCTCACACCAACCAGAGAACAGGAGAAAAGCCACTTCTAACCCCACCTCGACCCCGACTTAACAACATAGCCAAACCTAACCAATAATGATCTAACGTATCCAGACCTACCTAATCAACCGAACCCAGGAACACTAACCAGATGACAGAAGCCTCATAGAATCCCACTCCTGCCCTGACCCTTAACTTAGCTTCCCTGACCCTAACTTAACCTCCCCCCTGTTATCACGTGGGCAGTAATAACCATGAGAGTGCCGAGTCACCCCACTGGCCTGTAGGTGGCGCTGAGGGCGGGGTGTGCGTTATCTGTCTGGGCCGATCGGTTATATTACTGACATCACCTGGCCAGCACCGCCTTCCCATTAACCCCTTCACCCAGAGAACGTCACCTTATTGCTATTTATTTTTTGCTACCTTCAGAGGAGGAGGAGAACAAGAAGACACTGATTGTACTAACAGAAACAATCCCCATATACCCTATCACAACCTCATGTCTGTCCATAAGCTCAAGGAAATCGTCTGGAGGTAGCAAGCGTAAAATAGAAAAAAAGTCTCTTCGAACTGAATGGACTAAGAAAGCTGAGAGTTATGTGCAAAAACGGTTCTGTCGTGAGGAGAAACCGGGCTTTACGGAATCACTGAAATTGTTTGGAAGAAAATAAAATCGGATTATCGCACGTAACATCTGGAGTCGTATTCATAAAGGATCGTAAGTAATTTACGGGATGAAAAGTCACCTTAATAATTAACTACTGTAGCAAGTTTATTCTATTATTATTTTTATTCATTTATTTCAGAAGTCATATTAACATTTACTCTAATTTCACTGTGAAGCCTTAGGTGGCTGTATGAGTTACGTGCATATCAAGCAATCTTAAACCCAGTCTAAGCTGAAGAGACTTTATACATCCTTCCTCTTGATATATTAGCCTTGTGTGTGTGTGTGTGTGTGTGTGTGTGTGTGTGTGTGTGTGTGTGTGTGTGTGTGTGTGTGTCTCCCATCGAACAATTCGTATTAGGCAAGAAGCCCCGTAGTCCCTCAGCACAAGGAAAGATCAGTTTCTATCTAAAAATTCCATTCTTCTTTGCATAACCATTTTGCTTCCATGGGCACACTTGGGTTTTATTCAGGTTTAATTCAGAAAGTTAGATTTAGGTGAGAAAATTCAATCTTTCCAATAGTTAATCGAGATAGTCCTCAAGTCACTGACAGAACTCCCCCTCCCCCTTTAACAGATAGATAAATAGATAGATAGAAAATGAAAAATCGTATTGTGGTAACCCAACAAAAATTGCTTGATGCGTCCACAGAAGTTGAAAAGTTTTAGGTCCTGACAGAGATGCGAGAGCTTTTGATACACATATGTCGATTTATAGGGAATAAAAATTGATTTATCGGTAATAAAAATGGTATTTTCGGGAGGGAAATATCGGTTTATTGAAATTTAAATCGGTGTATCGTCACGGCCTTTGTCGGGAGTGTGTCGTGAGATTTTAAGTATTACTTCGTCATTGTTATTGTTATCTTGCCCCCAGGTTCATCTGAACGTGAACCCGGTGGACTGCAGGCTAAAATAGTAGTAGTAGTAGTCGTAGTAAGAGTAGTTGTGGTAATAGTAGTAGTGATAGTGGTGGTAGTGGTAATAATAGCAATAGTAAAAGTAATTACAATAGCGGTAATAATAGTAATAGTACTAATGATCACAATAATAATAATAATAATAATAATAATAATAAAAATAATAATAATAATAATAATAGTAGTAGTAGTAGTAGTAATAGTAGTAGTAGTAGTAGTAGCAGCAGCAGCAGCAGCAGTAGTAGCAGTAATAATAATTAATAGTAATAATAATAATAATAATAATAATAATAAAAATAGTAGTAGTAATAGTAATAGTAGGAGCGGTAGTAAATATATCACTAAGTATATTTAACTCAACCCTAAGATCAAGTTAACCTTCCCTAGCCGCCTCCAGGTCCACATCCACCTTGATACGGCTGCTTTATCTCTCTTATCACCTCGACAGATTCTTTCAGCCGACAGTTAATGCCCCATAAAGATAGTCCCTCCGTCTTAATTACGATAAGGGGTTTAGGTGGTGATATCAGTGCTTCGTCCCCGTGGCCTCGAGATAAGAGCTGTGACTGTCTCTGAGGCTGAAGAAGTGTGGAGATAAGGTTAATAGCAAGATGAGATAGAATGTTGAGTAAAAGGGTATAGAAGAGGAAGAAGAAGAAGGAGAGAGAGAGAGAGAGAGAGAGAGAATCCAAGGAATACTTAAAGAGCAGGAGGACAAAAAGGGAAAACGTAGTACTACATCTTTTCTTGTGTTTATTTGTGGTGAGATTTCTATATATTACATACATTTCCGTATATTAACCCTTAGGCATCATAGTTCATCCTGGCTGTCACAAATTTTATTAAGAAGAGTGGGTCCCGTCAAAAAATAAATAAATAAAAGATGAAGTCAGAGTAAAGGAATATGAAAATGTTAATACTGATTCATTTCCATTTGTTAGATTCTCATTTTTGTTGAAAACTTTAATAATACTGATATAATTTCATTCATTAAATTCTCGGTATTGTGTAAATAGTTGAGGGCGCCACCTGTCCTATTTTCGTTCCTTCTATGTTTTTATTCAGAAACTCTCAATACGCATCGTACAGCATACGGACCCATAATCCAACAAACAGCGACCTTTAAAGATACTCCACACATAAACAACATATGCTCAACATTCTTAACCTTTTCCCTGACAGTATAAAAAGCCATGTATGCTTACTTTTCTTGCTGCATCGACACTGGTATGGTCTTGGTCTCAAAAAGCCGCTGATAATTCCACAGATATTTACACTTTCAGATCAGAGGACGGTGTGTGTATTATATTCTTGCTACCTTTGGGCTACTTTATGCAGTGTATTTTTGAGAAGGGAAAAATAAAAACTCTCATACCCTAAATAAAGTAGGATAAAACCATCTGATAATAATAATAATAATAATGGTGGTAGTAGTAGTAGTAGTAGTAGTAGTAATAGTATAAAAACGAAATCCTGTGGCTGAAAGAATTAAAAACTATGTTCCTTATTAATTATACTCCCAGTACAAGATAAACAAATCACCAATAACCTCAGTAAATGAACAAAATCCTCTGGCAATGGGCAGAAGAATATAAAAAACGAATTAATATGAAAAACAGAATTAAAATGGGCGTTGCCTAGTGATTATATTCCCGATAAAGGACAACCAAAACACCAGTAACCTTGCCAGAAAAGTTCACAAGCACCTCCCACCTCAGCGTTATGGTCTGAAGAAAATTTACAACTGGCGAAATACAGTGAAATCCCTATCTTTACTCGTGCGTGTTTCAGATGGTTTCGATTTTTCCCTTATGGATTCGTTCAGTTTTGGGAAGATACGTATTTCTCTCTCTCTCTCTCTTTCTCTCTCTCTCTCTCTCTCTCTAATTACATATTTCGTCATAACCCTAACCTTTTCACCTTAGGAGCAGGTGTGAGTCAGCTGGATTGAAAGTATATGCGTGGGTACAGTACCTTGGTCTCTCTGTCTCTCTCTCTCTCTCTCTCTCTCTCTCTCTCTCTCTCTCTCTCTCTCTCTCTCTCTCTCTCGTAATGATCAGTCGGACTTAATATTTACATGACGTCATTCTTTAAGCTTTCATCTATCTCGTTCCAAGGCCAAGATTTTAACCCCTTCACCACGATATCTTCTTTATTTCAATCTTGCTGTTTAGAGATGACTTTACTCAGATTAGGAGAGACTTTTCTAGCTGGGGAGGTTAGATAGGGTCTTCATTAACGTCTTCCCTACAAGTGGACCCCAGAGTTAAACAAAATATTCTGGAGGTGCACAAGGAAGACCAAGCAAGATTTCTGAGTGAAGCTACTGACCTCTTACTCTACTTATTATTATTATTATTATTTTTTAATTTGAGAGGGCAAATAAACTGGCGCTTAGAATTATACATACCCACAGAACCACCTAGTAGTGAAGGGGTTAAATAAGGCTACAGACAATCCTCTACAAAGCTGAGTAAAATCGTCTGGACTTCAAAGGGTTAAGATTTGGTGTAGTCTGGAGTGTTCATCCCGTAGAGTTCATTTCCAGGCCAGCCCAGAGTGGCATTGGGGAGGGCTTCACGTACAGACTTACGATCAGGTACTGTTTGCATTTCAGATTTAATTTTGTACGAAGAATAAGGACAGGAAATTCTAGTTCTTCCGAGAGAGAGAGAGAGAGAGAGGGGGGGGGAAGTCAAGGGGGCAGATATGTCCACCCTTTACCCCTTAAACGAATAAATCCGTTTTTAAATCAGAATTACCAACTTTACATTTCAAGCTTTTATTCAGGCCTTCAAAAGTCGCCTTAACAATATAGACCAATCAAGAAATAGTTCAGGACGTATCAGTGACCACCATAAATATAGTGATACGAATTACTGATAAAAATGATTAGGTTTGTGAAATTGATGATATGCCGTTGATTTTATTGGCAGTAAATTTGTGCTGGTAAGAAGGCGTATGATCCTCTTACTTCAACTGGTTCTGGCTTTATTCCCAGGTTTATTTTGCCATCTCAAACCACTTATTCTTTACAGTTTGATGACCTGCTTTATTTTAAGTTCTTGCTATCTCCAGGCGATTTTATTCTCTTTAGGCGGTCCGTACTGGAGGGGTTATTTATTTGTCTTCATTAACCCTCTTATGGTCGAGACAGCTTTAGTGTTCTGCAGTAGCAAGCGCCAGACGATTTTATCCAGCTGAGAGTTAGTCGTAGCAGCCCGAGCGTTAACTTCATTTTTACCTGGGGGCTTTTCTGAACAGGGTAAGATTACCTGGTACCAGCAAAATTAAATTACAAAAGACATCTCCGCACTGAAGGGGTTAATCAGTATTCGTATAACTAAAACAGAATTCGTGTACTCTAGACCAAAAGTGTGTTAAACAGTGATTTATATTTTTGCTTTATTATGGATGTTATTTACTCATTATTTTTAGACGATAGTTTGTGTTTCAGCCATCCATTTTCCCGTGGGCAACTACTCGTACATTTCAACCACCCAGCCATTTGTAGTCCCCCCCACCCCACCTATGCGCCCTCCGCCTTCTCCTCATTGCGCTTCCCTGACCCCCTTTTCTCCCTCTTTGCACCTATTCCCCTCCCTACCCTCTTTTTCCCTCTCATTGTCGGTTCCCTGTCTCTTCCCCCCTCCCCCTTCTCGTTTCAACCCCTTCTTACTCGGTTTTCCATTCCTCTGCTCCCCACTTCGCCTCCCTCTCTCTCCGCACCCCTTCCCCTCCTTATACCTCTCGTCTGCCTCCCTCTCTTCACCTCCCTGCAGTCCCTCGGCGCCCCCCGTCCCCTCCCCTCTCTCCGTACCCCTTCCTTTCCCCAGCCCCCCGTCCCCCTCACTGTCCCTCCCGTCCCCCCTCCTCTCTCTGCGCCTCCTTACCGTCCTTGTGGCTCCCCTTCCCTCCCCTCCTTTCTCTGCACCCCTTCTTCTCCCCAGCCCCCCGTCCCCCTCACCGCCCCTCACACCCGTCACTCAAACCTTCCTCCCCTCTTCCCTTTCATCGCCCTGAGCACCATAAAGGATTCTGTGCGGGGAAGGTCGCTTGTGTGGTCGGCCCCTCCCCATTCCCTGCCTCTGATGCCACTATTGGAGAGCCACTTTAATCTTACTTGTCGACACCGAATCACTGCTAATCTTATCCAACTCCTCCGTATTCTTGACTCCCAGATAACGAATGATAGACAGGAGGTGTAAGTTTCTCTTGCATCATCTGCGTATCCATCCCATACGTTAGATGATGAAAGTAGCTGGGAATGAATAAGTTTATATACCTTCCATTCATAACTCCCAGATAACGCATGGTAAATAAGAGGTCTAACTATGTATTGTGTTATCGGCGTTACTATTCCGTAGTGTAAGATCAGGAGAATGGCTAGAAATAAAATGGATTAACGTGAACCTAATCCAGGCTCAACCGCAGTCCATCTTTCCATCCTAATTTACATTCAGTTCATAACTTTTGAAAACATAAGAACATAATAAAATAAGAAGAGAGAGTTATTGCAGCAGGCCAGTTAGTCCATGCTAGGCAGCTCCTACAAGAGTGACTAAACTACTAGAATAAGACAAGGATAGTAAAGAAGGCTTTCCCTCGCCTGTCTGATGAGAGATGTAAGTTTCTGTTTAGCTTTTCCATGGTGTAAGTTCAGGAAGTTGTCTGGGAATAAAAAAAGATTAACGCAAGCCTAATCCTGGCCTTACTGCAGTTCTTCATTTTATTCTATTTCACAGTGCCGTTCAGTGTTCAGATGGAAATCTACACATTAATGGAAATTATCTTTTCAGTAACCGCAGCATCATTGGTTGGGATTACTTTCCTATGCTCCTCCGTATTTGCTCAACCTCTTTATCCTTCCACCTCTCCTGGCTTATCTTTTTCCCTCTCATTCCTTTCATCATTTTGGGCTACGCTGTTTATTGCCCTCCCCCCCCCCCTCATAGTTGGGACAAATCTGGTAATTTATTCCAGGTAACCTCAGTCAGTTTTATTCAACTGAGAGTGAGTAATAGGAGCTTGAGAGAATTAATGGCCCTTTAGCCCTCCGAACACCAAATTCTAGAATATACAGTATCACAAATTCCGAAACATAGCCAGTACGTCATCGTCTTCAGTATCACCCACAATAAATACTTTAAAGATTTCAATGTTTTTTTGTTTTTGTTTTTTCTGTCCAGGTATGTGGACAATTTTCACGAGGCTCCAGACATGATGGCCGGCATTCCTAGACATTAGGAAGAACCAATGAAACCTTACTGGCTCAAAATAGCCTCTTGTGCTGCTCTTGAAAAATTGCGCTTGGAAATTGTAGGCTTTTATGACCTCATGTTATCGCCTGGGAATTGTCGACTTTTGGTTAATTTGCGAGGTAGTCTAAACGAAAAGCGCAATAAAAAACCCGGAAAAATGCCGGAAAACTGACTCACGTAGTTCATGTTTATTTTTGTTATTTGCTTTCCTATCATCTAAAAAAAAATGAGATCTCGTTGCCAGTAGTCTGAAGCGAATGCCCAGGAAGAAAAAAAATAGTTACACATGGCTGATATTTGCCTGCTGTTCCTCCTCTTTTTTTTTTTTAGTCCTCACCATAGAAAAAAGAAATTCGCTTCGTTTGTGATCTTAAGCAAAAACACGCGATAAAAACCGTGAAAAAAAAAAAGTTGGAAAATAACCCCCATGTAACTGATATTTGCTTGCGATTACTTTTTCCTTTTTTTTCAATCCCTCGTCACCCTAAGGAAAAATGTAGATCTCGTCGGCAGTCGTAGGAGCTGACAAAAAAGGATCCGTGAGGTGGCCGTGGAGAGGGACGCCGAAGACACCTCCCCAGCTTGCATAGGGAGATGAGGGTCAACAACTGGAGGGACGTGCATGCAAGTAAATAAAGCGGGGCGGCAGACGGGCAAACACTGGGGCATGCTGGCTGGGACGGAGGTTGGGTAATTGGTCAATAAGAGTTCATGCACCAATCGGAGCAGCATACCAATGAGGCGCACGCTCGGTACTGGTATTGGAGAGGGATGCCTTCACGTGGTAGCACCGTAGTTAAGCGAGCGGCTCCTCTTCGCGATTATACAAACGTTCCTCATCTCCCTCCTTCTCCCCGAAAGGTGGATGGTGGACTGCTGGAGAAGGGACACTTCAGCCTGCAGTCCACCTGGTTCACATTTCAGTTGAATCTAGGACAGCAACAACAACAACAACAACAGCAACAACAACAACGGTTACTACTGCTACAACAACTACTACTTAGTACTGGACAAGACTTAAGCTCTTCAACCCGACAGCGTATTTATATATAATACTTGATGCCTCAAAACAATTTTACACCTTTTACAAAATCAGTCTGGTAGCGAAGGGGTTCAGTGGAAGGCTGTATCTAATCCCTCAAGATCGGAAATTCATCCCACTGTAAATAAAACCGTCTGTAAGCAGAAAATAAGAAAAAAAAAAAAGCGATTAAAAATAGAAAGAAAGAAAGAAAAGAAAAATACGTCTCATACTGAAAGGGTTAATGGTGCCTTAAAAAAAAATTTCGGCAGAATTACTTCGAGGATGCATAGTCTAGGAAGTGGAGCCTACTGGAGGCCCTAAGTGGGTAAAATAAATCGACAAATGGGAGTGCATGGACCGATCGACGCAGCATATCAGTGAGGTACACATAAAGGCGCCTGGTGATCTAGTGGTTAGAACAGTCCAGTCGCAGTGAGGCGCTGACAAATTTTTTACCAAATGAATTCGAGGATAAATCGTCCAGCAAAGGAAGGTTCCTGGAAGTAGGACGATGGTTGATAATATGTAGCATTTCATGAATCGATCGAAGTAGAATATAGTACAGTATATACGGTACGAAACGACCGGAATATATATATGAAACGGCTGTGAAGGGGTTAATGTTACCTTGACTGATTTCCAATAAAGATGGTTCAGTGATTAATCCATGAGTATGAGGATGTACTGGATACTGTAACAACTAAGGGGCGTATTGTTTTAACCAATTACTATATGGTGCAGACATGCTCCCACTCTCTGACGATAATTTCTAAGATACAAAAAGAAGATAGAACGTGTCTAGCCTCTATGTATCGTTCCTGACTACTCTCTGTAATGTAGATTGCAGATTAATTTACAGTTGTAGATGTTCCTTAAATGACCATCGGATTTCAGGGACCTCTCTACCCCTTCGCGCACATAGTTTTAGTAACACTTCCATAAGACTCCCGAGGTGTTACGTAATGATGTGCGTGAGGTGCCCGTCGGTACCCTGGCGCCTTGCAGCTTCTACTCGGTGGGGTGTCGGAGGGTGGGTCGGAATGCTAATGGATTTTCTATGGTGGGTCTGTCGGTGTGTCATATCCAGCCGGGCATTTG
Source organism: Coenobita brevimanus (assembly GCF_032717465.1). Lineage (NCBI taxonomy): Eukaryota > Metazoa > Arthropoda > Malacostraca > Decapoda > Coenobitidae > Coenobita > Coenobita brevimanus. The sequence continues at coordinate 61,692,362 of NC_137046.1, read as the reverse complement.
TGAAGTGTAAAAAAGCTTGGTGGTGTTCCCCGGGATCCTGTGTGCAGTTCAGCTGTTGGGGGCTTTGGCTATGGGTCTTCACTGCTCGATATAACTACCAATGTGCCTCAGGTTGTCATAGTTGATCCTTGTAATATTTTCCCCAATTTATTTTTGGGCTTTAATGGGTGTTTGATCTTCACGCCTCAGCGTAAGTACCAGTGTTCCCCAAGTTGTCTCACAGCTACACCTTGTAATATTTTTCCCTATTCAGTTAAGGGTGTTTTAGTATCATTGGCATTCACGCTTACTGGCCCATAATCTAAGAACAGCTTCTTAACACACTGGTTCCATAATTGATTCTTCACGACTCGACGTAACTATTAATGTACCGCGAATAATCTCACAATTATTCTTTGCAGTGTATTTATATGTATTTTTATAGGTGTTTGCACAGAATTATTGGTGTTCAACGCTTGCAATTTCATCCCCGCTCACCTGTGGTAACACGAAAGAGTTAGTTCACGACTCGACCTAACTACTCCTCAAGGTGTCTCAAAGTTACACCTTACACTATATTACTTCCTTATTCAGTTATGGGTGTTTGTTTAGTATCACTGGGATTCGCGCCTACTGGTCCAAAATCAGTTATAGACTTCCCAACACCCCCATAAGCCTTGGTTCCATAGTAGATTATTCACCCCTCGGTTTACCTATTAATGTGGTTTGTTACGCTATTATTCCTTTCAGTGTATTTCCCTATTCACAGGTTCATAATCACGTATCGATTTTTGTAACACCTTCCCTTAGAAGATCCTAGGGACCCAGGATTCTCTCTCGGATTAATAAGATCGTCTGGTGTTAGCCAGAATAGATACTTGAGTTTTCCCGACCACAAGAGGGTTAATGGTACCAATATTAACACTGGGGCTCCTGTAACTCAACCTTAGCTTAAGTAAAAATGTTTGATGTTGCCTAGAATTTTGTACTAGAGAAGACGCGGCCATGAGAGAGTTAGTGGTAGTAAGACTGCCACTCCCAGGCTCACGTGGCTTTCCCTCAGGTGAATAAAATCGTCTGGCGTCAGCTGGAAAAGAATACTAGAGGTGTCCGACCATGAGAAGGCTGACTCCCCGTAAACATCTTCATAATTCAAGTACCTGTCTGGGGGCTGAGCAAGGCAGCATGCACGATGAATGAATATGTGTGTGTTTAGTTCTAGGAATTTAAGGAACGTTGAAGGTCGTCTCGCTATGGAGGAACCGGTCCTGTGTGTGTGTGTGTGTGTGTGTGTGTGTGTGTGTGTGTGTGTGTGTGTGTGTGTGTGTGTGTGTATGATGGACCAGACAGCCGCCTATGAAAGACAAGTCCCTCTAATTAAAAATGTTAATAATCCGGATCTGTATGCGCCACAGCCTTGCATTCGACCTTCATGATAAAATTAGAAGAGGTCTGGCAGCTTTGTCTGAGAAACACAGGGTAGTCCATATATAACTCTTCTCTTCCACCCCGCCTGGCGATTATTCATGTACGGGGGGGGGACGGCTAAGTGGTATTAGTACAGGTCTTGTATCATATACCCATTTCCGTCTCCCACTGCCACGCACGACCCACACCAGCCGACTGAGCCGTCCTCTTATCACGTGCCACCAGGTGAATTTCTAGACCACCCTGTATATCTCACTAATATTTTAAGTTTTGTATATATCTTTTCAACAATGTAATTTTCCCACTTTTTTTTTCTTTCTTTTTTTTTTCTTTTTTTTTTTTTTGGTCCCAGCTTGCCTTGGATTCGTATTCTTGTCGATTATGAAGGCTTTGTGTTCCTATCCTTGTCTTTTACTCATTGAAAGTTGCGTTATTTACAACCTACCCCATAACAAACAGCCTCAAAGGGATCAAGTGGTCTGCTGCTATTTGCTTTCCTTTGTACTCCTTTGTACTCCCTAGCACCTTTTCTTTGCTAGTTTATTGAAGCATATGTGACTTAAAAACTCACGTGTTTGTTATTTGTGCACATAGTGTCGATATAAAAGAAGAGAAAGAAAGAAAGAAAAAGGAAAAAGAAAAAATTAAAGAAAAAGAAACAGAAAAATAACGAAAGAAAAAGAACGAAAACAATATAAATGACAGACAAGAAAATAAGGTGTCATATAAAAAAAGCTCATTAAGGAAGAGGTGTTACAGAGAACCTCCTAAGATGACTAGAAAAGAGGCCCAGCGACCTTCCTCCTTGACCACCCTTCTTCCAGGTCTCATCACGCCGTCTTGCACTCCTTTCACCAATACATTTCTTCACGGCGGCCTTCCACCTCACCTTTGCTCCCGGGACACTTTCCATCGTCAGTTTCACCTCTCTGCCTCCCCCCCACCTCATCTTGTCATTGTGTAATCACGTCTCATGTCCTGACGCTTACGAACGGAGAAAGTGAATTTTAACCTCTTCTTTTCGATGTATATACAGTACTTTCTTTTGTTTTTACTAATTTTCAGACTTATAATTAGCGAGATTTTTCGAACTGGATGAAATTTGATACAAAATTCATTAACTCCATTATTAATAGAGATCCCTCCTGAGGTGAATAGAATTGTCTGGTGTTAGTGAGATATAGAAATGCGTCGTCGGATTGGGGATTAACCAGCATAATTCGACTAAATCAGGAGCGCCCAGTATTCTTTGGTGCATTGTAGCGGCCGGCATACACACGCCAGGCAGACCAGTTCTATCATACATATTCAGGCCGCGTTATATGGCTCATGAAGGAAAACTGATCCACAGGGCATGGGAACACCACTCTCTGTCACTGGAGATGTCTGTCCGTGTTTATGTCCAGTCCGTATCGCGTCCTTAGATTCTTTTCACCCTAAACTTGAGCCTACAGCACTTCATGTCCAGCTGTTACAGATTCTTTATGAAGAGGGTGCATCTGTAATCTGGTGTATGGATTTTTTTTTTACTTTAATTTGTTTTTCCTTCCGCTGTTTCATCTTCTGTATTCAAAAAAATGTGCAGGATGGTCTAGAGTTACAGACCTATAATACTGATACTTCATTAGGTGGAGGACAATAACTTTCGAATCTCATTAATGTTATCATAGGAGCCCAACAGACTTCTCAGAATAATGCGTAAACACACACACACACACACACACACACACACACACACACACACACACACACACACACACACACACACACACACACACACACACACACCACCGTACAGTTTGGGTTCAAAATTCGTAACAAATAATTAGCCCCGTAATTTATATCAGTATAAATCAATATTCCCCCGAGGGCTGGGAGCTCACCTCGCGGGTCAAGCAACGGTAGTAGCGTGTGTGGGAGGAGGGGCAGGAGGGAGATAGAGGGAGGGGAAGAAGAGAGGGAGGAAAGAGGGGGAGAGGGAAGGGGAGGTGTTTTCTCTTAGCCGACCCAAGTGCAGAGGAGAGGCCTCATGAAGACGTTCTTTGTTTGTAAACACAATACTCACACGTTCCTGAGTCAGCCGCCGTACTACAGCGTAAGCGAGTCCGATTGCTCTTAACTGGTATTAGGTAATAAAGTGAGATTAGCCGCCCGCGACCTGCACAGTAATTGCCTCGACTGTGAACCTCCTTGAACAGGGTTGCAGTGTTGTATTGTGATGGCAGAGAACTTGTTAGGCCAGTGATACCAAGCAGATGTTGCAGCCCACTTCCTGCCACCCCGCTGCTGCCTCGAGTCTGTCTGGGTGTGACTTGCAGAACTGTAACCAGGTAATTACCTGTGTGTAGGACCGTCAGTGATGACACCAGCCTTAGTTGTGCCAAGGGGCAGGTGCGACACATCTTGAAGCAAAACATTAAAGTAGTCACGGGCCACGACACGGGGCTTACAAAGCACTTCAGTAACTCCCTTACGAGGTCAGGTAGGTTAATTCTGAATACGAAACTGTCTTCTCAGAAGTCTCCACGCTCCACCAGAGACCCTGGGAGGCGGGAGAAGCAGGGAATGGAAGTGAAGGAAATTATAAAGCATAAAATACCTGACGTGATGTATTGGAAGTGAAGGTATATGGAGAGAATCAGAAATAACAGTGGTATTGGAGGGAGCCTGAGGAGAGGACAGAGATGAGGTTATGTTGCACCTTCTATCGGTGGAAGTGTAGAAGAACGGTACCAGATCGCGGTGCCCCATGACTTGCACCACACTCTGCTATTTCCTTCACACACACACACACACACACACACACACACACACACACACACACACACACACACACACACACACACACACACACACACACACACACACACACACACACACACACACACACACACACACACACACACACACACACACACACACACACACACACACACACACACACACACACACACACACACACACACACACACACACACACACACACACACACACACACACACACACACACACACACACACACACACACACACACACACACACACACACACACACACACACACACACACACACACACACACACACACACACACACACACACACACACACACACACACACACACACACACACACACACACATTCTGCAGGAGCCATGACTATCACATCTATATGCCCTCGACCCCCATACCCTCATATATATTCTTTTCACCCATAATGGCTTCCCTTACCTTACGTGATGCTCTGATAAATCCCCTGCAACACATGGCTGAAACACAGTTTTTTCTTTAGTTCCCAAGTAAAACACACAAAGAAGCTTAGATAAAGTTTCAGTATACGATATATATATATAGATAGATAGATAGATAGATAGATAGATATGATTATTTATGTGACATGGTTTGGAGACCTAATACACTGCACTACGTACAGTTCAGGTTAGGAATTCTTGGCAGAGTCATAAAAATCCTGTCTTTGAAAATACGGAGAGAAAAGCTGTCATCATATAATCTGACTTGTATTATAATATTTTTAGGCCATTCATCTAGGTACATAGTGATTTATGGAAACTTTTGTGTGTCGTCATATCAAACAATGTGCCACCAACTGTACCAAGACGTGTGACTTCAGCTGTGCATTTCGTTATAGCATTTTTTACATTTTACTCGTACCTTCACTAGCTCGATCATTTGTTTTTTCAGTCATGCTCAAACGCCTTTTTACCTCTAGTCGTAATTATACACAAGGCCATTCAGTAACACACTAGGCAATTGTATAGATTACCCAGGCCACTTTAATCATCATTTTTTTTTTTTAGTCCTTCCTAATATGGGCCTGGAGACTCTAATCAAAACTAGAGGTAGATTTCCCAACTTCACCCGTCTGAAATTGCTTAGAGAAAATCGCCTTGTCAGTCAGGTCTCTCCAAATCATCTTAACTCAGTCTGCCCCAAGCGGCCATTAACTTTTTAAGATAATAACAGTAATATTGAGCGTCTTAGCTAGGGTCATGCTGCATTTTTGTTAGGTCAGATTTAATTACGGGTGTTCGTTGTTTAGGTATATTTTGCTTTTTCTTACTACCTCTTGACACTATGCTTGGGGAGAGAGAAGGGGTTTTGAGGAGGTGGAGAGGCAAGAGGTTGTTAGAAGGTAGAGAAAGAGGTTGTGAGAAGGTAGAGATATAAGAGGTTTGTGAGGAGGTAGAGAGACACGGGGTTGTGAGGAGGTAGAGAGACAAGAGGTTGTGAGGAGGTAGAGAGACACGGGGTTGTGAGGAGGTAGAGAGACAAGAGGTTGTGAGGAGGTAGAGAGACACGGGGTTGTGAGGAGGTAGAGAGACGAGGTTGTGAGGAGGTAGAGAGACACGGCGTTATGAGGAGGTAGAGAGACAAGAGGTTGTGAGGAGGAAGAGAGAGAGGAGGATCTGAGGATGTTAATGGAGACTTTCTTACCTCGACACTGAAGAGAGCATCACTAGTGGCTAAGAAAATCGTCTTGAAGTACCAGAAATAGAATAGATTGACGTCATTGAACAGAAATAGGTAAAGAAAATCGTAGTAAACCCCTTCAGTCCGTCGACGTACTTTTAACTTCATTGTTGCTTCTGTGTGACGATTATATTCAACGTAGTGGAAAAATCGTCCAGTGAGAAGGTTAAAGGAGGCTGTATATCATTCTTCCAGGTCAAAAAAGTATCTATAATGCTGAATGAAATCGTCTGGATATGACAAGAATCAAATAATCAGAAACTGCAGCTCTAGTGGTGGCCCAGAAACCTCCACAGTCATGTTGGTAGAGGAATTTTGAAGAAGAAGTAAAAAATAAAGTGAAGAGGCCAACTTGTACCTTCACCAGATCTCCCTCAACCATGAACACTCACAGAGATATGAGAGCTTGCACAATTTTTATTTTTTAATGCAGTGAAGAAAGTGAAAGGCTAGAGGTTGAAAACAAAAAAAAAGTTCGTTCCGCGTACTGAAATTGTGTAGTGTGAAGATGCAACATATTTGGCCCGACTTTGATTTCTTCAGTTTGTCCGTATAATTTCTGTTCATTAAACCACAATACACACACACACACACACACACACACACACACACACACACACACACACACACACACACACACACAGAGTAAAACCAACGTGCACATAAATCAGTAGGTATGCATGTGTAACCTCTGCGTGCACTATAAACCCCCTGCAGCCTACCAGTACACTAGCAGACCCAGCCTCCTGTGGTAAGTGCTGACTCTGATCTCTCCTGCTGACTGTTACCACTCCTGCTGTCTCTCATCTCTCTTGCTGACTCTCACCACTCCACCGGACGCCTGACTGCTGCACCCTCCAGGCCTCCCATCATTTCTTTCCCCCTCTCCTCCTTTCCTCTTTCCATCCCACCCTCTTCCCATGCCTTCAGTACTTGGTGGTGTACTGGTTTAAGCATTCCAAGTTGATGTGGTATGTTAGGGTTTAATCCAAGGGTCTGCTGGGGTTTACTGATTGCGTAGTGCCACTCAGGTGAAAGCGACTGGTTATTCTTCCCTTAAATGTCTGGACTGAGTGGCCTAGTTCTGAGGTCCTGCGTTCTTGATGGGGAAAAAAAGATTGAATGATAGGAAGATAGTTAGGTAAACTGATAGACAGAGGTAAACTGATTGATCGACAAAATACAGTAGATAGATAGATAGATAGATAATCTTGTCCATCATGGTGTGCACAGGGGCATGACGGCTGTGCTATCAACATCTCACTTCATGGAAGGGAGACCGCCGAACCCTTTGTTTATACTGCCCATTTTTTTTTTTTTCTAGAATCCCGGTAAGAGTTCTCGTGTTAGATGTCTTTCTTGCGTGCGGAGGCGAAGGAGTTGTTTCTTTTTCATTTTTTTTTTTCCCCCATTGCGGAGAGGCCAAATATTTGTACCGCGAGGGAGCCTGGGGGAGGTCAGGAGTGTATGCTGGGTTGGTGCTCACAGAACTACCGTGTGTCGTATTCTGTGGATCATAAGGACATCTGCTCGTCGTCTCAGAGGGTTTTCTATCACCTGTAGCGGGGCAGCTCCTCGCGGTGGCATCAGTGTAACCGGTTGGCTCCGCTGCCAGGTTTTACAAACTTCCCTTGACTCCCTCTCTGTCCCATGACAGGAGAACGATGAACTGAAGGAACAGGGTGATTTCAGTCTGCAGTCCACTCGGTTCATGTTCAGATGAGTCTGGGGTTGCAACTATTACAACTACCACAGCTTTTCTTCTCTTGTGAGGTGGAGGAAGAGAGGGAAAAGGGATACCGAGGATGAAATAGAGAATTGGAGTGGGAGAGGAAGGCCGGGATGAGGTTAAAGAACGGGGTGAAGAGGTTTGTGAATGAAAACGGTGTAAGATAGAGGACGGGTTGTCTGATGGAGGAGGAGATGAGTTGTGGAATTAAGTGATTTGTTCGTTGCCACCCCATCCAACATTAAGGTGTCTGGCTATTGGTTGGAACCCGTAGTTGCAGCTGTTGTTTACATGTGTGTGTGTGTGTGTGTGTGTGTGTGTGTGTGTGTGTGTGTGTGTGTGTGTGTGTGTGTGTGTTAACACCTACATTGATTTCATAAGTAACACATAAAGCACAGCAGCGTACACAAAAATAAACTGGTAAGGAAAAGATACTACGTAGTTTCCTCAACCAAAATGCACAGGACCTTGCAGCCTCGCCCTTGAGTGCTCAGTACACACATGCCACACAAATAGCCAGTCTTCCTGACCTGGTTGGGCACTGAATCTAGACCACCTCATAGCATGTTGAGAGATGGACGATTGATGGATACATTTCAACCATCATTAACCCAGTGACTGCTAGAATTTGTCTTAGCGGAACAAAATGGCCTGCCCTTAGCTACCATAGACTATCTCACTGTATGTAGGGAAGCAAAAGGGTTGAGATTTTTTTTTTTTTTTTTTTTATCCCTTGACTATGGTGACGAGTTTTTACTGGTTTAGTTTTGCACCCTTCATAGAATTTTGTTCAAGCCTAAGATGATGTCTTTTAGTGATGGGGTTAATGAAGACTATTGTATATCTAACTGTAGCTCTTAAAGTCTAAATGAGCATTGAAAGAAAATAGTTGCGCGTTGCCAACCCTTATTTCAGGGTGTTCGGCAACACGCATAATTATCTACTTGTAATTATGTTGTCTATCAAAGCTGACGCAATGCCTTTGTGCGGAATAAATGTTACGCAGTTTCCTTCCCTTTTTAGCGATTCTGCTTAATTATGATAGTATTATCACTCTCAGGTTCATATGACTCGCTCCTAACTAAAAAAAAAAAAAAAAAAAAAATAGTATGGTGTTAAGTGAATTGGTTTACTTGTCACCTCAACTGCTCACTCATATGGCGTCGGGGGAAAATAATATTAAAACCTGCTTTGCTCGAATAGAATGCTAGAGTTGTCCCGACCATGAGAAGAGTTTTAAAAAATGCGTTGGCCTGTGACCCTTTGTTATGACGCGGGCGCTGAGGTAAGTGACGGTGCAGATGTGTAGGGCCGCTGGTGAGTCGTGGGACCTGAATGGGAATGTTAATCTTCTGGCAACGCAGCAACTCCGCCTCCGTGTTGCTGACCACCACACCAAGGAGGACGCTGGGACTGTATGTGTGTGTGTGTGTGTGTGTTTGTGTGTGTGTGTGTGTGTGTGTGTGTGTGTGTGTGTTGTTTTTCTTTTTCTATGTCATAAAGATCTTAAAGTAAATCTGCTGGTCACCGCAAGGAGGATGCCTACCGTACTTTCTCCCTGGACTGCATTTGCATTTGTTGTCTATTTCTGTCATCTTGAAGTGAAATGTGCTGTTTGCCTCAAGGGGAGCGTCCGCTTGCATTTTCTCTCGACTTTTATTATGTGAGTTTATTTTCCTTTCAGCGTCACATGGATCTTAAAATTGGCTAAAACAAATCCATGTGTACCTGTAAATTCTTCAGTTCTGTTAAAGGATAAAGAAATATATGAAATCATCTCTTTCATAATTTACCGGTTCAGAGGATACAAGTTACCTGACAAAATTTGCAGGTATTTTGTAAGCTCTAGGTACTTGGCAGCTGAATTTCTCATAAAAGTGAATGTGAATAAATGAAACAAGATTACCCACATCAACCCTGCCGGTGAGAGTGTCGTTGTATTGGCGCGGCTGTTGCTGGGGCCTGGGGTTGTTGTTATAAAAGATCTTAACTAATTTCCTGCATAAACAAATCTCTGTGTACCCTTCACCTTTATCGAGTATCGTTTATTTTTCTGTATTTCCTTATTTCCCCCCTTTTCTAGTCGCTCTAGTTTGTTTGTAAAGTGTACGATGGCTATATAAGTGAAGGTGAGAGTACAAACAAACACTCGATTACACAGCTGAAGCCCAAGGACCTTTATAAACACGGCGCCTTGTCCCGTTGGGCCATTAAAGATTCCGGTACTGATTGGTGTTGCGGTTAAACCCTTTCGCTGAGGCTGCTGCTGCACTGGCGTATTTTTTTTTTTTTTTTTTTTATATTCACACTTACCTCAGACGATTTTCTTCAACTGAGAGAAATAGGGAAAAAATCAGAGGCTTCTAATTAACTCTCTGGTAACCTTGCCTCTGATACCGATGCCCCTGTGAATTTTATGTGGGGTAACACCAGACGCTTTTGTTTAGTCGAGAGAAATCCCACTAGTCAGAGGATTAAATAACTTGCCCTAAATTCATGCAGTACTAGAGACCTATTCCGGGTTGATTACAGTCGTGTGGCAATAGCAAGACTAAAAAAAAAAAAGAAAAAGAAAGAAAACTTAGTAGGAAAAGAGTAACGGAGAAAGTCCTACTCCTTCCGTTCAGGAGTTCCTAAGCTGAATAAAATCGTCTTGTAACAAAAGTGAATTGAAAAAAGCTGCCTTCGTATTGAAAGGATTAACCTCTTCAGTCTGGTTACCTTGTTCTTGGCGTAGTCATGTTACCTCCAGACAATTTTATTCTTGAAGAGAAACAAGTTGTAGTACGGGTTTAGAGATAGTCTCCATTAACCCCCTGCACAACCTGATTCCTTTCCCTAAGCTGAATAAAATCGTCTCTAGCTAACAAGAATAAAGGGAGAAGGTCGCCAACACATGCACTTGGAAGAACGTATGGAAATTTTGGTTGCAAAAGAAGGACACTTAGGATCAGTGCCAACCTACAGTACGAAGGATCATTAAGACAGGGCTTCAATTTTTGCTCAGGCTCCTTATTCCCCTCTAATACGACAAGCAACAATCGAGTTTTACACCCAGGTCCCCATTGGTACTACTGTGTGAAGGAGGTATGATAAAGACTCCACTCTGGCAGGATAATTACCGACGCGACTAATTGCACTTTTTCGTTGAGATTTATTGCCGGTAATGACTGTTCTTTTTCTCCTTTTTTTTTTTTTTTGGTGGTGTTGGGGGGGGGGTAACCGCGCGACTGTGGTGGTCCGGGAGGTCACGTGGGCTAACTGGTTAAAGGGTTGATGGGGAAGTTGACGACCATCACTAATAGAAGAAAACTGGAGGAAAAACTTTGTCAATTAAAGTACTGTTACGATCAAAAGTTCGCCGACATTTCCTTGCTGGCTGTGGCGATGGAAAATACTCAAAGGAAATATTATAATGTGATAGTTGTATGAAGCACTCAACTAAAGGAGAAGAATTATATAGGATACCCTCTAATGTTCGGGGAGGAAGACAAGTGTGGAAGGCAAGGCAGTGCTGGTAGGGGTTCGCCATACTTTTCCTGGTGATAATACGTTGTCCTCTACACGCCTTTTTTTCCTCTGTAAGTATGACGTCTCAGTGTACCGTAAGCCCTCTGTACCGTCTTTGTTGGTAACTGTATACCATCGTGTTGATTTAAAACTTACATTGTGCCATAAATGTAGGTCTCAGAGATGAAGCTAGGATTCCGAGGGCTTGAACACCGTGTGGATAAGTGTGTTGCCTATATCACAGGGCATCAATTGTCCTCCTACCTTTGTACTTTCTTTTCCCAGGCCTATCACTCTTGCTGTAATTAACCTAGACCACACCAAAACTAGCCCTGCCACCCTAACTTAACCTAACCAAACCCACCCACACCCAAGCTAACTTAACCTAACCTAACCAAACCCACCCTCACTCAAGCTAACTTAACCTAACCTAACCTAAGTTGACCCAAGCTAACCTAAACCCCAGCACCCAAACATTACGGAAACTGGCGTCCCTCCCAAGTTGTTACATTGCCCACGACCTTCCACCAGTCTAATACTATGCCGACAAAGTGGTGTTCTCGTCATATCGCTTTGCCCACGGTCATCTTGTAAACATAGAACGTGACCTGGAAGTTTAATGCGTTTTTTTTTGGGGGGGGGGGAGGGAAGGGGGGTTCTAGTCGTCTTTGTGGTCTGATAGAAAGATGAAACGCACCTTAGGGCCATGTTCTTGTTGGCCTGGGAGACTTCTTAACCCTTCCTCTGTAGCGATTTATTTTCCACCTTAACACTCCCTTGAATGCTGTTTATATCGTTTTAATATCGACATAATGTGTATCAGTAACATACAAGAGGACACTGAGGTGGAAAGAATAGATCGTTAAGGAAGAGGTGCTCCGGAATCTCTAAAAGCCACTTGGAATATTGTCCTTGATAATGACTCGTGTTTGTTGGCCGAATATGCGCAGATGAGAGTATCCTTCCAGGTAACTTTGAATAAAACCTCGCTCTAATTTCCTGTTCAGTCTTAAGTTCTTTTATGAAACTCTTGAGGCAGACTTTTTTCTCTTAATCATTATTAATCCGTAAAAAGTACTGCTTCGCCCTGGTCTTTTATTCCCGCTGACGACAGACGATTTTGCTCAGCTGATGAAAACTTACAATTCCCAAAGAGAGATCACAGAAGGTTGCAGGTTAAAGATCACAGCAGCTGCAGCAAAACAGTAATGTGTTTTTTACAGAAGAATCCAGTCTGTCTGTTACACTCCATCAGCGAGACCTAATTAACTAAGGCGACGGTGCATCGATTTATTTGTGGTGATTAGCGTTATTAATTCATTGGTGAGGGGTATCAGTAGTAATCAGTATTTATTATGAGTTCTTAATAATCTTAAATACATGGCATAAATTAAGTGTCATGCGTAAAGATATAGTGAGTTAGTAATTTAGTCTTAATAGCCTTGCATGTATGGCGTTGATTAACAGTATCATGCTAAAGGATTAACTTTTTCAGTACCTTAGATTCATGCTCCTATGACTCACTCTTAGCTGAATCAAATCGTCTGGCGTTAGCTGGAATAGAACTAGAGTTATCCCAACCATGAAAATGTTAAAGATATCATTGGCATTTGTTGCTGTTCCTCTGTAATGAAGATTGATGATATTAATGCTTAATACAATCATAAACACAGATAAGACGCATCAGTCATTAGAAAGGAGGTTAGTCAATATTATCGCCTGTCTGTACGTGAGAGAGAGAGAGAGAGAGAGCAATAATATCTCTGGCAACTAATGAGCAGGCAAGCAGAATTGGGTGGCTCCTGCCTGGGTGATCATGGGCTAGGAAAAGAGACAGGCACGTTAATGAGCAGACGCTGGCAAAAACACGATATTGAGAGAGAGAGAGAGAGAGAGAGAGAGAGAGAGAGAGAGAGAGAGAGAGAGAGAGAAAATTATGGTGGTGGTCGGTCATGCACAAACGCTTCTTCCACTAGATTTGAGCAGGGGTGCCTAGGGGTGAAAAACCTGCCTTTGACCCTCTCATCGTAGGGGCAACTCTGGTAGTCTTTTCAAGCTAACATCAGAAGGTTTTATTCAGCTAAGAGTGGACATAGGAATCTGAGAGTTAATACTATCCTCTTTGGCCCCCTAATGGTCGGGATAACTCTAGTTCAAATTTCCACTTAACACCAGACGGTTTGATTTAGCTGAGTGGGTGTACTAGGCTAAGAGTGGTAAAAAAATCACCCCCATGAATTATTTTGTGTATTGTTTATGTATATTTTTCTTGGCGCTTCAAGACGATTTTATGTAGTTTTGGGGAAGCGGCCTTGTAGTGAAAGGAATTAAGAAGCCTATACCAAACTCCAAAGTGTCCCGAAAACAAATGATTACTCTTCAAAAAAAAAAAATCCCTCGAAAATACACTCCTACTGGTCGATAAGTGTGTGTGTGTGTGTGTGTGTGTGTGTGTGTGAGAGAGAGAGAGAGAGAGAGAGAGGGGGGGGGAGGTAAAGTAAAATAAAAAAACAGCAATTACTCAGTTGGTAATCAGCGTGACCGAGGTGTTAGCATCTGCTCCAATTTCTTACGAGGTCATAAATGCTCTCGGACCAGGTGAACTAGCCAATTAACACCAGGCCAAGAGACCACCTGTAATGTTTCCTGGGGGGGGGGGAAGGGGTTGGTCTGAGTGATGGCAGAGGGACCGCAATTACTTGGTCTTTAAGAGGGCTGAGTTAAGATCCTTCAGACTGAGGATGTAATTTTGGTTGCATTCACGTAGTTAACAAGACGATTTTTTTTTCATGTAAGGATAGAACGAGAGAGAGAGAGAGAGAGAGAGAGAGAGAGAGAGAGAGAGAGAGAGAGAATCATTAAAATTTTTCATCACGCATGGGTAGATTTTTCGAAAAGGAGGGATTGGATAGAGAGTCCATTAATTTTTCCTCAACCATGAGGCTCTTCTAAGATGAATAAAATCGTCTGTAAATAACAAGAAGAAAAAAATCCTCTGGTTGTAGGCGCTAACGAGCTCCTTGAGGGCGAGTGCTTCTGGTGGCTTATTTATAAACTCTCTTAAGTCTAATTTGTGCTTAAGATTGCTTGTGAATACGTTTGTCTACACTCACACGGCTAAAAACACTTCACAATAAAGGTAGTGTAAATATGTAAATGACAAAATACGAAAAATAAAATAAATCAAGAAAGAGGCTTGGTAATTGGAAAATTATGTTAGGGTCTTTTATAAATACGACCTTACTAATGATAGTTGTGGTTGTGACAATGATAATGGTGGTGACAGTGGTGGTGGTGGCAGTGATAGTGGTGGTGGTGATAATGGTGGTGGTGGTGGTGGTGATTGCTTAGTGTTCCGTAACGAGACTGTCTTGCAGGTGCTTTGACCTCTGATGAGCGTCTTAGAAGGAGCAGAATTAGTGTTTTGTGTGTGTGTGATTTAAACGCCTAAATCGCCTGTCCAGACAATGTAATATGAGCTGATGAGCGCTTTTATGTTTTTGTGTCGGAGGCGCCAAGGGGGGTCGTCCATTTGCGGGCACGTCTCTCCCTGCAAGATGATAGGAGTCATATTCTAGTAAGCTTCGGAGGCTCCCTAGCACGTCTTCCATAGCGATTTACATCACGTAGTTCATGATTCTCTTGCAACTTGTTTATATCTTCTTAATACTCACGTAGATGGATTAATAACACACAAGAAATTAGCTGGTAAGGAAAGCGTGCTTGAAAGTCTCGAAATCCAACGCTATTACGGTGAAAAGTCTTATTCCTGTGGACTCTAGGACCTCTTGCTTACTATACCGTTTTTACTCTAACTTGGCGTAAAATTGACCTCATCCACTTTGATGGCTGTTATGCCACTAAATTTACACTAGGATACAACACTAGTCACAAAGAAGTGCTATGGAAATGATGTAGAGCCACAGTATTATCTTATTCAAATATTGAGCTCCTTGAAACAAGCGGAAAAAAAAAATCTGGACCACGTTAAGGTAAAAGCACCACAGATAATTCTTAGATATGGTCCTTCACACGACTGTATGAAAATGGCATAGGAAATACCGATGAGATTAATGATGTTTAGCAAGCAGAATAAGTCGCTGAGAAAGAGATATTAAAGACTCTCCAAAACTTACGAGAGGACGGTGGTCAGGCTGGTAAATTCGTCGCAAAAAGTCACCCTTAGTTCTTCTTCATTACCAGTTTATTTTTGTATACAGCACATTTGTATCCTCTTGCAGGGTATTTGTACAGTCTTGGTATTCGAAAAACTTTAGTAATGTACAAGAAAAAAGTGGAGTGTAGTATGCAAAAATAATAAATCGCTTAGGATGAGGCGCTACAAACCCAACCTAATCCGGCGAGAGTAAGACCTTAAGCGTCGAGTATTAATCTACCTGAATGTTCGTTTCTTTCTCCTCCACCATAAGCAGTAGCACACCGTACAGGCGGGGAAAAAAGTCTGGCTAATATTCCCACCTCATCTTTTCCTCTGCTGGGTAATATGCCTGAGCTGTGAGAGGCCTGGCATGCTTCTCTGCCCATAAATGATTCTCTGTGATATAATGCATTTGGAGGGAAAGTGACAGACATGCCGTAAGTGTGAAGCAGTGGCAGTGGAGTAGCAGGCAAACTTTTTACCCGACTGTACACTAATGCCCGTGTAATTTCAGGTAACTCTTCTTCTTTTGGATTGTGCGAGAGATATAACACTCCTCTTAATCCTCTCTCATTAATCCTCTCTCATTAATCCTCTCTTATTAATCTACCTTGTTAGTCTGATATTCTTCTCGGTGGATAGAGAGTGGCTTAGTCGGATTAATCCAAGGGCCATATTAATATCCATAATTTTTGCCACGTATAATATATCAGACAGGTATATAAGCCCTCTCATTATAATATATCTTCTTAACGTCTCTATTACGTCCACATCTAAGTAGCCACACGTTTTTTACTCCTTCGCCTCAGTTATTTTCTTCCCTCCTTCAGTACGGACCAAGACCCTGGTTAAAATCTCATAACACGGAACTACATTCCTTTTATCCAAGAAATTTTGTGTAGTACATTTAAGCTGCAGTACAACGAGTTAAATCTGTCACTTGTATCCACCATTTATGAACTAAACACTGCTTTAATTGCCCTGTTAATAATGTACCTTATATACCATACTCTTTTTCATCTACTCACCTTCCCCTTTCCCTCCCCAGGTAAGCATCACTACACCTGCTTTGGCCTGATGTTCGCCTATCACCTGCCCTGAGCCGCACCAGCATCAGGAGCCCCGCACTAAGTCATGGTACGTGCTGTATGGGTTGGAGGGCGGGCAGCCTGATTCAGGAGGACTAGGTGACACGAATTCGGTTTGTCTGTGGCCTCTCCATATGGGATTAAGACATGTGGGTTTAGACAGAGAGACAGATGGGTAGATAGCCAATGAGATAGATAGAGGTGGGTGGATGAATAGAAAGATAAAGATAGATAGATAGATAGTGGTTCAGTGATTAATTGATTGATGTAGATAGACAGACATTGAGATGGACAGACAGACGCAGAGAGATATAGACAGATAAACAGAGAGATACAGTGAATGAATGATTGGTTGATTTAGATAGACAGCAAATCCACAAATATTCATCACAGTTAGGGCCTTGCTTACACCCCGGCGCACCCAGTTGGCCTCTGTGTTGTTTGTGGGTAAGGACGCACGTAGCAGCCCTTGTGGTCTCTAATGGATGAGCCAGCCACAAAGAGCCCATCGCATCCCAACTGGCCCCAGGTATTCCCCGCACGTTCTGCTGCTCGTTTCCTGGTGTCTTTGGATATTAGCTAAGGAAGAGAAGCAAAAGAAGTGCCTCGACGGTGAGAGTGTTTAGGAGTATGTTTATCATTTTTTCACCCTTTCAAGCCGATGACACATTTCTTTCCCAAACTACCTCCAGACAGCGTTATAAAAATTTTCTCTAAAGGCAGAAGGGAAATGGTTGAGTACTCCGAAAAATCCCTACTAAGGTGTCCAAAATCGTCTTGAAATGTTAAGAATAGTGTGGAAAATATGTCATCGGATTCGAAGGGTTAGCTGAGAGAGAGAGAGAGAGAGAGAGAGTTAAAGAAATAGAGATGGGAGCAGGTATAAGTCATTTATTGCATCAGTATCCAAGATGGCAGAGCTGACCTGCTGAACTACCATCCCCATCATCTCTATACCAGGGTCATGAGGTAATGGTCGCTGTATTTACTTTCAGTTGTGGGCATCTAATTACCAAGCATAAATTACACCCACGCAAGAGGTGTTTTGTTTGCAGGTAATGTGCGCTCCCTCTTCCCCCCCCTCCCCCACCCTCTTTCTCTCTCTCTTTTTGCCTATGCTTTGAAAATGGATATTCTTTTGTAGCGATGGAGCTCACGTTTGGGGCATTCATCATCAGCATAATATATTTTCGGCAACAAAGGAGGCGGTGGTGAAATGTGTGATGAATAGCAATGCAGGTGGTGGTGATATGTGAAGGTTGCATTCTCATGATTTCTTAGGCTTTTGTAAGGAGATAATTAAATTAGAAACACCTGCAGCCTTTCCTTCTCCCTCTTGATAGGTCTCCCGCCCTACCTTTACCCTCTCCTCCCTCATTTTTCCTGCCACATTAACGCATTCCCTCTCTTCCCTCCCTAACACGTCCTACATTCCCTCCCCAAGCTCCCTAAGCCCTCTTTCAGTCATTTTCTTCCCCTTCTTCTTTTCCACCAATACCCGATCCCTCTCCTCCCGTCCCTAGCACCTCAAGTTTCCTTCCTTTTCATCCTTCTCTTACTTCCCCCTTTCTAACATCTCTCCAAACTCTCATTAATATATTCTTCCCTTCTCCCCTCCATCCCTCCTCTTCCTTTCCTCTCCGTCTTTTCCATCTTCCTTTCTCTCCTTTCCTCTCCGTCCTTACACTCTTCCCTCCTCCCCTTTTCTTTCCACCCCTCCCGTTTCGTCTCCTCTCTTTACCTTCTCTCAAAGCCCCATCCCCTTCCCTCCTTCTCTCTTCTCCTCTCCCTTTTCCTCCCCTCCTCTCCCCTCCCCTCATGTAATTCCCTTTCCCTTAACCCCATCCCCTACCATTTCCCTCTTCCCCTACCACCACCAATCCCCCTGCCCACCCTTTGCCCGTCAGGTATAGCTACGCATCCCAGAGGAAGTAATTACACCTGCCTGAACTTTCACCTGAGCGCCTCGACTCATTAACCTGGCTCTCACTACGACCCGGTGGCGCTGTTAATGTTGTGCCGCCGATGCTCGTAATGTTGATGGCGCTCCTGTTCCTATTAGTGCTCTTGATGCCTTTGCTGTGCCGCTGTCCTTTTCTTCTTCGCTCTTCGTTGGGAAAAAGGTAACGACAATGATGGTGATATTGATCATGATGATTCAAGTGTGCTGTTAATGTTGTGTTGTTGGTAATGTCTTTTGTACTTCTGTTCCTGTTCGTGCTCTCAGTGCTTTTCCTGTGCAGCTGAGTTCCCTGATGTCTTGGCTTTTACTTATGGGCTAGGATTATGCTGTTAATGCTGTACTCTTGGCAATGTCTGTCATGTTGCTGTTCCCATCATTACTATCTGTGTTTTTATTGTGCCTTCGGTTCGTTCTCATCTCCCTCTCCTTCAAAATTGCTGTGATTCGACTGTGCTGTTAATGCTGCGGGGTTGGGGGATTGGTGATTGTCATGTTGCTGCCACCTTTCGTGTGAGTCGTTTCTCTTACTGCGTACAAAATCGCGTGACGGTAGGTATCACAGGCATAGAAATAATTAGTAATCAACCTATTGTGCTGTTACATTATTGTGTGTGTGTGTGTGTGTGTGTGTGTGTGTGTGTGTGTGTGTGTGTGTGTGTGAGGGGAAGGGTAAGTCGATTTGAATGACCAGATGGAAAGTGTGGTTGCGTGTGATGTGGTAGTGTGAGGTGCGATAGCCTTTAGTATGGTGTGGTGTGGCAGTGTGAAGTGTGGGATTGTGTAGTGCAGCGTAATGAGGCAGTGAGTGGAGTGGTATGGTGTGGCAGTGTGAAGTGTGGGATTGTGTAGTGCAGCGTGATGAGGCAGTGAGTGGAGTGGTATGGTGTGGCAGTGTTAAGTGTAAGATTGTGTAGTGCAGCGTGATGAGGCAGTGAGTGGAGTGGTATGGTGTGGGTCCGTGGAATGAGATAGTGTGAGATGTTGTGGTGTGAGGTGTGGTGGTGTGAGGTGTGGTAGGATGAGGTGTGGTGGTGTATGCGATAGTGTGAGGTGAGTCAGTGTGTGCTGTAGCGATATGAGGGGTGTCAGGTTCAGTTTGAGGTGACAGGTGTGTTATGATGTAATAGTGTGTAACTCGGCTGTGCGAGGTGGGAAGTGCAGCAGTTCAAGACATGGCTGTATATGAAGCACAAAGAGAGAGAGAGAGAGAGAGGTGGAAGGGAGGACGGGTGGGGGAGGCGAAGAGGAAAGCGAGAGGAAGATGGAGGGTGAAGGAGGAGGAGGAGGAGGTGGAAAGGATGTGGGGGGGGTGAGGCGAAGAAGAGAGAGGGAGGAATGTGGAGGGTAGGGAGGGCTAGAAAGGGAAATAAGGAGCTGGAAAACTTAAGTGAATTTACTGGTACGTACCAATCACATTCAGCTGCTTCACAATGTTCTTTCAATATTAATCTTTATAAACCATGGTACACTTAAACACACGATGCGCCCAGATCCCTAGAGTCATAAAATGGGTTACTGCGCAGGAGTTGCTGGTGGGGAAAGGGAGGAGGGAGGTAGGGTTTGGGCAGGGGGAGATGGAGGATGGTGGTGGGGAGGGACAGGGGTGGGGGAGGTAGAGATACCTGAAATATTGATGCGCGGGAGGTGAAGGTCTAGTTAAATGTATTTACTTGTGTACCACATATTCTGTCACTTCTCCTGTTATCATTTAAAACACTATTGAATAAAAATGTAAAGATGTCACAGGTATCTCTCAAGGTGTCGTTTGAAGAGTGTGGTAAAGTAGTGATTATTGAGAAGTTTGGCAACCTGACTACGTGGAGGGGGGTCGTGGTGAGAGCTTGAAATCTGCACTATGACACCATCAATAAATATCAAGCTTATTTTTTCTTAACAAATCCTCGTGTACTTGAGACAGACTTAAAATGGACTGTAATGGGCACGAAATTACGTGAGTAAAGAGACAGGAAAGGCGACGGTTATGATGTTTCTAACGCATTGTTTAATAAGTTGAAAAACAGTAATTGCAAACTCGCAAGGAGACTCGTTCCGGCTATGAGCTGCTGTTTCCCGGTTAGAGTGACCGGCTCTCTTCTCGTGGGTGGTTTGATTGTTGAGTGTCCGTATTTTTTTCTGTGGTCTTGCGCGTGTGAAGAGAAGAGGAGGAATTTTAAGAATCAGATCATGATCTGCGTGGCTTGCAGTGGGCGTGACGGTAAAAATCGGAAGGGCTCATGTGACGCAGGAGTGATTACAAGGTCAGTAGAAGAACTATGCGAGATCATGTCGCCATCTTGTCTTTAGGCAGACACGTAGGCGAGTGGAGACGTGAGCTCGCTTCTCTCTCTCTCTCTCTCTCTCTCTCTCTCTCTCTCTCTCTCTCTCTCTCATAACCGCTGTAGTTTACTGGATCGGTGCATCTCTTACAGGTTATCAGGTAGCGTATCTCGTGCATCTCTCTTTTCGTATCCATTTGCGTGTATCTGATAATCCACCTCATTATATTAGTCACGCTCTTGCCTTACCTGTCTGTCGCTTATATCTCTATGTATGTATCACACTCTGCGTGTTTGTCATTTGTCTACCCTTTCATGAACGGTCACTGTACTCCAACTAACGCCAGGCAGATTTGTTCAGCTAAAAGTGAGTTATAGGAACATGATGTTAAATTCTTTCATCTGTATCTCTGAAGTTGCAGCAACTCAGGCTACCATTCCCTCCTCTTTCGCCTCCTCCTCCTCCTCCTCCTCCTCATCATCATCATCATCAGGCACTATACGATGGTTCATTACATTAACATCACTCACATTACATCTATTTCCACCTTCTTACAATGAGCAGACGATTGTATTCAGGCTTTTGTTAGCCAGCGCATTTTGCCTGTACATTTTTCTTTATTATTTCTCTCCTATCACTTTTCAGTTTTATTTTATTGGTTCAGTATTTCTGCTTGTCAACCCACGTATTTTGCTTGTACTGTATTTTTTTACTAATTTCCTCTTATCACAAGTTTCAGTTTTATTTCATTGGATCAATATTGGTGTGGCAGTGGCAGTGTTAAGTGTAGGATTGTGTAGTGCAGCGTGATGAGGCAGTGAGTGGAGTGGTATGGTGTAGCAGTGTTAAGTGTAGGATTGTGTAGTGCATCGTGATGAGGCAGTGAGTGGAGTGGTATGGTGTGGGTCCGTGGAATGAGGTAGTGTGAGATGTTGTGGTGTGAGGTGTGGTAGGATGAGGTGTGGTGGTGTATGCGATAGTGTGAGGTGAGTCAGTGTGTGCTGTAGCGATATGAGGGGTGTCAGGTTCAGTTTGAGGTGACAGGTGTGTTATGATGTAATAGTGTGTAACTCGGCTGTGCGAGGTGGGAAGTGCAGCAGTTTAAGACATAGCTGTATATGAAGCACAAAGAGAGAGAGAGAGAGAGAGAGAGAGATAGAGAGAGAGAGAGAGGGAGAGGTGAAAGGGAGGACGGGTGGGGGAGGCGAAGAGGAAAGCGAGAGGAAGATGGAGGGTGAAGGAGGAGGAGGTGGAAAGGATGTGGGGGGGGGGGAGGCGAAGAAGAGAGAGGGAGGAATGTGGAGGGTAGGGAGGGCTAGAAAGGGAAATAAGGAGCTGGAAAACTTAAGTGACTTTACTGGTACGTACCAATCACATTCAGCTGCTTCACAATGTTCTTTCAATATTAATCTTTATAAACCATGGTACACGTAAACACACGATGCGCCCAGATCCCTAGAGTCATAAAATGGGTTACTGCGCAGGAGTTGCTGGTGGGGGAAGGGAGGAGGGAGGTAGGGTTTGGGCAGGGGGAGATGGAGGATGGTGGTGGGGAGGGACAGGGGTGGGGGAGGTAGAGATACCTGAAATACTGATGCGCGGGAGGTGAAGGTCTATTTAAATGTATTTACTTGTGTACCACATATTCTGTCACTTCTGTTATCATTTAAAACACTATTGAATAAAAATGTAAAGATGTCACAGGTATCTCTCAAGGTGTCGTTTGAAGAGTGTGGTAAAGTAGTGATTATTGAGAAGTTTGGCAACCTGACTACGTGGAGGGGGGTCGTGGTGAGAGCTTGAAATCTGCACTATGACACCATCAATAAATATCAAGCTTATTTTTTCTTAACAAATCCTCGTGTACTTGAGACAGACTTAAAATGGACTGTAATGGGCACGAAATTACGTGAGTAAAGAGACAGGAAAGGCGACGGTTATGATGTTTCTAACGCATTGTTTAATAAGTTGAAAAATAGTAATTGCAAACTCGCAAGGAGACTCGTTCCGGCTATGAGCTGCTGTTTCCCGGCTAGAGTGACCGTCTCTTTTCTTGTGGGCGGTTTGATTGTTCAGTGTCCGTATTTTTTTCTGTGGTCTTGCGCGTGTGAAGAGAAGAGGAGGAATTTTAAGAATCAGATCATGATCTGCGTGGCTTGCAGTGGGCGTGACGGTAAAAATCGGAAGGGCTTATGTGACGCAGGAGTGATTACAAGGTCAGTAAAAGAACTATGCGAGATCATGTCGCCATCTTGTCTTTAGGCAGACACGTGGGCGAGTGGAGACGTGAGCTCGCTTCTCTCTCTCTCATAACCCCTGTAGTTTACAGGATCGGTGCATCTCTTACAGGTTATCAGGTAGCGTATCTCGTGCATCTCTCTTTTCGTATCCATTCGCGTGTATCTGATAATCCACCTCATTATATTAGTCACGCTCTTGCCTTACCTGTCTGTCGCTTATATCTCTATGTATGTATCACACTCTGCGTGTTTGTCATTTGTCTACCCTTTCATGAACGGTCACTGTACTCCAACTAATGCCAGGCAGATTTGTTCAGCTAAAAGTGAGTTATAGGAACATGATGTTAAATTCTTTCATATGTATCTCTGAAGTTGCAGCAATTCAGGCTACCGTTCCCTCCTCTTTCGCCTCCTCCTCCTCCTCCTCCTCATCATCATCATCATCATCAGGCACAATACGATGGTTCATTACATTAACATCACTCACATTACATCTATTTCCACCTTCTTACAATGAGCAGACGATTTTATTCAGGCTTTTGTCAGCCAGCGCATTTTGCCTGTACGTTTTTCTTTATTATTTCTCTCCTATCACTTTTCAGTTTTATTTTATTGGTTCAGTATTTCTGCTTGTCAACCCACGTATTTTGCTTGTACTGTATTTTTTTACTATTTTCCTCTTATCACAAGTTTCAGTTGTATTTCATTGGATCAGTATTTCTCCTCTTACTCGTTCCACGTATCCTCTCTAACATTTCTCTTGTACCTCCTGTCCGTATCCGTATGACACTGCGATGACTATTTTTTTTTTTTATCTTTTTGCCATCTCCTTACGACTTTTTTCAACCTAGGGAAGACTCGTGGTGAAGGAGCTAAGGAAATCTATCCAACCCTTCCAGTTAGAAAAATGTATCCTCAGGTAAATAAAATCGTCTGGAGATAGCAAGAATCGAACGAAAAAATACTTTGCGTCGCCAGATTGAAGTCCTTAACCCTTCACCCGCACCGCCATCGCGCCCCTTCACCTTTCCATCCCACCTTCCCTCCATTCTGAAATTCCACCCAGGCCAACCTCTTGACCCTAATTTACCTGCGATGGTCTCCCTGGAAGGCTATCTCGGCCCTACAGAGCTTAACACACACACTTGGAACTATTAACAGAACTGAGTACGCGACGGAGCAAGATAACCAGGCATGTGAGGCAGGGATGACTAGTCGCGCGTCCCAGAGTCACATTTGAACAGTATCCCCCAGCCTACCCCTGGATCTAAACTGTTTATGGGCCACATCCATTTGGAGCCCATCAGATTGTTGATCATATTGATTATATGGTTACCACCCAGCGTAGCTCATGATTTTTCTAGGTTACAGGAAACCGTTAGGCTTGTCCCTCAGTGTAGAGTTACCTGAAGGGAGCACTAGATCGAGTGAGTGGATCTTAACCTAGCCATTCGGATAACATATTTTCTCTTATGCCTGCTACCTTCAGACGATTTCCTTCAGCTTAGGGGAAAAAAATCTGGTGGTGAAGGTGTTGCAGGAGACTCTTTGTTCTTGTCGCCCATTAATGATCTCTCCAAAATCGTGTGGTGTCAGTAATAATAAGCCCGTAAAAGAAAGGAATAAGCCCATAAAATACAGGAATAAGTCAGTAAAATACGGGAATAAGCCGTTAAAATACATCACCGGATTAGAAGATATAAGCGCAACAAGCGGCCCACTGTCCATCACAAATGAAAGTGACAGCGAAGAGGGTGGGAAGCCGTCAGATCCTCCTCAGACTATCCTTCCTTCCTACCCTTCCCTTCCCTTCTCTTCCCTTCCCTTCCATTCCCCTCCCATCCCTTCCCATCTAATCCCGTCCATTCCTCCACTCCCATCCCATTCCTTCCTTTCCCATTCGTTCCCTTCCCTTCCCCTCTCTTCCCTTCCCTTCCCTTCCCGTACCTAGCCTTCCCTTCCCTTCCCTTCCCGTACCTAGCCTTCCCTTCCCTTCCCTTCCCTTCCCTTTCTTTCGCTTAACTTCTCATCCCATGCCATCCCACCCCAACCCTTTCCTTTCACTTCCACTGCATCCCATCCCATCCCATGCCATCCCATCCCATCCCATCCCATCCCATCCCATCCCTTTCCTTCCCTTCCCTTCCCCATCCCAGCCGCTCAGAGTCACGCCGAGATTAGTTTCTCTCCAAATTGCCATGTAAACAAGGATGGTTGATGCCTTATCCGTCGTGGTTGCGTGTCAATCATCCCACAGGAGTTTTGCCACGTAGACTGGGTGCCTGTTCCCGTGGGTTAGACATTTTAAGCCCTTACGAAGCCATTAATCAAGTGTATTTAAGTTTTCTAGTTCATTTTTGTATTTCTTGTATTCTGTACTTGTTTGTCAGTCCACGGAGGGTTTCCCATGTAGTGTGGGTTCCTCTTCCTTTGGGTTAGCCATTTTAAGCCTCCTAGAAAACCATCACTCAAGTTTATTTAAATTCTTCTAGCTCTCTTTTGTATTTCTTTGTATTCTGTGCCTAAATATTTCAACATTAAGATCACAGTGTCAGTCATCTCACGGACGCTTTGCCACTTAGATTTGATACCCGTTACGTTAGATTGGCCTTTTTAAACCATTACGAAATCATTGGTCAAGTATAATTCACGTAACTTCATATTATAATCATATGCATATTGCATTTTAATATATACACATAAAGCTCTACCCGAAGTCTCTTTCTTGTCCGAAGCTCTCCATTTCCCGCCATATCCTCCTATTAATCTCACGTAGCTTCTTTCTTTATTCTTTAGCTTTTCGTCTTTTAATTTCCATACACCAAGCTCTACGCTAACTCCCTTTCTGGCTCAAAGCTCCCCTGTTCCGAGTCATAATTTCTTGTAATCTCACGTAGCTCCTGTTCTTATTTTTTTGCATATAGTATCCAGATTTCCATATACCTACCCTTAGCACCATTCTCGCCCAAAGCCCCCCGTTCCCAGTCATATCCTCCTGTTAATCATTTCCCTGGATCGCGACTTATATTACAGGGCATTTCCTCATCTTTGACCCGACCCGCATTGGTGGTGGCGCATCACGTCTGCCGGGCTGCTCTCACTGTCAGACTTCGTGACCGCACTGTCAAAGCTTATGCCCTCTCTCATGACGGTGACTTCTGCAACTCTCACCCATGCGCATTTGCACTGTGGCTCGTATATAAGGTGGCATATGGGGGACTTCTTGGTACTTTTCCATCGGCGATTTATTTTGCCTGTTACGCCTTAGTATCCTCTTCTATGTTCTTAATGCAAAGTAAGTTGATATTAAAACATGACAGAAGCAAAAGCAAAATTAAAGTTATGAATAAATCGCTGAAAAGTAGGCGCTACGAAATATCAAAATGTCACTTAAAATACGAAATGGAAAAGGAATCACAAGAGGAGGTACTTAGAAATTTCTAAATGCCAGTTAGAATACAATGTGGAAAAACAGTCACTCAGGAAGACGTGCAACAAAATCTATCAAATCAACACATAGACACAAATGAAAAATATATTGCTAAGGAAGAGGTGCTACAAGATCTCTAAAGGGAACTAAATCGCTTGGGAAGAAGTGTTAACAAGTGTTTGAAGGCGCCAGGAATTGAACCCTGTGTGGTATCTGGTTCGTGCCTCATATGTAATGCTGGAGGGCGTGTGGACACCGCGTGAATATGATGCTATCTCACTGTGTTGTGCGCCCCACGAGCAGAAAGGGCAGGGACATAGATCAGTACCTGTGAAAAGTAAATGATACGTGGATACCCTTGTGGGAAACCTTTCACTTCTCCAGACAGGCCACTCATCCATCCTCGCTGTGTGTGTGTGTGTGTGTGTGTGTGTGTGTGTGTGTGTGTGTGGAGGGTGGTGTGTGTGTGTGTGTGTGTGTGTGTGTGTGTGTGTGAGAGAGAGAGAGAGAGAGAGAGGGGGGGGAGGGAGTACACAACGCTACTCCATTCTTATTTCCAATACCTCAGTGATTCATCTCACCTTGCCTGTCAGTCTGTCACTCATTCTCTACCCCCTTAAACTTTACCTTATTTACACAGACATGACACAGGAAAAGGGACGTAAATGGGGAGACATTTACTCATTCAAAATCTTATGTCGTATTTTTCCTGTTCTTGATATCTCCATAAAATTATATTTCGGATTATTCCTTATTCCTTATATATATATATATATATATATATATATATATATATATATATATATATATATATATATGTGTGTGTGTGTGTGTGTGTGTGTGTGTGTGTGTGTGTGTGTGTGTGTGTGTAGGGGTCATACTATTAACCGTCATTTAAGTGTACTCGTTAAAAGAATGCAAGAGTTGGTTTGCTTGATTCTACCTCGTTGTTGCATAATTGATCATGTTGCATATAACTCACCAGATTTTTATAAGGATCGTTCTATTAAGTAAAAGAAATATCGTGACAAAACTCTGAATGTCACACCAATAGGACTTTAAGAAGAATGGGGGAAAGAGGATATGAACGGTGAATCTGGGAACACACACGAACATGCCTCAAGATGGAAAAGAAAAGATCACAATCCCTCATTCCGAAGAAGCTCCTGCGCTGAACTGATTAGTATTCTGGTGGAGCAGACCCGGGCGAGTTACGAGCCGTCTTCAGCTAAACCCGAAACTCACCTGGACTATACCTGGCACTCCTCCCCGCGTCGCCCTGAAGCTGATGTCTGATTAGGGTTTGATGTGTGGGGCCGCGGAGAAATCAGCACACTTGTTTTTATTGCGTGCGGTCGACGGGTTGATTCTCTGTAACAGGCGTACGTATGTGAGGCGTATATATTAGCCTCTTCAGTCTAATAACGTATTTTTCTTTCATTCGTGCTTTCTTCAAACAATTTCTATTTATCTTAGGAATGGCCTCTGCTGTGAAAGGGTTAATGGAGCCTGTGTCTAATCCCTGCAATTCGGAAACTCTCCTAATCTGAACAAAATCGTCTAATGATACCTAGAATATAGAAAATTGTCCAGAGTGAAGAGATTAAGAGAAAATACGAGTATGCAGATGAATAGACATGAGAGGAAGAGTCAAGATTCCAGGAGCTTGAATGATTTATAAATGAGTATCTGGTACTATTCACTGAACGGGCTTTTGGTAGTTCTCACACCTTTTTTACTCGTTCTTTATTTCCTAGATCCTATATCATCCCATTCTGAGGTAAGAGAAGGGGCCAGAGTGATGATAACGATGATGTGGTGTGAGAGTTGATATATAGGCTACATGAAATATAGTAAGAATCATATACATCATCGAAAACATTCATGGTGGATCGGGATAGAGGGATGTTTGTCTTGCTCCCAGTTACCTATAATACATGTGTTAGGAACGACCAGAGACAAAAATTCTGTTCCACCGTCTCAATCTTCTGTTTTAGTGCACGTCCATTACTTTCCTCCCTGTTGCATCATATCAGAGAAAATCATCTATGGGCAGAGAGACATAACAAGCCTCTCTAAGCTTGGAAATTGTAGCCAGCGTGGGGAAGGGCAAAGTAGGATGAGGGAAATATGCAGCAAGTTTTTGACTCCTACTGTACGTTTGGCTGCCAGAGCCCTATCTGATCCAGAGGTCACGTGGAACGTCTCGTCATCCATCAGGAGCTTCTGATTGAGAGAGAGAGAGAGAGAGAGAGAGAGAGAGGCCTTAACCTTGTCTCAGCGCTTTCGCCCTTAGCGTATCGTGAGGAAAAGCCATCTGTAACCCGTAAGGAAAGAGTGGACAGGTTAGGAATGTCAGGGACTCCCATTGTCACAGAGCCCCCTGAGAACACTGGGAAGACGTTCACAGGATTGTTAATATAAAGGTCAGTCACGTGCTTCCCCTTCTCTCCCCTCATCCCTTCACTCCCTGATCCCCCTTACTCTTCTAACCCCCCCTCCTACCGCTGATCTCCCTCACTCTCCTGATCCCGGCTTCAGTGACCCATTGTGATTTCTCCCCTCCCTCTCACTTTTATCGTCTGGGCAGTGACTCTCCACTTTAGCGCAGGAAATTCTCGCTCCTTCACGTTTCCTGTAATGTATTCGTAAAAATTCATTGCTTTATGCCTGTCCCTCGCATTCTCGTCCTTGTCCTATCATAAAGTTTCATTGTTTACGCCTTTCGCTCACATTTTCGCTCTTGTCCAGGTATATAAGTCTGGCACGGCATATAACAATTTATTTACGTATTCACATAAATCCATCGCTCTATGTCTTTCACCCACATATTCACACTTCTCCAAGTCTTCAAGCCTCCTGCTTCGGATAGCGCTTGCACATTTTTTTATTTTTATTATTTGAGGTGCAGACATCTTTGAATAGGGCAGTAAGTCTTGCGAGTGATTTTGAATAATATATTCCACTTGATCTGAACTGTGTGCGCCCACCCCCTTCTTACCTCACACCACTGTCACCCCAGCTGACCCCAACCTGCGCCAACTCCCTCTCTTCCCTTGTGTTTTTTGTATTCCCAGCCTAACCAAGCCAAACCAAACTTAATCTAACCTAACCTACTCTGACCTAACCTATTCTATCCTAACCAAACCAAACCAAATCCAGAGAGACCTACCATGCCTTGTCTGCTTCTTTACCCAACTGGAACCCAACCTAAACGCAACCTAACCCAACACAGCCGACAAGTCAAAGCTAAGCTATGTTATCCCAGCCTAGCTCAACCTAACTCAACCCAGCCCAACCCAGCCTAATATCGCCACATCTCCCTTCCCTCCTCTGCTTTTTTTTAACATGACTCCAGTATAAAAATGTCTTGAGAAGGCAGTGATCTCGTGACACAGTGCAATAAAGGCGATTATCATGCCTCATACTCGCCCTCACCCGGATTGCCCCGTATTCATGAACGGTCTTTGGCAACATCTGTGTATAGGAATGCCTTTAGTGAATGTGTGAGTAATAATTATGGTAAAGCAAAAAATTTTCTCGATTATAATTTACTGCTGCAAAGATCATTTATAGTTAGAATTGGTTGACTCACTCATGCTCCCGCGGCTAAATCTCAGCTTAATAAAATCGCCTGACGTTAACTGGAATAGAACACTAGGCTTGTCCTGACAATGAGAGGGTTAATGTTACAATAATTAGCACTTAAAACACGCCAGTTGAATAAAATCGTCTGGCGTTTGCTGTAATAGAATGCTAGAGTTATCCTACCCATGAGAGGGTAAAAGATCCATTTTGAATAGAACCCCTGACCCACACAGACTCAGTCCAGGGTTCGACGGTGGCCCTCCCAGGTGGTCCAGTCCGGCAGGAGAGGAAGAAGTGAATTTTTTTCCGAATGTGTATAATTTTTTTTCCCCAATGTGTATATCTAGCCTCACCTTGCTCTCCTAACCCGACCTCGCTGACCCCACCCGCCCCCGCAGGATAGACAATACCGGATCCTGCCTGGTTTCCTATTCACCAATTTTCTTGACCTTTTAAGCTGTGTGGCAGATTCTTTGTGTTATTCTTTCATTCTCACTCGTCCAGCTACCTAATACATCACAGCAGAAGTAGAGTGAAAACTTGAGTACAAAATGCGAAAAAGACTTGATGTTTTATAACGGTGAAGCTCAAGGGAGACTTCATGGTGCTGGAAATGGGTTAAGAGCTTTGATGAATACGACCCCCTGCCTCGCCGCACGACCAGACTCGGAATATCTTGCAAGCATCGTCCATCACGCCCCCCTCAGGTGCCATCCCGCGACGCCCCACGCCACGACCACGCCACCCCACCACGTCCCTTGCTTTCCCATCTCACATCCTTGTCACTGCGACCCCTGTTTTCCCATCCCTCGTCCATGTCACCACGTCCTTTGCTTTCCCATCCCATGTCCATGCACCACGTCCCCTTCTTCACCGTTCCACGTCCCTGACTTTGCTATCTGAAGTTACCTCCTCGTCCCCCTCGTGTCCCAAGCCCACGTCCTCTTCCCCTTCCTGTCTCATGACCCCGTCTCCGTCCTCTTCCTTCTCCACGCCCACATCTTCGCCACCACCCCCTGTCCCACGTCACGTCCTCGTTCTTCTGTCCCACGTCCACGTCCCTCTGCCGTCCCACACCACACCCACGTCCCTTTTCCCGTTCATTGTCTCTTCTGTCCTTCTACCCTTTTCTTCAGCTTATTGCCTTTGCTCTCCCTTCCCACGCCACATCTTTCTCGCCTCGTCCTTCCCGTCACTTTCCCGTCCCACTTTTCGCCCCTGTCATCCCTCTTTTGTCCCACTTCCCACTCCTCTCTACACTCTCACGTCCCTTTCATCCTTCTTTCATTTCACTTTTCATCCCACTTCCTATCTCTTTAATTTCGTTTTATTCTCATTTTCACTCCCTCTTTCTTCCCATTTCTCGTCACATTTCCCATCCCTCTCGTCCCTCTCACGACCAAATCCCTGCCCTCTTAAATTCCCCGTCAAACTTCGGATTTCACGTTCCACTTCATTTCCCCTTCTCCCGTTCCACATCATCTCCCATTCCACTTCATTTCTCCTCTAGCGTTCCACATCACTTCCCCTCACATTCCTCCTTTTCTTCTTTCCTCCTCCTCCTCGTCACTCAATCTCCTCAGTCCTCCTCACAGCCCTCTCCACGTCCCTCCTCCTCCTCCTCTTCCTCATTTTCCTCCCTGTCTTTCCTCCTCCCTGTCCCTTCTCTGTCTCCTGCCTCCTCACAACCCTCCCCACGTCCCTCCGTCATTTTCCAACACCCACCCCACTCCCCATTCCACGCTTCCTCCACGTCGCCGCACCACATCAGCTGAACGCCCCTTGTTTAATATTTACAAGTTGCTCCCCCATACCACGTCGATTATTCCCCACGTCACGTCCCTCTACAAAGTACGGTCCCATATAACGTTATTGTTGTCCCTACAATCCATACGAGGCCTTTTTTTATTTATTTTTCTTAGGGACGTGCCTACACAGATTTCGCTCTTACATATTGCATGTTGTTTGTTCACTTGTCACACCCCTCCATATACAGATCCCATATCACGTTTTTATTTTTTTACGATCTCACAGCAAGTCTCGTTCCTACAAAATTTCGTCCTGTATATACCAAGTCGTTTGTCTCCCTATATGCCACGCCATTTGCTCCCACATTACGTTCCCACAAACTACAAGTCGATTCCACGTCGTTCATCCTCCACGTTCGGCCACACTCACTGCCATGTTGATCTTCACGTCTTCCATTTGCACTGTTCTCAATATCCCACGTTAGGCTTCACAAGCTTCGCCCTTCCACCCATTTTGCTAGATGATGATGATTATGATGATGATGACCCCGCATGTCACAAGGCTACGTCATTCCGCAGATTCCCAGGCTTTCACGTCCTAAAGCCTCATCATTCTCTAATTCCCGTCACACTTTTCACGACGACTACAGTAATGCTCCACAACCTCCATTTGTCACTGCGTCATTCTACACGTCCACAAACCAGGTCATTCCCCACACCGAGGTTATTCCCACGTAAGCCAAGTCATTCCCCACATCCGCGTTCCCATGTTCAGAAACCAGGTCATTCACGGGTCATGCCCCACTCAAAGTTAGAAGCCAGGTCATGCATACGTCATTCCCCACATCCAAGTCATCCCACATGTCCAAGTGCTGTCATTCCTCCCATCCATAAGCCAGGTCATTCCTCACGTCGCAGCCATACCACGTCTATACACCCACGTCCGCGATTTTCCTTTAAGCCATTCCCCATGTCCAGAAACCAAGTCACTCCTCCCATCCATAAGCCAGATCATTCCCCACGTCGCAGCTATGCCACGTCTCTTCACCCACGTCCCCAGTCCTCCTACTCCCCCCTCCACCGAGACGACCGATGACTTTCCCTGGCAGTGCGCGCTGGGAAGCATGGTCTTGTGCAGGCCAGACGACGAGGAAGCCTTTACCCTCTTGGCGGGTGGGGAGCTGGGCGGGACAAGCACTACGCCCACCTCTTGACGGATGCTGGCAAAGAAAAAAAAAAAGAGTATCATATATCTCGTTTCTCGCTTGCATATAAAAAGGACCATCATACACTGTGCAGTATATCACGTTTCCTGCTTGCATACATAAAAGAAAATCATGGACTCCTTTTCTTGCTTGTAATATCGGAAGACATTAATTTCATAACTTCTCGGATCTAACTTCGTCTCCCTTTACCACAAAAGAAAAAAAAAATCAATAGACCAGAGGATTACAGGAGAATTTTAAACCACAGCACTAAGGAGGGGGGACTCAGCTAATGCGCCTGATACTTCTGGCAATAGGACAAAGCAAAATAAGTAAGACGGCATCGTGTTTGAGGAGTTAACATGTGAAAATGAAAGGGTTTATCATCACAGTGCATTTATATACATTTTTAGGTGATTATATTTAGTATTATATGGGAAAGGGAGTGTTGAGTTGGATGGAGGACAGTCAGATAGTAGAGGAAAGGGCGACGTGGAGGCGGTTTGTTGGTGGCCACTCCATACGTGATCAAGGCGTCTGGCTGTTGGTAGATAGACATAGATAGATTGATAGATGGATAGAGATTGGTACATAGATTGTGATGGTCCATCCA
This sequence comes from Coenobita brevimanus, assembly GCF_032717465.1. Classification (NCBI taxonomy): domain Eukaryota; kingdom Metazoa; phylum Arthropoda; class Malacostraca; order Decapoda; family Coenobitidae; genus Coenobita; species Coenobita brevimanus. The sequence goes on along the minus strand of NC_137046.1, from coordinate 61,658,917 downwards.
AAGTAAGATTTTGAATATTTTTTTTTTTTTTTTGCCCTAAGAAATTTCACGTTTTAGTCATGCATTGGGAAACTAGGTCAAGCCTTAACCCGTCAGACACTTGTATAATTTAATGCCTTTTTTTTTTTTTTTTTTTTTTTTTTTTTTTTTTTTTACTGAGGCACTGTTCCACTCGTGTTCAGTTATCCCACACTCTTGTCTATCCACTCACACCACACTCAACTGCAGAGAGAGAGAGAGAGAGAGAGAGAGAGAGAGAGAGGGGGCTAGGGTGACTAGGCGAGAAAGGTGAACAGCGATTCATTGCAGAAAGTAAGGAAGTGTGTCGCCAAGATTTATTACCGCGGGACTTCCAGTGTTGTAGTGGGCGGAGGAGGTGGGGGCCGGGGAGAGGGAGGGGGAGTTAAGAGAAAGAGTGAACGGGGAGTAGAAAGAGGGTGGAAGAGATAGGTGAAGGTGGGGTAAGGGAGGGGTGGTGAGGTGGAGTGAGGAGCCAGAGGGGGGTTTTGGGTGGAGGTGAGGGAGGAGGAGGAGAGTAGAGAGAGGATGAGGGAAATAGAGGATGAAGGCGGGAAATTGAGGGAGGAGAGTAAAAAGAGGGTGGAGAAGGTCGGGGGAGGGATGGAGAGGCACATTGATAGGAGGGAGAATACAAGGAGTGAAAGTAGAAGCATGGAGAGGGAATGAAAAAGGAAGAATTGTATTAGTGAAGGAGGAAGGAAGAGGGAGGGGGACATAGCGTGAAAGGGGAGAGACGAGGAAGGGGAAGGATGGAGAGGAAAAAAAGGGAGATAGCGCAGGAGTGAGGGAAGGAGAAAGAAGAAGCAGGGGGGGGGGTGAGCGCAGGAGTGAACAGGGGGAAGGGGAACACAGAGACAAAGGGAGAAGAAGAGGGAGAGTAAAAGAGGGAGGTGATGAAAGAGTAATGGAGGGGGAGAATGAAGAGGGAGGCTAACACCACCCAATTTTATCCTATTGAGGGAGAGTCATGGGGCCCTGAGATGTCAAGATTAGGTGAAGAAGTGCATTGGCCCAAGATCAAGTTGAGTGGGGATTCGTGTCAGACCCGTCCCTGGCAGTAGATAGATATTTAGACAAGTATGGAGGTAGGTGAGCTGACAGACTGGGGAAGGAGACAAAGTACTGATGCTGTGAGCACGTCTGAATACCTTCACAACGATGTGGCAATAAGTTAGTTGTTTCTTGCAATCTTCAGGCAATCCTTTTCAACTTAGGAAAGACCACTCTTATTCAAGGGGAGGATAAACACTGTATTAAACCTTTCAGTAAAAATAAAAATTTATGAAAAAAAAAAGAAAAAGAAGTAGATGGGGAAAGCATGAATAAAATAAAAAATACATCTGAGGGAAGAGGCAAAACTGGAGCTGTCGACCATGGCAGTGAGAGTCAGAGAATGGTTGAGTCTTCCTTGCTGCTGTTTAGGAATGTCTAACTCTAACTGTGTGGAATTTCAGTGGATCTGATAAAAGGACTGCAAAAATTCAGGTTGGGTCGAGTTATTTTGAGCATGGACGTTTGCTTGTGTGTGTGTGTGTGTGTGTGTGTGTGTGACTATCTTTTAAGTTTTCTTTGACCTTTGACTTCCTCTTTCGTCGTGCTTTGGCGTGATGCCTAATCTTAATGGCATTCAGTTTAGAAAGATGATATGAGAATAGCCCTTTCTTTTTAGCCACAATTGAGGTTTGGGCAAAATGTGTTGGGTACGAAGATCTTTGTAACATTTAGTCTTTATCCTCTGGTGGTCCCCTTGTCTCTGGTATAGTACTGCAGCTAACGACAGACGATATTATTCAACTGAGTGACATACAGGATCCTGAGTGACAATTCTGATTCCATTAATGCTCTCATGGTTGAAACAAGTAAATAATTCTTTTAAAATAAGGCCAGACGATTTTAATTCATCAGGGATTGAGCTATAGGAACCTGAGAGTGTTGCGCCCTGAGATTTGCAAGACGACAGCATTTACCGATAAACACGGAAGCACATTTACGCCAGGAAGTATAAAGACAAAAGTTGGACAGAAGAATCGCAGGAAAACATCACGAACTCTAGACGGCCACTGAGTCTTTGCTTTTGGACGGGAAAATAAAAAAAATCTCCACTGCATACAAAACACTGCCCAAAAATGATGCATCAGTATTTGTCTGAATAAACTCGACGTGTTTTTGGAATAAATGTACAAAGGGTTAAAAAAAGGAGGAAAAAAGTTACATGATCACACTCCTTGTTGAGGGAGCCACGTAGCTTCCATGACAACAATGACTAAAGCTTTTCGATTCTGTGTCTTTTTCGATTTCACTGCGTGTGCATATAAGCTGCCTTGTACACACACTTGGGTTATACTTTCACACCTACGTTATAAAAGTATGGGACGGGAGCACACACGAATTACCTTGGCGAGTTGTGGGGAAGTGTGTGTGTGTGTGTGTGTGTGTGTGTGTGTGTGTGTGTGTGTGTGTGTGTGTGTGTGTGTGTGTGTGTGTGTGTGTGAGAGAGAGAGAGAGATAGAGAGAGAGAGAGACGGGGAGTGGGGGGCAATGTTTAACCAGATGAGGAACAGTGAAAACAAGTTAGAAGAACAGCTGGTGAGCTAATGCAGGAAGAAGAAACACACACACACACACACACACACACACTGGAGGAGGGTTACTGTTTGTGTCTAAACCAGTTATTCAGTATCACGGCAGTCTCAGGATTCTCTTACGTCTGCTTTGCTTTTCTCGTAAACCTGATCTAGTCCCTTGAGTGCAGCAAGACTCGTGAGGTATGTGTGTTATTCCGCCTGTATTTGGATTTTATGAGGAGGAGATACAGGTGCGGGGAACAGGTGTGTGCGAGTGCAGTTGTGCGTGAATGAAAGAGGGGAAAGTTTGGAGGTCGTGTGTGTGTGTGTGTGTGTGTGTGTGTGAGAGAGAGAGAGAGAGAGAGAGAGAGGTTAGAGAGAAGGAGGAAGTGTAAAGGAGTCCCATTGCAACAGACAATAATTTAATAAGGCACACTCCTTGGATATCCAGTAAAATGGCAACATCTGGAAACATTGCCCTGAGGGGACAGCACAAGACTAGTGTTTGCATTATAGTTTTACGTACGTAGGAATGGCACGTTGCAATATGAGAGTGTGTGGGAAAATAGTGATGTGTGATTGCGTAATGTATAAGCATGTGAACGGTGAAAGGGAAGCGCTGTTAGTGGAGGGCAGTTAGAAGGGTTTGTAGATTTTATTGACGATATGACCAGGAGAAGATAACCCTGTCATGACTGGAACAACTCTTGCATTCTATTCCAGCTAACTCCAGACGATTTCTCTCAGCTGAGTTATAGGAGCCTAATTGTTAATACTGGTATCATTAACCCTCGCATGGTAGGAGCAATACTAGCCCAGGACGATGTTATTGAAGCGAAGGTGAATCATAGGAGCCTGATATTATTAAGGAGGAAGAGGTTTGTTGGAAATGCAAGGCAGTGGAAGGAAGAGTTTGCGAGGTTATTATGAGGAGATGAAGAAAGGTTAAAGATGTGAGTTACCTGGTGAAGGTGAGTTCAGCAAGGAATATATTAGGAGGGGGAAAGGGCGAGGTTGAGGGGGGGGGGGTGGAATGAGGTAAGGTTGGGGGCAAGTAGGAAGAGTTGTGGACAGGTAGGAGGAGGCGCGGCTGTTGCAAGATGTAATCAGAGTGGAATAATTAGAGGTAGAGTGGAGGAGGAGGATGTAGTTAGTAGTAGATGGAGGTACAGAGTGGAGGAAGAGGAGGTAGTTAGTAGTAGATGGAGGTGAGATGAAGTATGGACGGCAAGGATTAGGCAGAGACTACTAAGAGAAGGAAGAGACAGCTGGAAGGAGGCAGAAACAGATAGGATAGTGCAGAGACAGATGAGACATAAGTAAGGCAGTAAAGATAGAAGTTTAAGGGACGATTTAGATAGCTAGAGAGAGGCAGTGATAACTAAGAGAAGCTGTAGGTAGATGTGCAGAAATCTGGATAGTAAGCAAGAGGTAGAGAAAACCGAACAATGATTGGGTTATGTGTAGAAACATTGATAGCTAGAAGGAGATCAGTATAACCTACAAGCAAGTGTGGGGAGATGAGAAGTTTGGATGAGGAGGAAGAGACACGGGTGACTAAGAGGTATGGGTAGATGGGAAGATATAAAGGGTTGCTAGAATTGGATGGGGGTATTAGGCAAAAAGCAGTGGTACCTAATGGGAATGAGGGTATGTGGGGGATGCTGAAGTAACCAGGAGGGGGAGTTGGGGGCGCGGAAGTAGGTGGGAGTGAGAGAGGGAAGCTGGAGAAAATGATAAGACTTCAGGACTACGACGGTGGAAGCTGAGGAAGTCGAATTAATGAGAAGAGTTATCTTGAAACTGAGACGCAGAATAAAAACTAATCACTTCTGAAAATAATTCCGGAAAGAATAGACGTAGGGTGAGAGCTTGACAGAATATGATGAAGAAGGAAGTGTTATGTATGGAGAGAAAGATCAAGCTGATGATGATGGTGATGATGATGATGATGATGATGATGATTTTAAAGGAGTACAGGCAGAATGTGACTGCCTTTGTGCCTGATATCCAAGACCGAAACACCGTTGAATTCATAATGTTTTTTGTGAGAGTTAAAATCTAAACGCTGCCTACCCATGTATGATACGTTTGCCTTTGGAGTTCTGTTGTCCACAGCCTTATCAGGAGAATAAGAGTATGCGACCATGCGAGAAACTTGAAGTGAATTTCAAATATTTGCCAAGTCTCAGAGGATTTCTTGTCGATGAAACTGAATCTAGACCCACGAAGAAAGCCGGAAGTGAGTCAGTATCTCGCTTTAACCAAGAGGAGAGAAAAGGAAAAAAAAAATATCGAGTGTGGCAGGAGAGGGAAAGTTAGGATCAGAAAAAAAAAAAAAAAAATCAGATCTTCCAAATATTAGTTTCCGAAATCTTTAAGCAACACGAAAGGGAAAAAAAAAATATGGTAGAGGGAGAAAAGATAGAGAAGGATAGATAGGGGGAAAAAAGCAGATCTTCCAAATATGTGTTTTCGAAATTCCAGTTTGAGTAACACGAGAATTATGGGAAAATATAATGGAGAAAGGGTGGGAAAAGTTTGGTGGAGGGGAAAAAATAGATACAGCAAATACGATAGCTTCTGAAGAGCACCTAAGAATTAAATTAGTAAACGAGTCTAGCCGAAGAGAAAGGGGAAAATGCAGTCGACGAGATCAAGGAAAAAATATATTCACAAAGAACAAGAAAAAATATAGTCATCGAGAGAAAGGAGGAAAATATACTCCATGAGAGAATGGGAAAAAATATAACCGTGTAAGACAGGAGAGGGAAATTTAGGGGTAAAGAAAATCAGAGCTTCCAAATATGAGGGTATCCGAAGAGCACGTAGGTCATAAGCAACCCCAGATAATGACAGGGGTAGCGGGCAGGTGAGAGGCTAGGTAGGCAGGAGCGGATCTTGATACAGAGACTTGGCCTGGACTTTCACCCATCGCCAGTGTGAGGTAGGTAGGCTGGTTATATTCGAGCTAGAGAGAGAGAGAGAGAGAGAGCATATTTGTGTGCTGTTTGTAAGACGTGTGTATGTGTGTGTGTGTGTGTGTGTGTATTTACTTTTATGTGTTTATATGTGTGTGATAATACAACTGTGTATAGATTTACGTACCGATGTTGTGTGTGTGTGTGTGTGTGTGTGTGTGTGTGTGTGTGTGTGTGTTTCTGTGTGAGCGTACTAATGTGTGCATGGACGTGTCCGTGTATGTATACGTTAGGGTGAGGGGACGGAACCATCTCTACCCTTTTTATTATGGTCTACTATTTTTATGAGATCTTCTTTTACGACGCCCACTTGATGTAGCCTTGCAATTTGGTCTTTTGTTCTGGTTGTTTTAGTGTGGTTGTTATGGTGATGATAATGTTTATGTCCCCACACTGGCCTGAGCAGGGAGGCTGGGACAACTCACTTAACGACGGTGACACTCGCCTCTCCTGGCTTGTTCCCGGGAAAGCGATAATATTGTGTGTCTGTGTGTGTGTGTGTCTGTGTGTGTGTGTGTGTCTGTGTGTGTGTGTGTGTGTGTGTGTGAACCTTGCTACTCCGGACGATTTTATTCAGCTTGGGAAATCCTCTCGCACTGAAGAACTGATGAAAATAGCCCCCAACACCCCCTCCTCCCAGTTCGAAAAAACTATCCCAGCCTGACTAAAATCGTCTGCAAGAATTTGACGAAAAAAAAAATGTACGTCAGCGTTTTGAAAATGATTAAGCTTTGAAATTTGTCTCTGAATTTCATTTTGTTTTGGTCCAGGCAAACCCTCTTATGTTCGAACAACTTTAGAACTGTATTGTTGCTAATGCCGAAGGATTTTATGAAGCTAAGAATGAGTTATGGGAACCTGAGAGTACTAAGGGATTTCTCTAAGACTTTTACGTTTTGGTTTCTTCGTCATAAAAACATACCCTACTCGTAATCTTTTTGTATTCGCTTCTCATACCCCTAATTCACCCAGCTAAATAGTAAATACTGATAGTCGCTTTTAATATAAGTGTATTTGTTCCACGCTGAAACCCCCCCAAAAATAAGTAAGGACCAGCCAGCAATTCGTGACCTACAGATCTAATCCAGCTGTCACCACGTACACTGAAGCGTCGCCATTTGCCCCTGTGAGTGATGAAACTGTCACGAAAAATTCCTTGTCTCGTCTTTATTGTTTCACGTTAAAAAGCAGAAAATTCTTAAACAGAGACAAAACAGTGATTCCTGCCATATAAATTTAAAACGGCTGTCACCACGTACACTCAAACGTCGCCATATATGCCTGTTACTGAGAGAATTGCCATGGAAATTCCTGTCCTCTTTTTGTTGGTTCACATCCAAACACAGAGCAGTCAAGTAGGGATCAAACAGTAATTCGTGATACACAAATCTAATCCACCTGTCAACACTTACACCCAAACTTCGCCATCTGTGCTTGAGAGTGAAGTAACAGTCATGGAAATTCCTTCATTCCCTTTTTGTTCCTTCACATTAATCACTGCTTGGCCCGAGTTTGCGAAGCAGTGATGTATGTGCTGTGATTCTAATCCAGCTGTCGTCACCATATACACTCCAGCTTCGAAAATGCGCCTCTGAGTGAAATTACTGTCACGAAAACTCCATTTTCCTCTTTCTGTTGGATATTGAAACACAGAAAACTCTTAAACACAGACCAACCAATGATTTAGGACCTACAAATCTAACGCAGCTGTCACAATGAACACCCAAACATCGCCATTTGCGCCCATGAGAGAGAAAATCACGGAAACTCCCTTGCCCTTTTATACTTTTACATTAACTCACGGAAAACTCGTAAATAGGTACCGAGCGTTGATTCGGGGCCTACAAATCTAACGCAGCTGTCACCACATGCACCCAAACATCACCATTTGCGCCTTTGATTGAGGAAACTGTCACGGAAACTCCCCTGTCCCCCTTTTTTGTTGGCCTCGCTGATCTTCCATAAATGTCAAGTATCTTCCACCCAAAATCTGCTCTTCGCCTTCAACGCCCCATCTTCCGCCGGCGTGACTGGACCCGCTAACATCGCGCTGTAAATACTCATCACTGGGACACTTACTAGCGGTTGCCAGCCATCACGCTCCAATATCTGGGATTCGACCTCACGCCCCCGCGTTACAAGGGAGGGAATTGCAGTCCTCTTGGTGAAAAACGCCTCGAAGGGGGTGGCGGTAAAAGTGTCTGCTGGTGTTATGGAACGGGGAGGTGAGTCAAGGATGTCTTGCACACACTCATGAAGTATTTACATATTACCCTCTCACTCCGATGACGCTGAATGTTGCTATTTTTAGGGAACGGGAAGGTGAATGTCTCCCTCACATTCACGAAATATTTACCACGATGATTGTAAATGTTGCTGTTGTTACGGAATGAAAAGGTGAACCACGAATGTCTCCCTGACGCTCATGAAGTATTGTGTTTTTCTCCCCTGACTTTGATGACGGTGAAGGTTTCTTCTGTTACGGAACTGAACGTGTCTTCCTCGCCAGTCCTCACCAGCGACAGCCTTATGCCTAGGAAGCCTGGTAAAGCCTCTATAATCTCTATCACGAGTTAGGTAAAGACTCTATAATCTCTGTCACGAGTTAGGTAAAGACTATAATCTCTGTCACGAGTTAGTAAAGCCTCTTTAAGCTCTATCACGAGTTAGGTAAAGACTATAATCTCTGTCTCGAGTTAGTAAAGCCTCTATAATCTCTGTCACGAGTTGGGTAAAGACTATAATCTCTACCACGAGTTAGGTAAAGATTCTGTAATCTTTATCATTACAGGACCACTCCCTCAGACTAAATATAATAGCCATTTGTTTTCGCTAAGTCTGCGATATGTAAACGGAATGTTGCCTTAAAATGTTTCTAAGATTCACATTGTAGTCATCTCTTTTTAACTTAAAGGATTCCTCCTTTCTTCAACAACCATTGAATTTCTAAGATGCAGAATTGATTAACTCCCTTTAACCCTCTCATGCTCGGGACAACTCTAATATTCTAATCCAGTCAGAACCAGATAAATTTATTGAGTTGAGAGTGAATATGGGAGCTTGAGGCTGTTAACGTTGTTCACCATTAACCCTTTCATGAACGGGAACACTCTTGTATTCCATCCCAGCTAACGCCAGACGATTTTATGTAGCTGAGAGTGAGTCATGGGGGCCTTAGTTTAGTAATACAGTGCCAGTTTCTGATTGTATTTTGGCAGTCTTCAGTTAAACTTGTTCACTTTAGGAGAAACCCCCTAAATAAAAGAGTACAAAAGGAGTACAAAGGAAAGCAAGCAGCAACAGAATTATTAGTCTTTAGGAGGCTGTTTGCGTCCTGTATCTATTCTGTGAGTTAAGACAAGGATAGGAAAGTGGGAATGCTTTGGTTAGAGGGTCTTAAAAGTAATTTCTGTTAAGCATGTTAACAAGGACTCTCACATTCCGCTGAGCTCGGCGTAACAATGAGGCTACAGACACAGAATAAGAATGTGATAATTGGGCTTTTCCTTAACGAATAGAGTTTTTTTTTCCTTAAGCAAACTGATCTTGGAGCTGGATTGGTGACTCTCAAGCACTTTTTCTTAAATAATTGTAAATTTAGATCCCTTCCGCTTATCCAACCCATTGTTTTGCCTGTTATGTGGACTAATTCGTACAGGTTACCGTTAGTTGTGTTAGTGTTTCTAGAGCAACAGGAAATGAAGTCATGGGATGCCTCACCACTTTAGCACGGTGTTGTCTGTTTAGTTCTTGATACTCCCGAGAATTTAATTAAGCTTAAGATAGATTTTTCTACCTGGAGGAGTTAGTTAAAGCCTCTGAATCTCTATCACGAGTTTGGTAAAGCCTCTATATCTCTATCATGAATTATGTAAATCTCTAAATCTATCACGAGTTAACCTCTGTTATTTCTACCACGAGTTTGGTAAAGACTCTGTTATCTCCATCACGAGATAAGTAAAGACCCTATACTTTCTGTCACGGGTTAGGTAAAGACTCTATAATCTCTATCACTACAGGACCACTCCCTCAGAATAATTATAATCGCCTAAAAGAAACAAAAATTAACCAAACCTACGTCAGTGGGCAAGAATGTAGCCTTCTCCCTCGTTTCTCTTGTGTGATGTGTCTGTTTGTGTACTTCTGGAGCTCGGTTATTAAGCTGCACTGTTAATTAAGCAGACAATGTGCACATCCCTTGTAAAATTACCGTGAAGAATAGAGGGAGGAGGGGCAGGACCTGTATCAGCAGCCTCTGCCATGTAAAGCCGTATTCTTGTAAACATTGAAGACTACGTGAAATTTCTTCTTCTGCGTTTTTTATAGATGTGGCTCCTTACTGTTTCTTGCGTATTTTCTGTATTCTTTTCGATATCTACATAGTTTGCGTAGGTGGTATACAAGAAGAGATTAAGGCCTTGTCGGTAAAATAAATCGATAAGGAAAGTATGTTAGGAAGAGCCCCAAGTCAACGAGAATATGACTCCAAGCCACGACGGGCAGCACAATGATGGGTGAGGCCAGGAGTGGGTTGCATAAAGGCTTTCCCTGGGCGAGGCGGTCAAGAGCTCATCAGTAATGTGGTCATGGATGCTGTCCCGCCACCTCATCGCTCACACACGGAGGCATCACAGCAGGCAAGGACGTGCAGCATCTCATGAGGCCTCAACATAACCAAACCTAACTTAACCTAGCATTCGTGAGAAAAAGTTCCCCGATACTTCACTGTGGCAGCAGCATGAAGAACACACGAAAAGAATATGAGAAGGAAGGATAATTTATGAGAGGGAATGATACTTTAAACATACACGAAAAGAGTATGAGAAGGAGGGATACTCTCTCACTTTCGGGGAGGAATGGGAAATATGGAAGACGGGACACATGCTGGCAAAGATTATTGGCAAAATTTTATTCATGGCTGTAAATGTAGTTTCACTGCTTTGCGGAAGGCTTCATATACTGTTCTGAACAGTCAAGTTAGATTTTTCAGCCTTGTAACTGCATTTTTCAATTATAGAGTTGCCAGAATTTAAGAAGTTAATAATGAACGATACTTTAAATTAAATCGTGTTTCCGTAAAGCGAAATGTTTTGTCATAAAGCATACTTATTTACAAGCAGCAGCGATTGACGTAATAGTGTATGTGCAATATATACAATTAACCTGAGCGGGCGTTCAGTAAAGCTTTCCCTGACACCGTTGTGAATGGCGCCACAGTGTAACCCTAGCAATTAACAGGCACCAGCCTAATCCCACCTCCCACCCGTCTCATCCCACGTCCCACCTGCCTCCCTCCCGCCGGCACCATCAGGTAAGCCTCCACATGTCCGGGGTGTCTGCTGAGCCCGCATCTGCCTGGCTTTTTAAGCGCGCAGACTCCCCACTGCTGCCGTCAGATACACTTCCATAGAAAGCCAGTCATGTCTCCAACACTCCCTCTCTCTCCGCCAGGATGGTTCTGTTGGTCTGGCCAAGGCTGGGGAGTGCTGGCTGCCAAACACGGCGGTAAATCCATCCCAGCCTTTCTCTTCCTACGACATCGCTATGGAACCATATAATCGTGATTTAGCACCGAGATAAGGACGGCATTCAGTTAGAGAGGCCTGCAGATGATATAGGCTGAGCAAGGGTGCAGCATCTACAGCCAGTGTTGTTGCATCCATAATCCCCTATAATCTGATGGAAATACATAACCCTTTCACCCCCTGAACCAGGTTCATGTCCTTACTGTACTTTGTTGTTTAGGTCTAAGAGTCGTGGCTTTGGAGATGTCGTAACACTTCTGCCTTGGCGACTTATTCAACACATTACTTCTCATTGTCATCGTGTATGTTACTGATGCAAACTGTGTCAATGATACAGCGATATAAACAACATGCAGTACAAAATATAAATGAAATATGCAAAATAAGACGCTAGGGAAATGATGCCACGAAGCCTCTTTGCCAGCTAGAATAATAACCCATCCCACGACACAGTTCACCACGTTATAAACTTAATGATCTTGCTAGGTCACGATTCACTAACCTGTTGGTGCTTCCTCCCACACTGAATACAAACAGGAGGTCCAGCTGCTGAGAGACTAATATGAAGCTGTAGCAATATTTAATCAAGTGAAATCTTACCGGGGAGTATTTACACCCATTACATGACGTAGATATTACTGATATTTGTTTCTTGTCTGTTTCTTCTCTGTGCTAAATTACCCGTCTTCACAAACTTTATATGCCACTGTGATAGTATCTTTTTTACCCTCATTATCGGTCAGTAGTTCATTTGCTTAAACCTGATGAGATTTTGTTAAGCTAAAAAATCAGTAATGTAATTGGTCACGTCTAATTCTTTGAGCAGGTTCAGGTGACGCGCATATGCCAGACGAAAATGTGACCAAAGGAGAGTCTGAGAGAATGAGATAAAATGCGATCGAACTTGGGATTGCTGAAGAATAAAGGAGATTGAAAAATAATAGTGGGACTGAAGGTGTGTCATGAAGAGACTTGAGTGAATTAGTGAATAGGAAAGAGAAAATGTATGGCTCAGGACGTGTGAAAATGACCATGAAAAGAATGATAAGCTCTGGGAATCTTAGAGTTAGGGTGTATATGAGAGCAAGAAGATACAGTGTGTGTGTGTGTGTGTGTGTGTGTGTGTGTGTGTGTGTGAGAGAGAGAGAGAGAGAGAGAGAGAGAGAGAGAGAGAATATGCTGGTGAAGGGTGTATGGGAGTTAATGTGGGAACGAATGTGTGTACATGTGTTTGTAGGAGGAGGGGGGTGTATGTACATTATGTTTGCGTGTGTGTGTATAAGGGGGGTTTGTATACACGTGTGTATATGAGTAAGAGTATGAGAACATAGACGTGAGAAAGAGTGTGAGTGATGTGTTGGTTTTATTGGTTTGTGTGAGCGAATGTGTTTGTTTAGATGGAGATATATATACATGTGTTTTGTGTATGTATGAATATTCGTGTATATTTGTTTGCATGTGTAATTGTGTGTGTGTAAAGGGCTGATGTGGCCATGTTTGTGTATGCGTGTATGTTTATGTAATTGTGTATGGGTGTGTGTATGTATGTGTAATTGTGTATGTGTGTGTATAGGAGAGGGGTTGTGTGTAGGCATGTAGCGGCAGGATCCCCTGCTGGTTGCCAAGATACCATCAGGGAAGGGAACGTGGGGAGGCTGCGTCATCGTGCGCATGGTCTCTGGTCGTTGTGGTAATGTCTCTGTTAGCACCGCCTCGCAGATTGTTGCCTAGTGTGTGTGTGTGTGTGTGTGTGTGTGTGTGTGTGTGTTAGAATCATCTGAGTGTGCCATATGCTTATGTTAGTGCTTTGTGCGTTTTGTATGCATGTACCGGTATATATGTTTTGGAAAAGGAAAGTGTGTATGTGAGTGAATGTGTGTGTGGACACGGGTTGTGTGTATGCGTGTATGAATGTACGTGTGTGTATTTGTATGTGTGTGTGTGGTAAGTTTTTGTGGGTGTGCGTAAAAGGGACACATATTAATTTCCCTTTAAATCTCTTGACTCCCGCGCATATGTATCAGTCGTACGCAGTCATTTGTCCATAGCCAGAGTTACTAAACCCAACTGTTACTCTATACTACTGTGCCTTTCTCCCTTAAGCGCTTCTGAACTACCACGGCATTCTGTTCCTTATGTATGCGCGGCGTTGCGGTGTCGGGACGGGGCTTGAGATGTGTAGTCGCAAGTGAAACATAATGTCGGACATAAAAACAGGCCGCCGTGAGGAATTGTTCACTAGTTAGGCCATATTGTCCGCTAATATGTTTGTCAACCTTGGGAAATCCACCTACTCCATCTCTCCAGCGGTCGCCTTCCCTTCCCCTTTCTACCCTTTCCATTACCTCATTCTTTTTTTCTAGGCGTTCCATGTGTGTTTGGTCTACGCACACGTGACTTGCTCAGCACACAGAATGATACCCTACTAAGCCTCGAGCCGCCCATCTCATAAATTAGACTAAGGGGCTGCGAGAGGATACTGAATGGCGGTAGAATCTAAGCCCGTATTTATGATGCTTCCTGAGCCAAAGGACTTCACTATGTCGTATTTCCAACGTATTCCTACTGCAGTAATGACGTATTATTTGTAGTGACGAGGTACTATTTGCATTGATGTATTTTTTTTTCCATGCATTCTTCCTATTTCACTGCGATGACGTAATTTTTTAACTCATATTTGCAACTTCACTTCTTCATCTCATTCAGCATCACTGATAGCGTAATTTTCACTCACTCTTGCTCCCCTCAGACGATTGTATTCAGCCTAGGGAGGGAAATCAGAAGGGAAAGGGTTAATGGGGACTGTTTCTAACCCCATCACTGCAAATAAGTTCTCCAAAGCCAAAAAATCGTTTGAAGGTTACAAGAATATGCAAAAAAAAAAGTCATCGGATTTATAGGGGTTTTCTTTGGCCTAGATTTCTGTATTATACTTCGATTATTCTTTCACTATCACTAATACAGGTACTAAACAATACAGTGAAAAAAATACAACCAGGGAGAGATTTTTTTTTTATAATATTTCACTGCTATATGGGCTTCATTGTAAATATTGGTTAGGGTCCTTTATAAATCCTGCATAGCTGAGTAATAGTAGCTTTCACCCGAGACCAGGAAAAACATTTATAAAGAATCTCGACCTGTTTACCAGGTAGATAAGTCTTGGTGAAAGTCAACAATTATCACATCGTTATATTTTTTCCATACATATTCACTCATAATTTAGTGGTAAAGTTATTGAGGGCTGTATGAATAGTGATATACATGCATACATACATGCTTACATATGTACACAACACAAATACTTACATACATACATACATACATACGTACACAGCATACATTCATACATATATACAAAGCAGTGTACACAGCTTACCTTTGATTTCACTTTGAAGTAGTAGGTAGCTTTAAGAAAAACGTATACCCGAAGCAGCTCTTATACACAAAATACACCCCCCACATACACTCCCAGACCCTCCATTCACCGGATAGAGTTAAGTTAGAGACCTTCATATCTAATTGCCGGGTAGGGAGATGTAATTGTTCCCTTCAAAGACGAATGGCCTTGCTGAAGAAGAGTAACAATAATTTAGCATCAGTGGAGAGAGAGAGAGAGAGAGAGAGAGAGAGAGAGAGAGAGAGAGATTTCGTTAAGCCTTTTAAGTAGCGATTTATTTTTCATCTAACATCATGGTATCCTCTTTCATTTATGTACTGATGCTTAATACAGGTACAGTGTGCATCAGTAACATGCAGGAGCAGTACAGTATAAAGGTGCAGTATACAAAATAAGTCGCTGAAAAAATGTTACGAAATCTCTGGTGTACCTTCCCTATAACACCTGATTTTTTTCTATCATCTTATTTATATCTGTTTAGTGTGGGTGTATCAGTAACACATGGCTGGATTATTTAAGTGAACTAGGCAGAATAGATCGCAGACGGAAAGGCGTTACGGAACCTGCAACATCAGCTAGATATATGTACCTCGGTTAACGCAGGAGGGGCTATGCTGGGTCTGTGATTACTTGCCTTTGTTTGCCAGTCCGTTGCCATGATGAGTAGCCCTGATGGTGCCATAGTAACTGTTGCTGTGTAGGAGACCGCTGTTGCCATTGTGTGTGTGTGTGTGTGTGTGTGTGTGTGTGTGTGTGTGTGTGTGGACTTGACTGCTGTAAATAATTTTCAGCCATTAATTATTCAGGATGGGTTGCGCTTGCGTAGGCTGTGTGGCCATGTTTCTAAGTAGTCGTGTGCGCGTTATTTCAAGATACTGTCATGTGTGTGTGTGTGTGTGTGTGTGTTTTCCCTGAGTTCTGTTATTAGATTCTACTTATGGTTGTTTTTATGTACACGTTTATGTCGATGTATACAACAGGAGAAATATTATGGCACTGCGTTTACCTCGGTGGAGTCTCTCTCTCTCTCTCTCTCTCTCTCTCTCTATGACCGCAGAGAAAGCGTAGAAATAGTAGTAGATGGAGTTTATTTTGCGAACACACACACACACACACACACTCTGACGATTACATGTACCTGAACGTCCTCGGCTGTCATGGTTAATTTGAAACCACTCCTCGTCAGAATCACAGCAAAAGCAAATATGTAAAAATTCCCCTTGTTCGATAAAAGTTGCCCTTCTCTCATCGTTGTGACTCACTGGACTTGTTTTTTTGCGTGGAGAATCAGTTCAGGTGTCTTTTTTTTTTCTTTCTTTTCTTTTGGCTTTTTTTTTCTTTCTTTTCTTTTGGCTTTCGTTTTTTATTAAGCTTGCCCCCGCTCGAGCTCTACTTGATTAGAAAAGCCACTCTACATCTAGGCTAATTCGACCCCTTCTTGATATAATTAACCGAGAAGCAGTAAGATAAATGTATTCCAGGATATTTGTAGTTATTTCCCAAACCAGGCAGTGTACAGAGAGAGAGAGAGAGAGAGAGAGAGAGAGAGAGAGAGAGAGAAATTATCATCCCAAAGTCTGACGAATACAGATGGGAAAAATCGAATCATCTGAAACACACACGAGAAGTGATAGGTATTTCATTGTGTTTTGCCTGTTGTATATGTTCCTCAGACGAAATGAGGACGATAGTTATTTCTGCGACTGTACAGTATGCCACACAGTGTTTTGTTGTTGCCACCCTTGCCACTTCACCTCACACCGACCTCCATAACCTGTCAGTGAGCTCAACCGGTTAAAACGAACTTGTTTGGCGTGGGCGAGAATGTCGGTGCAGGTGAAAGTGTAGGTGCAGACCCCGGTAATCTTCCATAACGCGTATCTGGGTGTGGGAAAATCGGTACTAGGGGCCAGGTTAGTCTGTCACACTTAAGGATTTTCACACGCAAGAGGATTCTGTTTAGTGCAGCCTCATAAGGTTCCACATCTGTCTAGCTTGTTTATCTGGGAATGTTTAGGCTGGTGTCTTGATGTGATGGAGCGTGTGTGCATATTTGGTGGCGTCCTTGTGTGTGTGTGTGTGTGTGTGTGTGTGTGTGTGTGTGTGTGTGTGTGTGTGTGTGTGTGTGTGTGTGACCATGAGTGTGTCAGGCCTCTCACTAGTACACAGGGTCACGACCTCTTAAAGTGGAGGTAAGTTAACGTCACGCACATCGTTCCTGTCTCCTCCTCCTTCCTAAGTAGTCTGCAATCACCTCTTCCCTGCCAGTTTATTTCAATATACAGAGCATCAGTATTGGCTTTTATGTATGCAATCTATTTCGTTAAGGAAAATATATTGATAACGTGTAAGTATGATGGTATTATGAACACACACACACACACACACACACACACACACACACACACACACACACACACACACACACACACACACACTTAGAAACTGAGCACACTTATATGTTTAGTAATTGAAGTAATATGAAAATAATGTTTCATACTCCTTTTTTCTTAGGAGGTAAAGGTGAATAGGAGAAAATTGTGAAAATAGTGAGACTGGGATGAAAGCGGTGTATCAGGCGAGTGAGACAAGGTTATGTAACTCGCTGGGCTGCGGGTAAGGCAGGTGTGTTGGACGAAACAGATGTGTTGTAGGTGATGAAGAGAGACGCTGGGACACGTCTATGGCGCGCGAGCACGCACGAGGACGCACGCATACACGCAAGCCCTCACCTTATCTTGCCTCGCCCTGGTCACATAATCACACATAGATATTACACACACACACACACACACACACACACACACACACACACACACACACACACACACACACACACACACACACACACTAGAGTGCAATATTTCTGCCTCCTTACTTCATTCAGTGTCATCGTAAACCGTTGTGATAGCACTGCAACGTTTTAAATACAATTACATTCCAGTATATTGCCAAAATTAGAAAACATGCCTGAAAACGATATTTGTAAGTCAATACATCACGTTCAGGAGGCTTCATGTAATCATAATTATATACAAGCGTACATGATGATATGCATTTTTATGCTTAGCTGCTTAGGGCATATACATCTTATCCATTAACACATACACACACAAAATTTTTATGGTCTTCCTGCCAACATACATTACCACTTCTGAATTGCCGCTTAAACTAACGGTGTTATTTTTTTTTTAAGCTTACTTGCCTGCTTGAGGTTGCGCATATAAATTGCCGTGGTTGACTTAATGATGCCCACATTTTCTCTCTGATAAAGACAGTGTCTGGTTCTACGTTTATTCAGTCTATATGTTTGTAGAAAAATTGTTACTTCATTTAATCTCCTCCTTGGAGCAGACGATATTTACCGGTATATTAACTTCTAAACCTGCTGTATATCTCTAAATAGTATATATGTTTCCTCGCTTCTTCTTTTCTCTGTTAGTTGGCAAAATACAATATCAGGCTGTAAAATTATCCATTTCGTATCTGTTATGAAAGAAACGTTACTTCCTTTACTCTCCTTCTTGGGACATACTGTATATCTATTTCCCCGTCTGTGCCCTTCCTCCCCCAGACCCTTTCTTCTCCCAGCCCCTCCCAAGAACCTGTTCACGTCCCTGACAGTGCCTGAATCACAAGTAGACAAACATACAAAGAGGGAGAGGCCGGCGAGGCTACGTTCTCACCCCACTTCCGCTCCGTGGCACAGATTGCCCCTCCTAGTTTGGCCTCTCCAAGTTTGTTTTGCAGATAGTGTGTGCCGGCATATTGTAAGGCGAGGGAACAAGGTAAAAGCATGAAGATTTTCGCTTTTCCACCTTTAGTGAATTAGAAAGTACTGAGCTCTGTTTTTATTTTCCTTGCCCTCCTCATTGTTTCATTAAATGCGAAAGGCTTGATACTATCTAGGCTGTGTTAGTGTGCCTTTTGAAATGTCAGCTAAAAGTGTTAAAAGATGCTTTGGCGAGAATGACCCAAGACATTCATGAGATAACTGGGCCAAACTCAAGCTGTCCATTTAGAATTTTATTTAATGTGGGAAGCTAGATGCTGGTTGGATGGAGTTTAAGTGTGCCTTTGAAAATGTAGGCTAAAATTATATGAAGTTACTTTAGGAAGAATGAACCGACATTAGCGAAATTACGCGGCCACCTCAAGCAGCCTGTCACCTTAATGTTTTATTGAATGTGAAAGGCGTGATGTTGTTTGGGATTTTATGTGTGGCTTTGACTTGTTGGCTAAAATTGTTTGAAGTTGCCTTAGAGAGAATGAATCGAAGACATCAGGGAGACAACGATGCCAGACCCAAACTGCCTACATTCCCTCAGCATTTCTCAGGATGTTGTTTGGGTCCAGAGTGTGTGTTTAAAATGTTAGCTAAAATGGTCTGACGCTGCTTTAGAGAGACTGAGCCAAGACATCAACGAGACAACGAGGCCAATCCCAAGCTGCCTGCGTCTCCTCCCTTCTAGAGCACAAAGCAAAACTAATGGGGCGTTTTACCTGAAGGTGAAG